>NC_140461.1:18902804-19502804 GCF_051167445.1 Perissodus microlepis | reverse complement strand
GCATGTAGGAGTTGGTAATGGATATTAGGTATTGATTTGTAAATGAGTGGACATGAATAACTTAAGTTTATTATATAATGCAGCATATTTCTAACTAACTAGGCAGCTCATCCTCGTCCTCTTGACAACACATTTTTAAAGATATGATATATTTTGGGGTCAGCTTGAAAGAAAGACAGATGTGAAAAGTAAAAATGAGATCAGACTTCAAATGTGACATAACATTTGGATATGGCCTAAAATGTGATATTTAGAATCCCCATACAAGAGTATCATTTGGTAAATGTTGCCAATAGAAACAAAAGCAGTAGAATTTTAATTTTAAAGATAAAAGATAATTTATGAAAGTTTGACCTTAGTTTCCTTTGAAGAAGCAGTCGGAGGTCCAAAGGAACATGATGTTTAGAATCCCCATATGTCTATATACTGTCAGTACAAATGTTAGCAGTAAGAAACATATTTTTAAACGGCTACAGCATTATTATCACTTTGACCTTCAGATCAATCTATTGCCCTTGAAGGAGAGGTCAGAGGTCAAATATGGCATGATGTTTACAATATTTATGTTGACAATCCACACCACACTCCTAGTTGACCTTGAACACCTCAGTGGATGTAAGTCAAATTTTAATGAATTGTTAACATGACCCAACTTTTTCTAGAATTCATTCAAAACTTTTAAAGCTATCATGTTTCCAGGCAGACAGAATAACATGCACGCATGGAAATGATACCAATTCGCATTGCTGGAAACTGCAGCTGGTGGAAACCAGCTGCAGTTTCTGCTTTGTAAATAGATGCTTCATCGCTAACAATTCATACTGTACTAAAATTAACAAATAAATGATTAAGCTTTATTTTTTTTATCTACATCAAATGCCACTTTAAAGCAATGTTTCTTTTTTGTTATACTTTATTCTGAATATTATATTCTTTTGATTCCACTGAGATAAAATGTTAATACAGAGAGACAGACTACAGTCACGTTCACATCAATTTAGAATCACCAGTTAACCTAATCAAACTAAATGCATCTCTTTGGACTGTTGAAGGAAGCTGGAGTACCTGGAGAGAGAGTCCAGGGAAACATGGGGAGAACATGCAAACTCCACACACCAAGGCCTGGGTGGATGGTGGAGTCAACCGCATGACCTTTTGCTATTAGATAACAGCGCTAACCACAGTGCCACTGTGCTGCAGTGGAAGAGAATGGATGGATGGATAGACTATTACCCATAACAGAACACCTGTATAAAGTGACATTGCTCTTTTTAAAGATCTGAGAGCTTGCACCCATTGATATTGGAATTCTACATCCTTTGAAAATAAGAAAGCATCAGGTAAGAAAGCATGCAGTCGAGGGTGCATGAATGAAAAAAAAGGGAATATGAAGGAGTGAAAAAGGAGGTAGAATATTAATCACAGACCCTCAGTCCATCTCCTCCTCCAGGCTTTGCACTAAATAGAGAGAAATATTCTCATTAGGACAATGAGAAATACATATATCAAATATAGCTGTCACTTCTACTGTGCAGGATCTGTAGGGGAAAAAGTGTGTCACAGGCAGTTCGTCTTGTAGATGTGCTGTGTAGCTTTTGCAGAACAGATTTATCCCATGTGCAGCAGCTTCTCTTCAAAATTAATAACATGTAATGGATTCTTAGCAGAGGAAGAGGATTGATGAATGTAAAGCCAGTGTAAGAAAATTCATTGTGTAGTGTATTTTTAGAAGTCTACATTACAAATATCGCATCTTAGTTCCACTGCAGTTTCACATAGCAGAGAGTCACACAGAAGAATGTTGCTGAAACAGACGGTTTCCTGGTTACCTAAGTGGGAAAGGTCGTGACACTTTCCAGCCCTTTTCTTACCCTTGTGTCATGTAGTTGCTGTATGTCTATTTATTTATTTGAAGAAGAGACGATGGCACAGATTTGAGCTTGAAAAGGAGGTGAAGGAATGGTTGACACAAATGGTGTGTGATGGTGGAAATTGGACCATGATTGGTAGCGAGACGTCAGGCTGACAGTGTGTATGTCTTCTGTGGGACCTTTCTGGTAGTGATGAATTGTTGTCTGACTCATTGTTATTTCAGGTGATGAAACCTGTCAAGATGGGGTGGCCCTACAAGCTAGACGGAACAAGTTGACGGAATAGGCTGTGAATAGAGTCAGAAGTGATATTTTTACTTTCTTCCACCTTAGTGTACAACAAATGGGGACAATTTAAATAGTAATGGTGGTGGAAACATGCATACCTGTTTTACAGGCTATTTTGTAGTACAGTGTTGCTGCTGTAATTCAAGTCTTTTCAGTTTGATTCACATATAGTGCCAATTCAGGACAATAGTTGCTTTATATTAGATTAGATTAGATTAGATTATAGGATTAGGACATAGAACAGGAAATGTGTTTTTTGACCTGCTGTGCTAAGTGGTTTCCTGGTAGTTTGCCCTAATGTGTAGGAGAAATATCTCTGCACATAACACTCAATATGTGCACACATATTAATAGATGTTAGGAAAATTAGCTCACTAAAATAGAATATAATAGAAATGGAAAGGTTAGATGGTTTTGGGCTGATAAAGGAATCTTTCCCTTTATGGTCCTGAATATTTAGATTTATACTAACACTAGTAAGAATTTCATTTTTAGATCCCTTTAAGTTACAGGGTATAGCAATGATGTGGGCAATACCTGATCATGTTGAAGAAACAATCATTTCAGCTAAACCACCTATGATTAATATAAAAATTAGATGATAATAATAATAAAAACATCCACTTAGTTCATAAAATATTGAAAAGTTAACCGTGATTAGCCTGCTTCTGAACTGAAGCATGGCTGCAGTAAATGCATTTACCACCCAGCGCTAATTGCCTCAGGTGTGCTGCTGATTGTAGTGTTAGCCTAGCAGCGAACGGCCACGTATTTTGCTCATATTTTTGATTTCTTTAGAAAAATTTCGTCAACTTTCTTTCTTTTCTTTTGTGTGTCTGTGGTTTACTTATGATTTGTTTCCACTTGTATCACCGTGTAGAGCAATGTATACAGCCCTTAACCTCTCGACTTCGGACGACTTCAACATGTCAGAGTTTGACTCTCAGAGACAGCAGGAGCTCTCCCACCGTTCCGTCAAAATAAGCATAATAATCGTTTTGGGCGTCGTGGTCACGTTGGGAAACATTGCAGTTCTCCTGGCTATTACTTCCTCAGTGTCCGGCTGGTCGAGAAACTCTCGGTACTTTCTCCTCTCGCTCACTGCAGCAGACTCTGCGTTCGGACTGCTGGTCATGCCCTTGAATCTTTGGGTGAGTCTGCTAAAGGACTACACTGAAGGTCCAGATGGTTTTTGTCACATTGTGGCCTTTTGCAATGCCACCGTCTACTCCACCTGCATGTACACACTGGCCATGATAAGCCTGGAGAGGTACATTGCGGTGTTTTACCCGCTTCAGTACTCATCTCTGCTGACAAGGAAAAGGACGCTGTTTCTGATTGCCTTCGCCTGGTGCTTTCCTCCCATTTTACTCTCGCCGATATCATTACCAGATGGCATCATCCAAGTTCATTTTTCCACCGCATCACTGGTCTGCAACCCATCTTACTCTACAAATATTGGATACTCCCTAAGCTTGACATGTGTAATATTTTTCCCTTGCTCCATCATCATGACATTTGCAAACCTAAAAGTCTGGTGTGCAGCCAAGAGACAGAGGTTAAAACTGCGCAAATATGACAGCGCGCGGCGCAGTAGGCTCAATGTGCCTTCCAGAGTGCTTGTGCCTGTGATGGGAGCCTACTACATCTGCTGGACTCCCTGCATGGCAGCAATGATCTACAATGGTAAGCAAAACATCACTAGATACGTAAAGTGAGTGTGTGAGGATGGTGGATGATTTTCTTCTACCATCCTCATTTCATATATGAATATATCCCATGTAATATAGTCGGTTTATGTCTATAATTGTGGCATTTACTGGAACAAAATATCTGAGAACTACTCATATAACTGGCTTATTTTGTAGCAAGCTTTGCTTTTTTAGGTTTAGATAGTTTTTGATTATATAAGCTTAACTGGAAGAGGTAAACTTCACAGGTACTTGTTTGTCTTGGTGTATTTCTTATTTGTGGTTTCAAAGGCCGTAAGAGAATTCAAAAGTAAGTATTTGAATGTGTTTATTAAAAATTGTATTAGATGGCTATTGATAGGTCCATTTCCCTTTAAAAAAATATTTTTTGTTGTTATTATTATTATTATTATTATTATTATTGTAAATAAAAAGCTGATTTGGGGCCAGTTATATGACTCAGACCTTTTTTGACTTTTCTCATTTACCCCAGCCATGTGCTGTCTTCGAGTAGTCACGACTGAAAAGTCACAGCTGAATATTTTTAGAAGTGAAGACCTTTTCCAAAGAGTGCTGTAAATGATCTGATATTGGATGAATATCCTGTGAAACGAAGCCGACGGTTTAGCTTAATCTTTAAAGTGTGCTGCTGTCTAAATGCTGGTTTCACTTTAGTTTCCACCTGATCAGTGAACTTTGTATTTTCAGGTCAAGACTACAAATGTTAGTTTGATGGGTTACATCATTGCTTTCAGGGGTAAGGCAAGCACCTCCAAAGCAGACTTTTTTAGTTTCTCTCATAATGCCAAGTGAAATATCCCCAGCTCCGTCTCAGGAGGTTCCTTATGCAGTTATACTAACACTAATTATACTAACACTTTTAGGAATTTGTGTCACCCCATGAAGGGCCTCTGGTGTGAAAATTAGACAAAGAAAACATACAGAGCTACTTGCTCTGTAAAAAGGGAGCAGGTCAAAGTAGCCGCTGTCTTTTGCTAGGTACGTTGTTTTCACTTTGTTGATACTTGCCTTAACACTCATTGTTTTCTGCCTTACAGCAGTCACAAGTAGCAGTATACCAGAGTGGATTGAGTTTGTAGTGGTCTGGCTACCAACTTCCAATGGTTTCCTCAACTGCATCTTCTATTTCTGGATAAACCGAAACTTTCGCAAGAAATTCTGTCTAGTCCTTCAGAAACTAGCTCTGGCCCTCTGCCCTGAATTGGCCAGCACCTTTAGGTGTTGCACCACATCAAAGATGCAGTTTGCATCAGGAATTCTGGATAACAACAACAGTGTCCATGGGCGTTCCTCCAGTGTGTCATCTACCTGCACCTTGCTGTCTGTGGCTTAAGACCTAAAGAGCACCACCGGCATGGTAATAAACATGGCCAGCAACCTCTGTACTGTGTTGCATTGTCTGACTGAGCTAGACAACTGAAGCCATGTTCTGACATAGTTCCATACAAGGTAATGAGGGTGAGAACTAAGCTTTAAAAGGGTCGCAGTACGAATGATTTGGTTATGATAGCAAACATTTAAAATTTCCTCTCTGCAGATTAAATCCAAATTTGCGATATCTTGATTGTAATATATTTTTATTTTTTATCAAACTTCAGAATCAGTGTTCAGTTGATTGGAGCACAGGATGAATTTAGAACGGCTTTGGATTTTTTCTTTTACTTATTCACACTGCTGCAGAGATTTAATTTACAATTAGAGACAGTGTCTTTAAAACCACCTTTTATTTGTTTTATAACCAACCAACAAAGTTCTCTGTGCTCCCAAAAATTGACATTACATACAGTGATATAATCAGTCTTTCAGTGTCAGCCTGTTTAAACCTGTTGTACAGGTCACAATTAGCGAATTAGTTCGTTTTAAATTCTTTCTATATGAAACATGTCTGAACATCAGTATCTGATAATAAGCACACTGAAGGACTGAAACCATCTACCTCTTCTTCAATTTAAACTGTGTATCAAATACCTTGGCATATAACAGCTTGGAGAAACTAACCTTTAAGTCACAGCTTTTCAGTGGGTGCAAGGAGGAAAGTAATTAAGCATCTATACTGTAGAAAGGTCACCACATTTGTGCTGGGAAGAGATAACTTGGATAAGTTCTGAGGCTATGGTTGTTTACTTTGAGATATTAAGTCTAAGATCTTCCTCACACTATCTGCACTAAAGTTTTTGTCATGTTATCGGTTTATGTACATTTACAATGAATCGAGATTAGAATTCAGAAATTCCGTAACGTTTTATGCAGTTAATTTTAGCCTTTAGGTTTTCTGCTTGAGTTACATCATTGAAGTTTGTGCAAGGGCAAACGGAGGATCAAAAGTGTCACAAAATTGAAGTTAAAATAAATAAATAAATAAAAATCTGAATAACGTAATATTAACCTTTTGTATGTATATTGTTTGTGATTTAAAAATTCCTGATTATAAAAGAATTTATGTATTGATATATGGATAATTTATGAAATAAAGCATGATGCCCGTGAGTTGTTTCTTTTCAAGTCTTCAGTTTGAGTTTGATATTTACAGATGTATCATTGCAGAACTGAAATAAAGTTATAGTGAAAAATGTTTGCTGATCCTTTAGCATATATTTTTTTCTAGCTATGTGTGGTCTGATGCTCTACATACAGTCAGCATTGTTAGCTTCCAGTTAACATCTCTCTGCTTCTCTATGCTGTGGTATATAATAAATGCTAAACTGTATATGCTGTCAATGTTTTACCTGTTAATGTTTTTGTTTCAACTTATTGAAGTAGAGTAGCATTTTGCACTCGCTAGCTGTCTCACTCTCTCTGCCCTGTGACAGCTGGGATAGGCTCCAGCGCGCCCCCCCCCCCTTAAAACGGATCAGCGGAAGAGGATGGCTGGATGGATGCATGGATACCTAGCTTTCCTCAGTAAGAGGACTAACTAATGAAGATACAAGTTTGGTTTGTTTGATATAAATTATGCATTTTTTAAATTTATTTTATTTTGGAGGGTTAAAACAAATTAATGATGATTATGTATAGCCTAGTCTATTATTTCAGTGTGAATTCCTTGTTTGAAGCGGTAATATTAAAGCAGTATGGCAAACCTGGATGATTAACAAGCTCAAAATGAAAATTCTTGTTTGTGGTCATTAGATAAACGTTCTTTGCACCCAGGGAAGAACTCAGCAAGTTAGTCTATGCACAAAAAAATGACACGTCATTCTATTTTGGTAATATTTTCACTCTGTTTTATACTTCTGGGCAAATTTTTGAATAATATGAGATGGATTATGTTAATTGCTACCTACCAGTGTCATGTTAGATAACAGGTTAAGCTGTAGATCCGGAGCTTTAAAAAAATAATAAAATAAGCAGAAAATAATCCTTTGGCTTATGCATAATAGATGGATACAAGTTCGACTGATATTATGCCCAGTATTGCTCATGACAAAGGGCACAATAATGAAACAACAGCTCGATACATGCATAATGAAGGGAGCAAACTGTGAGGCAGCTGCAAGTGGTCCCATAAGTAGTTTTGCAAAGAATGATGTTAGAAAAAACCCCAACATGACCTGATGAATCTCATGTCATGTGAAACCATCTCAGCATCTCAGACTTTGTCTCCATACGGCTCCACCTGAGCTGTCCTTCTGATATACACATTTCTAATGTTGTCGATTTTGGTCTCTCCTAAGGAAAATCTTAACGTCTTCAACTTCACCGAATCCTGCTCGGTGTCTTTTTTACAGCACCGCTGAATCTAAAACATACATGATGGAGTCTCACTACCATCTCATATTGCTGCATGATACATAAACTCAGGCCTGGGTGAATTTAGTGATTTCATCAGCAGGTGTCCTTCACAAAAGAATTAAGTTGTTCTTCAGCTAGAGTTGAATGTTTTTGATGAACCTAGACAAGTTTTAAAAATTTTAAATTCTTTCTGACATTGGTTCTCTGCATGTTTTTGTCACTCATCTCTCTGTGCACAAGAACAAGATTTTAATGTCCTTCTTTGTTAAGTCACACTAAAAACGTTTTCTATGAATATGTGACCCTTTCAGCTAACTCAAACCCTGTCAGAGATCAGGTGTATTCCCGCATTACCCAGAAGTGATTTTCGTAGCATCTGAGGTGTTTGCCAAGCTGGTCTCTTAAGACACTGAAGTGTTGTGCATTAGAAGCCTCAGTTCTTCTTAAGCCTTACTGCTGCCAGAAATGACAGGTGATTTGGTTTGGGGAATGGTGATTGTCCTAGGGATTCACACGCAGTATATTCATACAGACACCATATGTCATCTTATAAGAGCTTATCATTCTCTCTGGTCATAATTCCTGCCACAACAAGAAGTGGCTTCACTGGTCTTTGCTGAAAAGGTGATAAAATATCTAATATCTAGCTAGACAGAACACGGATCCCAATAAAGTCCAATGCATTGCTTCTATGGCTTTGTAAGTACAGTGCTTGAGACAATACTGTCAAAAGCTCCCTATTATAAAAATATTTTAATCTGTTGTTCATCTACATTAGCCTCACTGCAGTTTTGTAAGCAGACTATTTTTACATTTTACTTTAAACTATTAACATTTTAAAGTCTTTAAGGGTATTACATGTTCAAACACCCTCTATCACACCCTGTTATTGTGTTTCTTTGCCCATAAACATTTGGAGATGTATGCTACAGAACTGTGTTTATGAAAATGAGAGAACTAGAGAGATTAATGATTTTAATATATACTTTGTAATGCTGTACCCACAATATTAAACTGCATGTTTAATATTATGTAGGTCTCTAGTGTGCTGTCAAAATGGCTCTGAGTAGCGGAGAAATAGACTTGTGACCTCTGGGGATACCCTCATCTGGTATTGAGACATTGACAGCTGATCTATCGGGTATTATAAGTTGCTGGAGGATGCCGACATGGACTGGGTTTGCTCCACTGCATCCCATGTATGCTCAAATGGAAGATGGTGAGGTTTAGAAGCCAGGTTAACACCTTGGATCCCCCTTGGGACAGGTGCATGGGGCACCACATCTGGATGGAGGCCGCTGCTGTAAGAGAGTATGGTTGGCATGATGGGTTTGCTGGTCTGGACCAGTACCACACACATCATTTTTAGGTGTGTGATACATGTCAAAGAAATGTCCACATATTTCCTGGCAGAACATTTCACAGGCACAGAATAATCGCTGGTCTTCATTTTTAATGTAACTGGTTGTAAAGTTGGAGCTGAATGGTGTATAGTTTCACTGTTTCTGGCAAATGCTTAATCCAAGACTTGGCATATTATCATCTTGACATGGTACTGCCATCTTGTGTTTCTACTAAGTATAACATGACAAAAAAATGTATCTATATTTATATAGAGAGAGATCAATATGTCTATAATGTTGCACAAAAGGAATTGGTATAATTTTATACTGTTGGATTTCTTTTCTGTTTCAGGATTTAATGTTTCTGTTCTACTAATTTTAAGTTTCATGAAGCCCAATACCAGTGTTACATGCACTATTCACGTAGTATTGGAGTCCTTTTTAAATAAACTACAACAGCATTTTGGTTTCTTGAAACAAGCCATACATTTATTTAATTAAGGAATCTGGTTCTTTAAAGTCCCACCTGAGTGAAAACCTGATTAAAAAGGATAAATCAACAGGCGTGGATTTATGCTTCATGTGGCGTGTACTCTAAACTGTGAGGGCTCTTGTGGAGATTGTAGAGAGAGAAAAAACATCTTTCATTTCAATCACCCTTCCTGCTCTTTTCCACTTTACACATTTCACGCTTCCGGCAAAAAGTAGCTACACTATATATAGTAGTTACACTATAAACTGCCTAGGCATGAGAAAATCAAATAAAAGTACCCCCCTGGAATTTTAAATTCAATCACAATGGGGCCATGATTACATTTCTAAGAGATACTATAACATTTTCTCTCACCTCTATATAAAAAAATTAAATGACTTCATGTTATAAATCTGTTGCTTATCACCACACTGGGCTACAGTGTTAGATTATAAGGGTTTTAATGGCATCTTTCCAAGGTAGTTGTGATGTTTGGTCTTAATTTGAACCTATGAAAGAGTATCCTCTGCTGCTGTCGTTTAATAGCAGTTATAATTGTAAATGTTTACCAATTATCATTATTTAAACAGCACTAGTCGGAGGTATGAGGAACGATTTGCTAATATAACTGTGGTAAACACATAGCATACAAAGCTGCATTCTGTAAAGCTGCCTTATTTAATGATAACGCCTTCTCAGAGGCTACCATTTAAGGTGCCAGTTGAAACAGAAGTATGTGTCTTTACTGCATGTTGCCTGACTTCTTGTTTTTGGGCTGTTTCCATGTTCCGAGCATCCTCCTAACACTCAACAATAACTGAGGTCCAGCTTTTGGCTTGAAAGAACCCATTTTGGCCATGTGAAGAGTGGAACTTTCCAAGAATCAAATTGCTTCAAACCCTTCATCAGAAAGCATGCCTCATCCACACAGTGCCCATTGACTGAAATGGCTTTTCTTTCACCACACTCCAATGTATCAAGAGCAAAAGCGAATTTATTATCGAGCAGGATTTACTAGTGGCCCCAATGTGACACTGAAACATATGTCAAGGAAATAGCAATCAGCAAAGGAATTAATTTTCTAGTATTTTGTATATTAAATCAGGACCTAAAAGTTGTGACGTTTTAGAGCCTTTACTGTGATGATAACATGTTTTACTAGCTTGTTTTGGGGTTCTTTCTTTCATTTTTCTCTATTTGGCCTTTTTTAAAATTTCGTTTAGACTTTTTGCTTTTAATTCAGCTTAGTTTCAACCAGTTTCCAGAGTGTGTTTGCTCTAGTTTTTGAAAATGTTTCGTTTTTGTTTTGTTTCATTCTTCATTTCAGTCTTCATTAATAAATATTATATGGAGGGAAAATGTTTCTAGCAGAATTTAGGAAAATCAGTACAAGTACTACAATAAAAACAGAACTTTTTGAAAGCAATTGACTACGTCTTGTAGACATCCAAGGTTACATAAGGGCAGTTAAATAAAATTTCTTATTTACCAAAGTAGCAAAAACTAAAACTAAGGGTGTGTGTGTGTGTGTATATATAGTTTAAATGTTATTTTCCAACTAGTTTTAGTTTTTATTTTAGATTTAGTTAAGTCAGTTTTATATATATGTGCTTTAACCATGGTGATTTTTGCAGTAGGAGTAAGATGAGAGTGTGAGTGCATCAGGGATCTGTTCTCAGCCCCTTCTTGTTTGCAGACTGACAGTTGAGGTCAGGCAGGAGTCTCTGTGGCCTTTGATGTTCATAAACAACACTGTAATCTTTACAAAGAGTAGGGAGCAGGTGGAAGAGAGCCTGGAAAGGTGGCAGTGTGCACTCGAGAGATGAGGAATGAAAGACGGTTGAAATGAGACAGAATACATGCAGTGAAGCAAGAAGTAGTGGTAGTGAAGGTCGACGAGTTTGACTACCTAAAGAGGCGTGACCTGCTACGATGCATAGTTTGGAGATGGTGGCACTGACAAAATGACAGGAGGCTGAGCTGAAGATGTCAAGATGTTCACAGGGAGTGACCAGGATGGACAAGATGAGTACATCAGAGTGGTAGGGAGGGCACGTGCAAAGAAGAGCGGGTGGATACACTGGACAAAGGATGTTGAATATAGAGACGGCAGGCAGGAGGGAAAGTCACAAATCACACAAATTAAAAAAGAAAAAAAAGGAAACAGAAAACCTATATACATAAACCCTGATTTACATTTAATTATTTTCAGGAAGTAGTGACTGGCGAATTGCACGTCAAGGCCCATTTTATTGATAGTTTCAAAGAAAGGAAATGGCAGGTAAAATGTATAACAATGACATGTATTCGTCTTATCTTTTATAATCAACAAACTTATTTTTGACATCTGCAGTTTTGTACTCACATGTAAAAATAGCAGCAAGTTCTATTCAGAACCTTTGAAATGACAGCTGACATCAATTTGTCTCTATTTGGAAAAAACTTTTTAATTACCATGAAATAAATTTAAATAAAGAATTTGAAAGCTTACCAAAACATATTTAACAAGACCAAATTAGCAACCTAGACAAAGGTTTAATAAATCAAATCAATAACAAATATAGGCCACAAATAATCATTAAACAGGGAAAAACAACTAAATGTAGACTGAAAGATACCCATCTATAAGTCAAATGCCAAACCCACTGATTATAGCCAAAGCTTCTACACAAGAAACACAGACCAGATTTTAAACTCTGCTGAAACAGCTGCTTGTGCCATTCACCCAAAACTTAAAGTTCAGATGCGTTACAATGAACAAAAGCTGTGAAAAAGCACTGGTTAAATAACAAACGGCATAGCAGAGGGAACATTAACAACTTGAAATAGAAATGAACTTTCTTTCAAGGGTATTCTGTCATTCCCTGTCATCTATTATACCCGGGTAATAAGTTGCATTGTATTTCTCTCTACATTTAAATGATTAGGTCATTTGAACATGTATAAATTCCAGAAAAGAGAACATTGGCAGAAAGGGACAACTCCAAAAACAAATCAATGATGCAATATAATTAACTGCGATTTTCAAAAAGGATCCAACACAGAGACTTGAAAATGCATTCATAAAAGTGGAAAGATTATGAGTTTGCAACCGAGTGATAAAAGCAATCAAGTGAATAAAATAAACCCTTTTATTGAGAGCTAACTGGCTATTCTGACTTTATTAAACCCAAGAAAATGCACTGGAGGTTATGCAAGTTATTATCCAATAAAAAAAGAAGAAGAAAAAAAACAAAAAAACAAAAAAAACAGGCTGGAGGCTGTTAACTGTGAACCTCACTTCATCATCGCCCTGCATAACCTCTCCTTCAGCCTACCTATAGCTGGCGTAATGAAGATTCAAACGTGCATATGAAAGTTTAGGGTAAAGACAACACGTGACATTTATGACAACTGGCACAGTGAAGAAAGCAAAGGCTGACAATTTCATAAAGTCTCTGCCCAACTATCTATTTGGTGCACCAAGTAGATGGACAAGGACAAAAACACTTAAACTACTCCCTCCACTCTTCTTGCTGCTGAGGACGTTGACACTACCGCGCGTGTCCAGGGTGAGGAGGTTTTGGTCAAACATTTCAAGGCCTCCGAGATGAAAAGACGAGGATGAAAACATGACGTCGCCACTCAAGAGGACCTCTGCTCAAAAATGAAGTAGCGATACACGATACCAAAAACAACAACAGCAACAGCAGGTAACAACCAAATGGCCCAGGAGCTGCTGAAAAAAAATATTACACAAACATTAATTTGAAAACATTTTCATTTATACAGATATAAGGTGTCATTGCACTCGCCCCTCTGAAACAGTACAAAGAGAGCCTGAGACACATTCATCAGAATGACTAACCTGCTCTCCTCAGACTTTGCGACTTCTGCTTTCTACAGCACAAAATTGAAAAAAAGAGAAACACAAGTTGTGGAACAATGTGGAAAAGTCTAAATACAGTATCGTTTCATGGTGCATGGAACGGCCAATTTACCTTTGCAGTGTCCTTTTTTCTGTCATCCTATGAAGGAAAACAAAAGAAATCATATGATCGTTTTGTGATGCTGAGTAGAATTAAATAAATAAATACTGAAATTTATGTAACCATCAAGTGGGACTGGTGAAAGAACCAGAAGGCTAATTATCCCTCAAACATTCATTGATTTGTTGCAAGTGGAATCCACCAATTAAAAGTGATAATTTGAATACGGTTTGTGTCGTGTGCTGCCAGTTTCTATTAAAAGACAAAGAAACCAGCTCAGCGATTTTAATTATGTGGGAACCTAAGCAAAAGTCATCTGAACAGGAAGACAGCAGGAAACTTTCTTCAAACTCTGCAACTTCCTGTTGCACTGGAATGTTCATCTGGAGATAAGCTGGATTAATTTGCAGCAGTCCAAATTAAACAATTAATCACATGAACTGGACATCTTCCTATTTTTATTTTTGCAAGGCAGACCAGTCTTTTTTTTCTACAGCCATTTTCTTGTGGCGTTAAAATGAGCAGCTCACACAAACTGTTTTGTAAAAGACCCATAAAGATCGATTTTACAAATAGCTTTCACATTTGAAGTCTAAAGAGACTTTATATGTGAAAGCACTGGATTTGTCTAACTGAAACTACTGGAGATTCATTAGCACTCAGTGGAAGCACAATGGATAAACAACAGTATGAACACAAAATCTATCATCTAATGGTATAATTATGGTAAATTAGTAAATTTAACCATGTTTTAAAGTATATTATAAATATTGTGAAACTGTTGGGTGTATAATAGAGTGGCTGATAAGCTACACTAAATTTCCAACAAGCACAACATAAAATATTGTTACTCATGTTTAATTGGATAGTATTTTTATTGTATTTTTCTGATGCTTTTTATATTTATGCTGTGATCTCTCTAATTTCAGTATTTCTTTATGCTCAAATTGCTCAAAACCAAATTACTGCCTCACAGGAAACAGAAAATGTGAACATCAGACTGAATGTGATATAGGAACTTAAATAGAGAGCTACTGCTCATGTGATAGACTTGGTAACAAATCAGTTTCCACCCACTTTACGTCATCTTATACACGACACCATCTGGAGGTGACTCCAAACAACTTAGGTGCAAATGACTCAATCTTGTGACATTATTTGGTTACTCTGTTTGATTTGGAAGGGTTTAAGCAACAATAATAACAAAGACATAATAATAAAGACATTTAACTTCAGTAATTGAAAGATTGGTTTAGACGTGTGAAAGAAACACTACAGGCAGACAGGCAGTCTTTCCTCCTTACCTCGTGAAGCTCCCCAATGTAATACTGCTGGAGCATCTCCCTGGCATCCGAGGAGTGACCCACATCCTCGAAGCTCTCTGTGGCATCTGCACCTGCCTGCTCCAGTAAAACCTCCTCACCTCCTGGATGCTAAAATCAAAAGTGGTTGACCTGGTTACTCTGAAGCACCTGACATGCACAACTGTTTTAGTATACTTGTTTAAGTTATGAATAGTGACAGTATTACAGCTGAAACCACAGACAAAACAGTGAAATGCACTAATATTATAGTCTTCCAGTGTTGGAATGCATACATGGTTGGAAAAGACGCACCCTGGGACATTCTCAGCCATTAGCTGGCATTCCCAGACCTCAACTCAACATTACTTACAGAAATTACAAGAACATATTAGAACAAAATTTGGTCATACCAAATTTTGGTTTTCAAGATTGTTACAACTATTTAAACTCTATTTTCCGTAATTTACAAACCTGCTCCTACTCCCCATTTTACTATCAAAATACAAAGATTGAGGGGTGACTATAGACGTTTGCACAGTACTGTTCAAAGACGTACCACTCTAGGAAGTAATTTTGTTGCTTAAGCAAAAAGGTTTTTTTTGTTTGTTTGTTTGTTTGTTTTTTTACACAACATGCAACTTTTAACTTCCAGAGTTTTTACACATTTTAGCCAGATAAAGGATTTTATCACAACCAGCCCACTGATTTATAAATCACATTTTTATCAGCTGTGTTTATAAAGCTATAAACATTCAGCCCAAATCGTCTGAAGAACTATCATCGGACAGGGCTAGCTACTACTTGTTAACCAAACTTAGCTAATCTATCCTACAACATTTGGACACCCTTGCAGAAGAAATGATAAAACAATAAGAAGGTTCTTTAGAGTAGGCCAGTCGTAATTTTAGATTGTTTATACTGGCGGTTTTGAGTTTAGGATTGGGTCGTTAGCAGCAAATTAGCCGAAGACAATTTGCAAAGCTTACACGTCAACACGTAACGATACTGATCACGCTCATCCTGCACTTCCAGGAAGCCCAGACAAATGACAAAACCAAGTGATTCACGAAGAAGAATTAATAACGACTACTTTAATGACAAAGCATGAGCTACTAGTCAACAGAAAGTCTTTCTTACCTCTTCAAGGAAACTTGAAATGTTATATACTTTATCGTGGATGATAAGCCATGTGTCGTTGCTCATATTATGTACTCTTACGTCTTCTAACGTGAAACATTTTACGCCATCATCTACTGTTTCGCAATTTTGCTCAACACTGGAGTTACCAGCTTCACTATTCGCGTTAGTGAGATTTTCTTTATTTTCCTCTCCCATTGTAACGTCAGTGCGACTGAGCGACTAGCTAACCTTAGCTTCTCTTAAACCTTAGCTATGGACGTAAAGATGGCTCTAGCTATGTGTGCTGGCTCGAAAAGCCCCTGATAACACCGCAGGAAAAAAAAAGTTAAAAGAAACACAATTCCAGTGCTGAGCAATTATATGTTACGAAAACATTAGACACCCTAAACCGGTATCAGCAGACATGTGAAACGAACCAATGCCACCGTGTGTTGTTTGACCGTCGGGGCAGTAACCAAAGAAACTGTCACTTTCTCAGCAGTGACCAATCAGGTCGCCCAACTGATGATCACGAGACCATGGTGCAAGCCAAGGTTGTCAAGTGTGCGCTGTCATTGTGCATGTAAGAGACTCCGGTGACATAACATGTGTTTTACCCATTTTATCTGCGCTTAGATAACACTTTCTTTGTCCCGGTAAATACTGCAGACATTTTTTTTCAAAAAGATTTTATTTCATTTCCAAAGTTCCTTAGCAGGTTTATACTCCTTGGTACTCTCTGAATTTTTCCTAATTCTTTTCTGTTTTTTTAAAAACCCGGATACAACCCACAGTGACAGTATGTTATCTGCCTGTTGATAAACCCCGTGAAGCACATGTATTCTACTGATAGATCACCCACAGTGTGCTTGCTAACCCTTTTTTGGGACACTTGTCTTAGGTCAAATCTTAGACATGGGTTTTACTAAGCTGAAGAAAATTTTTAGCCAAACTAATCCCAAAGTTTCAGTATTTCCACTTATGCCTTTGCATCAAAAACACGTTTGTTGTAGGTTCAAACTTTATCATAATCATTTGTATAGTCATTGGACAATGCTCATCAACACCATAGTTTACTTTTTTGGAATTTTTTGTGCTTTTACCAAAACTCTGTTGTTTATTTTATTGTATCAAGGTACTCTTTTCTATTTTCGTTTCCAAAGTTATTTTTCTACTTCATTTTTCTTGACATTTATACTCTTTCCTCGCCTGTAACTCTACATAATTACAGAAATCCCATCCCCGTTTTTCCTCTATCAGCACATGTTTGAATAAAATTATAAATATTTTTTCGCAATTACATTTTAGAACTATGGGGTGATATGTTTAGATACAGCTCATGTAGAAAATGAATGAAAAGGAACTTCTAGATTAATACGGATACGAGCTTAAAGGGGGGTTCAAAAGAGAAAAATAAAACAAATACAGGCCAAAGAACCTTTACTTAATGGCGGCTTAGCACTTTTCTTATTTTTATTTATTCTTTGTTTTTTATTTAAGTGTTTGTGTTATAGTATGTTTCGCACTGAGTACCGCAGCAATTTCCTAACGTTGTAAATCTGCTCAGCATTTGGCAATAAACCCTTTTCTGATTCTGATTCTGAACATAAAATATAGAAAAAAATATAAGAGATGTAATAATCACTTCAAACCAGAAGCGGCGCTTTTTCATTTGTACGGTTTGGTATCGCCGTACAAAGAAGAAGAAGAAGAAGAAGAAGGATTGTGGGATTGCAATGGCTGCTCCCTCATCTGTAAACATACGCGTTGAGTTTACGAAAACCGATCGTTAATCGTTTTCTTTGACGCCATTAGTGGTGGTTTTGTGATTCATTTTGTGGTCCATACGTTGGCCCCAGATGTTTACGTTCATGTGAGAGTGTTTGTATTTTACGCTGACAGAAACACGCGGCATTTTTGCGCCTTCTTGTCTGGACACTAGCAGCTCGAAGGCTAGCCGAGGCTAGCCGCTCAGTCTGAGGTACGTGATAGTTAGTTTTTTAAATGAAACTAATACTCTTACCCACTAGCTCTTTTATGGAGCAATGTTAGCTGCTTAAACATAATGCGTAGAGCTTACGTAAGCATGTTACCAACTACAGCGGAAGCGTATAGAGCCTCAAGTTAGGTTTTGATACTATTAATGTGATAGGTGAATTTGACAGCTTAAATGGCACCCTAAAAATAAATTGGCTTAGGTCATTTTTAAGAAGCCAAAATAGCCTTTGGTTTCACATTCCAAGCAAAATATTCTCAGATCTAGGCGGAATTAATCTTTTACTTAGATGTGATTTTGACATAAAAAACCTCCCCATAAAGCTCTCTTCCTTTCACCAGCAAGTTTTATTATACTGGAAATTAATATACAAACATAACTATAGCCCACACAACACTCCCCTATGGAACTGTCGCTACATAAACGTTGGAAACAAATCAATCTTTATAAAAAAAATGGTACGATAAGGGCATCTGGTCAGTGATGCATTTGTTAAATGATAGAGGTAAAATTTTATTAGAAGATTTCACCACCAATTATAATCTGCAAATAAATAACAAAGAATTTCAAAAAATTACTAAGGCTATCCCTCAAAACATTCTATGTACAGCATATAATCTTTTTCAAAACCCTGACTATAGATCCCCTGACCTCCCTGAACTCTTGGTAAATGGGCATAACATTACAGCTAACAGTCTAAAAAACTCCCAAATTAGGGAATTATTTACTAATGTTTTTTTCCCTTATAGATCCAATCCAAATTCCATCTCACATCTGTTCTCCGGTGATCAAAAGAAAGAGATCAGAAAAAATTACCTAAAACTTCCCATTCCTCCCAAAGCTAAGGAGGTCCACTACAAAATACTCTCTGGTATTTACCCTTCCAAAGAATTTCTCAGACGTCGCTTTGCTATTGATAATAATTCTTGCTCTTTTTGTGATGGGGATATTGAATCAACAGAACATTTATTTTATGATTGTATATTCTGTAAAGCCCTGTGGAACGATGTGCACTACTGGCTCTTTCCAAAGATTCCAAACTTACTTGAATTTTCTAAAAATGATATTATCTTTGGTTCTCTAAGAAAAGAAAAGAAGCTTGAAAATGTTTTAAATGTAATAATTATTATGGGGAAATTCTTCATTCACAAATGTCGTTTTCTGAAAACAAAGCCGTCCTTTTTTTAATTTTCACAAAGAACTCTGCCTCTTCCTCTCATCTGTTAAATTTATGGACAAAAAACAAGCTCTGGTTCTGAATCATATGATTATTGAACTAGATCTGCTAGAAAACCCCTAAGGTATAATGTCTTTTTTTTTCTTTGTTTGTTTGGTTTTTTTGTTGTTGTTTTGTTTTGTTTTGTTTGTTTGCTTTGATTCTGTTTGGGGTTTGATTTTATTTATTTATTTGTTGTTGTTTGTACTTCCTGTTCATTATCTATCTTCTATATGCTGGAATTCAGCCTGTTCTGATACTATTTCATGTTGGCAAAATAGAATCTTTGTAGAGATTGCCATAATTGTTGTGCATTTCTGTGCAAATAATATAAAAAAAAAAAAAAAAAAAAAGTGATAGGTACTAATACATATGTGACTTATTTCCCACCAAAGATTTATTTATTTCATTTTGGATCGGGGTAAAAAGTTATTATTGCTACTTCATATCCTGGAGGTTTTTTTTTTTTTTTCAAACATCAGTAGTTGGTCAATAAGTAAATAATTTAAATGTTATTACTCTGTGGTTTGGATTATTGATTGGAGCCTAGCTTGGACTCTGAGTATGACTGTCAAATGACGGCCTATCGATACAGTGCTGTGAAAAAGTATTTGTCTCCTTCCTGGTAAATATAACCCGAGTAAATACACACGATTGGAGTTGAATCCAATCGAGATGCTTTGCCAGGTGGCTGAATTAAAGCAGTTCTGGACAGAAGTGTGGGCACGGTGATTCCTCTGGGATGATGTGAAAGACTCATTAGTAGTTATCACAAGCACTTGAGGCAATTACTTTTTTACATAGGACCAGGTTAACTTTTTTCCTTAATAAGTAAAATCATCATTTAAAATTTAGTTTGATGATCTGCAACATAAAAGTGTAATAAATATGCAAAAAAAAAAAAACCTGAGATAGAATGTAATTATGTTATCAATGGTGATATCACCAGCAAAGATTACTAGCACTCCTTCTCATATCATAACTTCTTCACAGATAATGGATGATGACGTGTCAATGCATAGGCTGGAAGGATCCGATCCGACCGTTCAAGTTGGAGGTCTGATTGTAAAGAAGAAGAGCGCTGCTGCAGAGCCCCATGTATTTCGGGCACCCACTCCACGCACATCTTTACTGGGCTTGGATCTTCTGGCAGCACAGAAAAGGAAGGAGCGTGAGACTAAGGAACAAGCAGATTCTAGCAGTGATGACAGGAGTAGCAAGAAGTCAAAGGTTTCCTCCTACAAAGACTGGGAGGAAGGTAAAAGTGACTCTGGATCTGATGAAGAAGACAGTGATAACAATAGCACTGCTAAAAAAGAGAGGTAAGTGTGAACACTCTACAAAGAATAGATAGAAAGGTATTCCATTCATTTTATGAGCTTAAAAAGATTTCATTGTGGCTTGTAGATAAAGTTTTTACAATGTGCTGTTTTATAGTTTATTCGTATATGGGATCGTGACTTGGAAATGGTGCAGAGAGCAAAAAGTCATGGTGTACTTGACTGAGGAATTCTCATCAGAAATCCTATAATGTAATTAAGAATCTTTTATTTTTGTCTCGCTAGCAGGAAGTATCGTGTGACTGGTTCAGAGACGCCCTCAAACCCTGGAGGGGTCAGCGAAGAGTTCAGACGCAGACACCAGCAGAGGGAGAAGGAGAGGCGCGAGCATGGAGTCTATGCCTCCTCTAAAGAGGACAGAAACAGAGAGAGAGACCGAGAAAGGAGTAGAGATAAGGGCAGAGACCGACGCAGTGAAAGAGGTGACTCCATAAATCATTTGGTTTTCTAATAGTCATTAAAATTGACTTTTGGTTTTAGTCCATCCATCGTGATTTTAGTGTGATATTTCTTTTCCTTTTTTTAGTATTTGTAAGAAAGAACCACTCAAAACTCTGGATATTCCTTTGTTTTTTTTGGTTTGTTTTTTGTTTTAACGTTGTAGATCAGGTGATAATGAAAGCAAATATTAGATCAGTTGAGGATGCTGAGATTCCTTTGCTTTTGTCTGTTAGATGACCGCGAGAGCGGCTATAGCCGTGGCAGCAGCAGCAGTCGGTCGGAGCGTTGGGAGCGCAGTGAGAGGAGTGAACGCTCACAGAGGGATGGGTGGTCCGATCGCATCAGCCGGGGCAGTAAGAGAGATGAACCCCAAACTCCACAGAGTCGTCCCAGAGGTTTTTTGCTTTTATTTGAATTTGTTTTATTGCCATGTACAAAATGTTGTGTATTCAACTTGATCACTTACCTTCTTTTGTTTTTACATAGATTCTTTCACTCCCTCCCGCTCCAACTGGGATGAGGATGACAGTGGTTTTGGCAGCTCAAGGCATTCCCAGTGGGAATCTCCTTCCCCTGCCCCGTCTCACAGAGAGTCCGACCGCTCGGAAAGAAGCCAACGCTCTGGCCGAGAGAGTGAGAGAAGGGACAGGTGAGCAACTGTCGTGTATTGTAGCTTAAATTTTTGTGACTCAGGACTAGGGATGGGTACCTGTATCCGGTGCCATGATGGCACCGGTTCTGACATAAACGGTTGTAACCAGACCGAAAAGCAGCGCACATTTCGGTGCTTTATTTCGGTGCTTTTTGTTCCTGAGCTGTGATACACTTTAGATTCTAGCCAATCATTTTACGTTTCCGAGGATAGTAGGCGGGTCCAGGTACGTACGTTCTTTTAGAGCAGAGCTACAGATTAAAAATGCCCAAGGAGGACCGGTCAAATGTATGGCTGTACTTCACAGCAAAATATGCAAACTCAGCAGCCTGCAACAAGTGCTTTAAGCTGATACTGTGATACTGTCAAAGGAGGTAACACCTCAAATCCGATGAAACACCTGGTGACGCATAGCGTTTTTTTTAAAAGCCGAGAAATGCGCCGTATTTGATAGCTTGCTGCGAGACCTCACTCCGTGCACATCTACTGCGGGTGGGTTGCCAGTTATCGGACCCGGAGCAACATCCCCCAAAAACCCGAAGAATAGAGTCCTGGCCCCTAGCCCTGCCAGTGTAGCAGAAATGATGATGATGATGATGGCAGCAGCAGCCGTTCTTCTCTGCGTGAGTAGCTTAATGTTGTTCGTGTGTAATTTACGTTGAGTAGGCTAACCACGCTATTACATTAATGCATGTAAGGTGAACTAGCAAACATCATCATAGCTACATGCGGCTGTCTTCTTGTTTGATGGCAGATACTCCCTTCACCCTGGCCAAAAAGGCTAAAATGACCAAAGAAAAAGTGGAAAACAGCTAAACATGAGAGGTTTTTGGACAAAGTTTGTGTTTTTTCCATTGTTTAAGCACTGCTTCCAGCCAAGAGTGATACCATATATGCCCTATAGCTGCAGAAAAGGCTAACATTGTTATCTTTTTACAAAAAAACAGCTGAACATGAGAGGTTTTTGGACAAAGTTGGTGTTCTCCATTCTTTAAGCACCGGTTTGAGCACCGTTTAAGCACCGGCACCGTTTCAAAAGTACCGGTTTGGCACCGGTATCGGATAAAACCTAAACGATACCCATCCCTACTCAGGACCTGTAATTTTTATTTATTTCTTTGTACTGATCAAAACTGATATTATATATGTAACCCCACACAGAATACAAGATATTGAATTGCATTTAGAATTATTTTCAGCTCTAAATGTTATTTGGCAGCATGGCTATTTGTATTTTATAAAAAATAAAATTCACAGCTCTTTGCTGCGTATCACCAACTGTTATGATCATACTGTTATCATCAGTTTCTTAGATTCATCAGAGGCTTTTGTAAATATGATTGCACTTTGTGTGAAATGCTTAACTGCCACTCGATGCTAACTTCCCATTTATCTGCTTTTAGATCAGTTAGATCAGGTCGTTATCCTGACGACACGCCCCTGCCTACCCCATCCTATAAGTATAATGAATGGGCCAATGACCGAAAGCATTTGGGGTCCACACCTCGTTTATCACAAGGAAAAGGTACTGTTAAAAAAAAAAGAAGCTAAATTGAACCTTCATTCAACATTTATAGTATGTCGGAGAAATTTAATTTCTTTGTCTTTTCTTCAGGGAGGAAAGAAGAAGGTGGTGCAGGAATTATGTTTGATAATGAGGACGAGAAAGAACAGTGGGAGGAAGACCAGAAGGTGAGTACAAAATTATCACTCCTTCATGCCTCATATATAAGCATTTTTTTTTTCTGTTATCTGATTATTTAACTGAAATTACAGCAAGCTGACAGAGACTGGTACATGATGGATGAAGGCTATGATGAGTTCCACAACCCTTTCACTTCCACCTCTGACGACTACGTAAAGAAGAGAGAGCAAATACTTCAGAAGCAGACTCAAAAAAGAATATCTGCCCAGAAACGACAGATCAATGAGGTACAACCATTCTGCTTCAATATTTACCAAAATCAGAACTGTACACCTGCATGCAGTGGCAAATCTTCTGTGTATCTGTATACATGACTTGCCACTGCATGCAGGTGATCTTTGTGTGTGTGCATGTCTTTTAATAATAATAATAATAATAATAATAATAATAATAATAATAATAATAATACATTTTATTTGAAAGTGCCTTTCAGAACACTCAAGGACACAGAATAATAAAAGCAAGCAGTTTACACAATCATAAAAGAATAAGTCATAAAACAAATTTAAAATAGGAGAGTGGAGAGGTTATGTGGGATAAGCTATTTTGAACAAGTGAGTTTTGAGTTGGGTCTTAAAGAGAGAGATGGAAGAGATATTTCCAGAGTCAAGGAGCAGAGCAGCTGAAAGCCCTGCTCCCCATGGTGGCAAGACGGGAGGTTGGACAGAGAGAGAAAGGGAAGAAGAAGATCTAAGACACCGAGATGGGGCGGTGATCTTGTGTGGGTATACCTTTGTAAGAGGCTGTGATTCTTGTTAAAGGACAACGAACGGTGGGAGACCAATCGAATGCTGACCAGTGGTGTGGTGCAAAGGTTGGAAGTGGATGAAGATTTTGAGGAGGACAATGCCGCCAAGGTTCACCTGCTGGTTCATAACCTGGTCCCTCCCTTCCTGGATGGAAGAATAGTCTTCACTAAACAGGTAAAGCCTCTCATCATTAACATTTTCAATCTCTGAGATGTTATATTTGTCTCATGATTACGCTTGAGGAATTTCTTAGCAATTTTAGTGTCAATATGTGTGTGTTTGTCCTCCTGCAGCCAGAACCTGTCATCCCTGTGAAAGATCCTACTTCTGATATGGCCATCATCTCTAGAAAGGGCAGCCAGCTGGTCCGTAAACATCGTGAGCAGAAAGAGCGAAAGAAGGTATGCTGGGCATGCAATTCCACTCAGACAGGTTCACAGAAAATGATTTAGTGACCCTGCCTCAGACTTCATGCTGGTTCAGTCTGAGAATGGTAATGGCATTTAGTGCAGTGCACAATATAACTTAGTGTGCAAAAGTATGTAAAGCTGCTGCAGGATTCCTTGCCCTTCTGAACACTGAAGACATTTCTTTATAACTGGCTTTGGTTTTGGGATTGTTGTGTCATGCTGCAGAATGAACGTGGGACTGATGGGACACCTGCCTCATGGAATTACAAAATAAAGACTCTAGATATCTAAAATGCCTGAAAGTGTTGCACAGTAGATACATTATATAATAATAATATGATAATAACAGATCTATGATCATATTACAGATTCCTGATTGTAATAATGTAATCTATTAAATGCCCTATTATTGTGCAAGGTGTCATATACATTGTGTAGTTTGGTATTGCACAGTTGTGTAGGAAGCCACATACGATCCAAATCTCTAACAAATGAAATTAATATGTAAATAAATTGTGATAGGCTTACGAACGCATGTCTTATGCTACTGTTGTCTAACATTCCTTCATTAAATGAATAATCACAATATTTTAATCCGTGTCGGTGTGAGGAATAAATCATTAATGAGGCAAAACTATTGGATGACTCTGACACCAGATGCTGTGTTCACTCTTTTTCTGATCTGAATATGTGTACTTGCCCTTAATTATGTTTTCAGGCACAGCACAAACACTGGGAATTGGCGGGCACCAAGTTGGGGGATATCATGGGTATTAAGAAGACGGAGGATGAAGACATGCCAGGGGGCAAAGCTGTAGGAGAGGATGGCAAAGTAGATTACAGGTGAGCTGACAGACATTTTCTCTTTTATTAATAATCTGGCTTGTAGCATTGAAGTCTAGTGTTTGTCTGATCTACTGTATTCATTTTTTTGTTGTTTTCTTTACAGAGCAGAGCAAAAATTTGCAGACCACATGAAAGAGAAGAGCGAGGCCAGCAGTGAATTTGCTAAGAAGAAGAGCATTCTGGAGCAGAGACAGTACCTGCCTATCTTTGCAGTCAGACAGCAGCTTCTTAATATCATAAGGTATTGATACCAAGACTATGTTGGTTGTTTTCCACCTTTAAAATGTGTTTGACATTAAAAGACAGAGGGATGTGGGTGATTGGACAAATATTTGTTTACACTCATCAACTAAGCAGTTTATTTGATTTGCTTACAATTTAATGGATGGTGGAATTAGTCACAAGAAACTCGTATTAAAACTGAGATGAGTTCTTTGAGTATAACCTTCAATTTTTAATTGTGTTTACTGCAAACTGCAGGGACAACAGCATAGTGATTGTTGTTGGGGAAACCGGCAGTGGGAAGACCACCCAGCTGACCCAGTACCTGCACGAGGATGGCTACACCAGATACGGCATGGTGGGTTGTACTCAGCCCAGAAGAGTGGCTGCCATGAGCGTGGCCAAGAGAGTCAGCGAGGAGATCGGCACCAACCTCGGAGAGGAGGTAAAGCCAACACACTGGAGCCATCTTGCATATTCTGTGTAACACTGCCATCTAGTGGGCAAGAGGAAAATATCAGGTTTGTTAGCGACCTGGAATGTGGCAGTGAATGAAATAATCAACTTCAAGTGCTGAAAAATAGTAGTAGGTAAAGGGAGAACCTATTTTTTTAGAGGGTTTAAAATAATTCTGTTTTACTTCTGTCAGTAGGTACTATCTTTGCTTTAATTGCTTCCCCCCCTTCATTTTTATTAAAATTAATATCTGTGCATGTCACACAGGAGTATTGGCTTAGTGGTAATTCTCTCACATTTTTTTTTTTTTCCAGTTTCACTTGATTATTTTGACAATGTTTCCTCTAGGTTGGTTACGCAATCCGATTTGAGGACTGTACATCTGAGAAAACTCTGATAAAGTACATGACAGATGGAATCCTGCTCAGGGAGTCACTGAGGGAGTCGGACCTGGACCACTACAGTGCTGTTATAATGGACGAAGCTCACGAGCGCTCACTGAATACTGACGTGCTGTTCGGTCTGCTGCGTGAGGTCGGTACAACATACTTTTATGAGAAGAATACTCGATGATGTCAAGCAAGCTCTTCACTTCTGTTTGCTTTTCCTATCAGGTTGTATCTCGGCGCACCGATTTGAAACTCATAGTTACGTCTGCAACCATGGATTCTGACAAGTTTGCATCATTTTTTGGCAACGTACCTATATTCCATATTCCAGGGAGAACATTTCCAGTTGACATTTTGTTTAGCAAGGTATGTTTATGTTTTTATTCCTTATTTCGGGTATAAGAGCCTATCTGTGAACCTTGTATCATACGTGTAATAAACGTAAATTAGGTTGCCATATTTTTACCTCAACATGAAGCTTTCAGTTTATGAAATACAACTAGTTCATATATTATGCAAAGTCTGGATGATTTGTTGTGTCTGGTGCTTTGTAGACACCTCAGGAGGACTACGTGGAGGCAGCTGTGAAGCAAGCATTGCAGATTCACCTCAGTGGGCTGGTGGGAGACATCCTCATTTTTATGCCTGGGCAAGAGGACATTGAAGTAAGCAACATGACTGTGATACATATATATATATATATAATTTTTTATTTATTGTTTTGGTTTGTGTGCTCTCACCAAAGTTATTCTAGTTTTAGTAAAAAAGAGAAAAGCAAAATTTTTGAGAAAACTAACTGAATCAATTTTGTGAACTTGGAAAACGAAACTAACTAAAATAAAATAAAAACATAGAGGAAATATCTTAGTTTTAGAGTCTGGTAAAGTTTTAAGTATTTCCTTGTTATTGCAGGTGACATCGGATCAGATTGTGGAGCGTTTGGAAGACTTGGAAAATGCTCCTCCTCTAGCTGTGCTTCCCATTTACTCTCAGCTTCCATCTGACCTCCAGGCCAAGATCTTCCAGAAGGTTTTTATCACTTGTGAATTAATTTAAATAAAAATGTTACGCAAACTAATAACCTTCAGCTAATTAATTTTCTTTCGTCGCTTGCTAGGCTCCAGATGGTGTGAGAAAATGCATAGTCGCTACAAACATCGCAGAGACGTCCCTCACTGTGGATGGTATCATGTTTGTTGTGGATTCAGGCTATTGCAAACTTAAGGTAGCTCAATCCCGCTGAAGATATTTTTATTACTGTACAGTATTTAAGGAAAGTGACACCATTGATATTTACTTCCCTTTTTTTTCCCTATTCAAAAGGTTTTTAATCCTCGCATTGGAATGGACGCGCTCCAGGTTTATCCTATTAGCCAAGCTAATGCCAACCAGCGTGCTGGTCGAGCAGGACGTACAGGACCAGGGCAATGTTACAGGTAATATTCAGGCCCTTGTCTGCTTTATGCACACTCGGTATTTGTGCAGACACATTCACATGGCACATTCAGGATTTCTGAGCTGGAATTAGTGCATAGTTTACAGTTTTAGCAGTTTTGTTTTTTGTAACTCAGGCTTTTTCTTGTTTTCAATACTGAAAGTCTTTTGATCCTTTAAGAGGGAAGATATTCTCATTCAGCCTGTTTTAAAACCCTCTCACAGTAACTATGTGCAATCCAGTTCCACATTACAATTGTAAATGTATTTTTGGCTGAATGGCACATATTCAGAAACAAACCACCCGGGGTTAGAGTCAGGCTTTTATTCTGCTCCTGCTTGTCTAAAAAGCTTGCATCATTCTGGTTGAACTGTTTGTTAATGTGTTCACAAATTGTGTTCATGTGTGTTGTGGCCATGCCTTCAAGACAGACAGAGGCAGCAAAGGAGGGAGAGTGCCAGAAGCCTAATCTCTGGAGGATTTCATGCAGTTTGACTGTTTGTACAGCAGGAAAGGAGATCCTTTTAGAGGTTTTACTTGACCCCTCGCTCTTTGGATATATTATAACTTATTATAACATATTATAGAGACTTGCTGACGTGCCTACACATAGTGAAGCATTTTGTATTTGAAATGAGCTGTGAGGCCCACGTATGCTGAGATAAATCCTACCCACCTGCTCTTAACACACAAGCTCACAAAAATATACAAAGAATCGGTTTTGGAACAGCTTTACACGGCGCAGTCGAGGCGTTTGAGCAGCTGCGGATGTGAGAGCGCACAGAGAGATTCACGGTGATTTACTCAGCTCGTGTGGAGAATTCCCTGTTCAAAGATCCTTTGAGCGTGTGTGGGTGCCTGCAGTAGGCACCCACACACGCTCAAATCCCTCAATGTTCAAATCATCCTGTAATTATAAGCACCTACACCAGACTGCTGTAATTGCTGAAAGAGATACTTTAACCCATGCTCAGGAAGTTTCCCTGAAATTTCCCTTTGCAGTCGTTCTACAGTCGGGTCCATAAATATTTGGATAGTGACACTTTCTTTGCCTCTGTACATCACCACAGTGGACTTTCAATAAGATAAAAATGTAGACTTTTGCTTTAATTCAAGGGGTTTGATAAAATTATTGCACTAACTGTTTAGAAGTTCACTGAAAGGAGTATCATGACCGGTTGAGGCCTGTTGCCTCGTGGTTTAACGACTGAAGGATGTTAGGCTGAAAACAAAAAACTTTAGGAGGGGTCAAATCAACAATTTGCTATGTTCTTAAAAATAATGATTATACTGACCAGGTCAGCAGCTTCACAACATCTAACAAAGTCAAAAACACCATCAAGTAGGTGGGGGTATCAAGAGTTTCCTTGATGAGGTGCAGACCACTGTTTAAAGTCAAGAATGGGAAATCCAGATTAGAGTTTGCCATAAAACATTTAAAAGAGCCCGCACAGTTCTAGGAAAAAAATGTGACAGATAAAAGCAAAATTAACTTGTTCCCAAATCATGGGAAGAGAAGGGAAAAGGAAACATTTTCAAACTGTGTGAAAATGACTGAATTGTAATTGCAGTTCATGTAAAAAAATAAATAATGAAAATCTTCCAAATTAAAGCTGGAAGTCTGCATTTCAGTTATTTGACTGTGTGATTTTAAAATCCACAGCAGCGGCTTGTTTTACAGTCCAAAAGCTTACGGACCTGACTGTATGCTCGGTACTTTCCTAATGACGTGTGTCCACATAATAAGATGAGCATATTTCATCTTCTCCATTTAAGCTCTCAGTTTGCTTCAAAAACAAGCAAACCAGTTTGACCGTTACTCTGTGTCTCCTCCGCCCGAACAGGCTGTACACTCAGAGCGCCTTTAAGAACGAGATGCTGACCACCACCATACCGGAGATCCAGAGAACCAACTTGGCCAACGTAGTCCTGCTGTTAAAGTCTCTGGGTGTTCAGGATTTGCTCCTTTTCCACTTCATGGATCCACCACCCGAGGATAACATGCTCAACTCCATGTACCAGCTCTGGATCTTGGGAGCTTTGGACAACACAGGTTTGTGTCTAGTGTCCAACTGGAAATCCTCCCCCCATTTAAATTGATTTCTAGTATGTCGACTTTTAAAAAAAGTGTACAATTATTATATTACAAGTATTATATTTTCAGATTAGTGATGACATAAAATAAAACTAAGTCTAAATGTATTTCTATATCCTCCATCTGTGTTAAATGGACATGTAAAATTATATACCAAATTTGTTGTAGCAGGCTGGACTTAGCCCAGGTCAGTCGTTTTTCCAGTAGGGCCAAACAATATAAATCATTTTCCTGAAGTGATGACAGAGGATATTGGGTATTTAGGAATTGCATTTCCCCTCTGAGCGCTGCTTTGAGCTGATACATAGTGATTGTGACACCCCAAACACAGGCACGAGACCGGCTTCTGTAAAGGATGCTGCATTGATAATGCAGACGCTGCAAACAGGCCTGGAGGAGACAGTTGTGAGGTTTAGCCAGTGGAGTAATTGCCTAGTAACTGATCCTGTGTTTGATTTGACTGGTCGGGTCTCATTTTGGTCTCATCCTTGGCCAGATTCCAGGGGATTTAGGGATTTGGGGATAAGGGGGGACTTTTGATGATTCCCTGTATGGTGTGTTAACAGCAGATTATCTCTGATTAAGGCTTACCTGCCCCAAACTGGCTTCTCTGCTACTCTGCTTTTCCTCCTCGTAAGCTTCTTAGACTCTTTCGTCTAATCATTTAAATCAGAAACTGCAAAGTTTTTTGATCTCACACTCTATTTTTTCCCCTACAAGTATTCTCAGCTGTCAGCAGTTCATTCTACTCTCTCACAGTGAAAGATAAATAAGTGTCACACAATGCTGCCTTCTCCCTTACGCCAGCAGGCTTTTGATGGAAAAGCAGCTTATCCACTCATCTTAATACTTGTCCCTCCTACATTCTTTACATGTCATGTACGTTTATATTGCACACACGCTGAGTTTGTCACGGTGTCCTCTGTCGTCCTTTCAGGAGCTTTGACACCAACGGGACGTCTGATGGTGGAGTTTCCGCTTGACCCCGCCCTCTCTAAGATGCTGATAGTGTCCTGTGACATGGGCTGCAGTGCTGACATTCTCATCATCGTCTCCATGTTGTCTGTGCCAGCTATCTTTTACAGACCTAAGGTACAACTCCTTTTTTTTAATTTTTAACAATGTGATTTGTTGTTTTTTCTCGAAAATAAATATGAGCTCCCGTCACATGACTTCTTGAATGTGAAAAGGTTTGCTCTAAGAAGCAAATGATGACATGAGAATCGCATCAAAAGCCTGACATCTGCACTGTTTTAGTATATTTTGGTCCATATAAAGCCCAGGGAGCTCTTCGGAGTTTAAAAGCTTTCCTTTTTTTCCCCCTTTCGTATCGTTTCCACCTCAGACGCGCACTGTTCTGGCTCACTCTTAGCACCCTCATGGCATTATTTTTAGTTGTTGCCTTTTCAGTGGAAAAGCTAATTCACTGTACCAGACAGAAGACAGACACAGTTGGTGACTAGCAGCTTAAAAGTCTGATAATTCCCTCAGGAATTAGTGGAGACTTAAAAAAAACAAAAGTAAAGGAAAAAGTGAAGAAAATGAATGTTGGACTGTGCTACGTGGCGGGGAACATAACTCCATCCAAACAAATTTGCCGTATAATATTACGTTTCTGCTACACGCTGGTTAGCTGTTGCATTTTTAAACACTAATAAACACTTTTAAATATTAAACTCTGTCTGTGTGATTTCACAGGGTCGTGAGGAGGAGAGTGACCAGGTGAGGGAGAAGTTCTCAGTCCCCGAGAGTGACCACCTCACCTACCTTAATGTGTACATGCAGTGGAAGAACAACAATTACTCTAGCATCTGGTGCAACGAGCACTTCATCCACACCAAGGCCATGCGCAAGGTCAGACTTGCACTGCTTCACCTATTCTCTCATTCACTTTGCACTTGTAAACTCTGTTATATGAATATTGTGCAGTTTTAATGGTTAATAGTGTCAAGTTTGCTGTTTGGGCAAAGTTTAAATCCTGTGAGATTTTCAGGGTGTTACATTATTGCAATGATATGTATTTTTTAAAACAATCGTAAGCAGCCAGGTTGGACTTGTTTTGTCTGTTGGGGTCTACCTCCAATAAATCTGGTGTTTGTGCAGGTGCGTGAGGTACGCTCCCAGTTGAAGGACATCATGGTGCAGCAGAGGATGAACCTGGTTTCCTGTGGTTCAGACTGGGACATCATCAGAAAATGCATCTGTGCTGCTTACTTCCACCAGGCTGCCAAGCTCAAGGTACTTTCTTCACTTACGGTTTCCTTCAGTTAATATGTTACACCTGGTGGCGACTGGTTGTGGCAGATTTATAGCAGCATAATTACAGAGTGGTGAAATATCCCCCCTGGCCTCCCATTAATACAGCGGTAAAATCTGAAAGGAAATTTGAAATCATGACTATATAATCAAGGTTCTCAGTTTGACTTATGTGTAGGCAGCTAACCCAAGCAATCATAGTAATGCTGGATATACTTTAAATTTATTTTCCTGCTGTCCAACCCAGGTGGAGAAGCAAATTAGCCCAGATGACCTGCTTTGCTCTGACCTTATAGTGCAAACATAGGCACAGGCACACTGCAGGAACCAGGATCCTGAACATTTAATTTATTTATGCATGTGTTTGCTCCCAGGGCATTGGGGAATATGTGAATGTGAGGACAGGTATGCCATGTCACCTCCATCCTACCAGCTCCCTGTTTGGTATGGGCTACACTCCCGACTACATCATCTACCACGAGCTCGTAATGACCACAAAGGTAAGAAGACTGACTGCTGCAGATTTTTGGCAAAAAACAGTTGATGGTTTTTAATGTTGCTGATGTTAACTTGTGCTTTGTGTTGCAGGAGTACATGCAGTGTGTGACTGCAGTGGATGGAGAGTGGCTAGCAGAACTGGGACCCATGTTTTATAGCATCAAACATGCTGGAAAAAGCAGACAGGTAAGTCAAGAAATGGGTGGAGCAGCATACAGGTGGATGCTGGGGTTGTGGAAGGGGTGAAAGAGCAGGCAGCTCTGACAGGAAGGTCAGAGGGAGAGGTGGGAAATTCTGTGTAAATATAAAAAATACATTTTTGTGTTGTTTTTGTTTCGACCCCTCAGATTTACCTTGTAACCCGTAGCTGTGGTCCTTATCAGCTTTTCGGTGTGGTGGCAACTTTTCTTAAAAAAAGATTTTTTAGACTCAGGAGTAACGTAGTTTCCATCCTAGTTGTGGAGCACTGGACTGGCTCTTTATTCACCTCAAAGGTGCGTGAGGGAGCGTGGGAGTTTGCCCAACCAGTCTACATGTGTTTTGTGGACCGTGTCCCTGTGAGCATCCTGTGAGTACAGGCTGACTGCCCCGTTGCTATGAACCATTTATTCCCTGTTCAGTCGTAGTGAGAGCTTGGCTTGCATCGCCAGCAGTAAATCGGATCCTTTCCCATCAGGCCTGCCCTTGTTCATAACTTTTATGGATAGAAATCCTAGTCGCAGCCAAGTGGTGTCAACTTTGACAGACTTAGGATCATGTCTCTGCTCTTCGCAGATGATGTGGTTGTCTTGGTCTAATCAGCTTCCACTACAGTGTAAAGTGGCTGGGATAAGAATTGGCACCTCCAAAGATTTATTTTTAGGGTTTACTTTTATTTTATATTTTTAGCAGCAAAGAGGAGAAGAGAAAGACGGGCAGAGAAAGCAGGGGAAGACATGCAGCCAAGGGCTGCAGGTCAGACTGGAATCCAGGCCCGCTGCATTTCAGCTGTAGGGCATTCGGGCACCTGCTCAACCAGTGAGCTAAATCAGCATCCAGCACCTACAAGTCTGAGTCCATGTTCCTCAGGGTAGATTGCTCACTCTGATTAGGGGATGAGCTGTTGCCCCAAATGGAGGAGTTTCTGTGGCGGGCCTCACAAGTGAGGGGATAGGGAGGCGTGAGATTGACACCTTATGAACACAAGCTCAAAAAAAATTAGATTATGGATACAATCGGCAAAAATGAGCTTCCTCTGAAGGTGGCTGGGGAATAGAGACGGGGTGAGGGACTCAGAGTTGCTACATATCAACATCGAAACCAGCCAGTTGAGGTGCGTTGGGCATTTGACGAGGCTGCCTCCTGGACGCCTTCCAGGTGAGGTGTTTCTGGCCTTAGTGGAAGAAGGCCCCCGGGGCAGAGCAGCATATGCTGGAAAAGTTAACATCTCAGCTGGCTTAGGAACGCCTTGGAGTGCCTCCGGATGAGCTGGAGAAGTTGGCCTGGGAGAATGAGGTCCAGCACCTCCCTCTGGATAAGCGGCAGTGGTAGACAGGTGGAGTCACTTGTTCCAACCTGGAAATATCCTCAGGCAGAAAGACAGATCTATAAGTGAAACGAACTAGACTTACCTGCACCATAAAATTCTCTTCTCAGAAGAGCGGAGATTGTTAATAGCACTGATTTTAGAATAACATGTTAACATTGACTTGTGCATGTAAACATTTCTGTATTTTTCTTTTTAAACCATTTGTCCGTGTTCAACTTGTAGGAGAACCGTCGCAGGGCCAAGGAGGAGATCACCAACATGGAGGAGGAGATGGCCATGGCCGAGGAGCAGCTGCGAGCTCGTCGAGAAGAGCAGGAGAAGAAGAACAACGCCGGCAGCGTGAGGTAAGGCGGCAACAAATCTCCCCTCCTTTTGGTTCTCTACACGGGCCTCGTCCAACAATAGTTCCCTGTGGCCCTCATTTTCCATACACAGTCAAGATTAGAAACGTTTAATTTACCTACCCTGCTGCCAATCCCCTATCTCCACCCCTCCCTCCCTCCCTCCCTCTACTCCACCTTTCTCACTCTTCATGATGAGCTTTTCTCACCTCTGGTCCCTCCAGACGAGACAAAAAGAAATAATATTGACTCCTGGCTGACCCCCATTACTGCAGCAATTTAAATTGTGCCATAGCAGAACAGAGAAAGGAGGGGAATGTTCATTTTCAAATTAGACCAAAAAAATTAATTTCACACCCATCTCCGAGCTTTACATAGAGAAATAGGGTTATAAAGACAAATTTAAAAAAGTCCCTTTATTGTTAATTAATCAGCTGGTTTTTCTGTCTCGAGCTTAGCGTGGCCACATCTGTGACAGATATGTTGAAAATAATCACACTCGAGGTATAGGATTAAGAATCAGATTTAAGAAGAGGAAGCTGGGCGTGTGATAATGAAGTTGAAGGCTCTCCTGGGCTCGTGGCTGTCTTTGTCCTCTGGCGGGCCTCACGAGCGTCTCCTCTCGGAGTTCAGTGTGACTGGGATGAAATATGTTGTCGGGCGTGCTTTCGAGTGGCAGCTGCTTATCACCCGTCTCCCTGCTCAGCAGCGCAGATCACTGCTGTGAATTAGTAAACAGCCCTGTTGCTTGTGTTGTGTATAAATGGGGAGCATTGAGTGTTTTTGGAGCCTGTGTGTTTGTTCTATATGAAATGCTTAAGAGACAACGCAACAAGTTTTAACTCCAATGGTTAGCACCATCTCTCTGTGTGGAGTTTGCATGTTCTCCTTGCGTGGCTTCCTCCCACAGTATACACGGAGTCAGGTGAATCAGCGATTCTCAATTAACCTGAGGTGTGAATGGAGTGTGACTGGTTGGTTCTCTGTCTGTGTTAGCCCTGCAACAGACTGGCAACCTCTGCAGGGTGTATCCTGCACCTCACACGAAGACAGAAGAAGAAAGTGGTTGGATGGTCTTATATGTTTTCAGAAATAGAGATTTTGACAGTTTTATTCTGTAATGTGCTTGGTCTTCTTATGAATTCTACTCCCTCCCCCTAAAAATCCTAAATATTAAATACATTTCAAAAGAAAAGTCTCAGATTCCTGTTGACACATTAGGTTGAAAAGCATTTAGTAATAGTAAAGTGTAAATTGCACTTTCCAGCAGGTTCGAGTTACCACTTCTGCTGTTTGAGAGCGGGGAGCATTTAATAAACAAACAATATTTATCAGACAAACTGAGCATGTGGTAAAAATCTAATTGAGTGCACCAAGTAGATGTAGTTATCTGTCATATAGTGCAGTTGCACACCAGTCAGCAGTGATTACATTTTAAAACTTTACATAACATTAAAAATTAGCTGGAACATGTTAGATCAAGTATTCAGATATATTTAGTCCTTTAGGAATGGTCAGTGGGCCAGCTGACACTACGCTAAAAAAAGTGTATCACTGTTATAAAACATGCACCACCAGTCAGACATTCATGTTCACTGAGCTTAATGGAGCTACTGGAAGCGTGTGTGTTAAGGGAAGCACAACATTTTCTCCCAAAGTGACCGGTAAGCCAGAGAGCAGGGACAGATTGACAGAAGGAGGTTATGGCCTGATTGTTGTAATTGCTGCAGGTGTGTGTGTGTGTGTGTGTGTGTGTGTGTGTGTGTGTGTGTGTGTGTGTGTGTGTGTGTTAGCAGGAGGGAGGCACGAGAGAAGTGTCAGTGTCACACTGCTGTAATTAAAGATGATAGATTGCACTGTCAGAGGCGTCAGGCTCTACGTCCCAACACTCTTCACAGAGACACACCGCTCTGTCTTTTCATTCATTCTCCTCTTCATGCAGCTTTAAAAACCCAGCTCTTTTAACCCAGAGTAGGAAACATTCAGTGTTGACCAAACACCGCAATAAGGAATAAAGCTCTTGTTGTGTATGTTGCCACAGGAAGTAACTTGTCTGCACCTCCTTCTCTCTCCTGATTCAGGGCGGTGAAAATCTGCACGCCAGGAAGGAAAGAAGAGGTCCCCATGACACCCAGACGCACCCCCGCCCGCTTCGGACTGTAAAATGGCTTCTGGAAGTAAGAAGCTCCCGATCCATTTCCGCTTCTAAGCAGTCACTGTCATCGAGGCTCAGACCACACCAGCAAAAGCAAAAACAGTGCAGCTTTCAGCCATTTCTTCCTCCCAGTGTGGCCATCAGCTGCAGTTCATGTTCAGACCACTAGAGTGAGAACTTGTATAAGGCACAAGACTCGGAGACTACCTGGGTTGATCAGAAAGCCTCCCTCCACCTCCATCACCTTCACTAGTTGTTTCCATGATGCATTTTAAGGAAAAAGGACTGTGCTGTTTTTTTCTTTCTTTCTGTTCCCCCATAAACAGTATTTATATGTGCTTATTATTGAAAGGCTTTTAGAGAGGTGTTGACAATAATTGTACCTCCACTAAAAACTCAAACGTAATTTTCTATATTCCTGACGGTATTGTCAGAGTGCAGCTGATAAATGGTAAGCTGATGTAAGTGTTACGTGTCTTCATGTCCTTGTATTTACTAGTTCTTGCAGTGTTGTGACTTGAACGACATGTGCCACCTTGAAGTGCTCCTCTACAGACTGAAGCACTATTGAAAATGTACTTGTGGCACGAGTGTCTACTGACTCTACAGTCGTATTGTCATACGCCCTAATACTCACATGCAGGCTTAGGCAATTGACCTTTTTTAACTCCTGTTGACCTTGTTCCAACAACGTACTGTGGCTGATCATCGCTTCATTATTTCACCACGCTGGATTAAATATATAAACGGTGTCACTGTTATGGCAAACATTACCTTCTTGGTTTTCCTTGAAACAGATGTTCAGAAATGCTCATATGCCTTTGTTGGTGTGCACCTTCCGCTTTACCCTCAGCTGATCAGAATGCCATGCAGCTTCACATAGACTGGTGTCTTTTTTTCGTCCTTTTACATGAAACTCAGCTTATGTTTCTTTTTCTTTCTACATCTTTTACAAATGAGGGTGAATAAACATTAGCAATTTTAATTTTTCTTTTTAAATCCAGTGTAGTTCTGATGCATTTTCTGCACATTCATGCAAAACATTGGTTGGTTTTGCAGTGCTGTGAATAATGATTTGATAAGTGAAAATGATGCAACTCAGTTTTTGCTTATGTATCTATTAAAACTAAGTGGCAAACAATTAATTTAGAAGTCATTAACTATGATCATAAAGCATGTCCGCCGTTAAATCAGGTTCCACACCCAGAGGTTGGGCACTGAAAAGGTAACAATGTTCTCTGTTAACCAACCAGTTGAGTCTTTATTAATATTTTTCATCATATTTTATCAAAAAATACTCCAAAAGTCACAAAGAAGAAGTTTGAGAAGAAGATGACCGGGAGGAGACGAGTCTCTGAGAGGACCACGACTGGAAAAGTTTGCCAAGTGTTAATAAGGAAGCATCCAAAAAAGCTTAGTAACAGCTGATTAAAACAAACTGGAGGCTCAGAGGTTTGTCTGCAACGTTGTCCAACGCAGCCACATTGCTGATGATGCGAAATTTCCCCCGTCAGCTTCACATTTAAGAACTGAGGTGAGTGAAACTGATCAAAGGGAAACAGAAAGTGAAAGCCCCGCATCTACATGTGTGCTGATATGTTTTGGATGAAGAGCTGGGCTATTAAAGCTGTATGTAAATCTTCAGGTTACAAGACTGTTGAACAACGCCTTGGATGGAGAGCCAGCGTCTTTATCACAGTCACACTTAGATTTTTTTTTTCCCTTGTTTTTTTATGTTACTTAGAGGAAACCTCTCCTGCCAGCTGGCATCAATGTGCAAGGAAAGACGAAACAAAGCTCGGTCTGCTTGTGAATTCTACAAATGCCAGCAGTGTTTTCCCTCTCAGCTGACTTCCTTTTCCACAGGCCTTTCTTGTTGGTCAGTGATCATCTGTCTCACTGTAACTCTAATGCAAATAAGCATATTATGAGTCCCCTCAATCCCCTCATTTCTCCAAGTCATCTTGATTGAGTGTGGCAGGTGGAGGAGGGGATGGATATAATGGACTCCACCAACTTTAATGAGACAAATCTCAGCTATGGGCTGACATTTTGAAATTGTCCTTGTGAATGACAGTGTCAGCAGTCACCTTTACTAAAGCTTTCCAGGGACGGTGCCTGTAATGATGGAGGAATTAAAATGGCCTCCAAGGCGCTGCATGTAGGAGCCACAGGATTAGGGCGTAAAGCCACGCCTCTTAAACGGGCTCTCCTGCCACACCCCGAATAAAGCAGCCGCCTTTTCATGGAAGTAGCTCATCCTCCACGGACTATACATCGTCACCCCGAGATGTGATGGAGGGATTATGTTAGCTGTTGACCACTGTGAGATTTGTTGAGATGAGCTGTCTCTCACATTAACTGCCCCGCCCTCGCCTTCCCCTCATTCTTCCCCTCAGTCGAGCGTCTGGTGGCTGACAGGGACAAGCTCCGCTGTCATTACAAACTTAATAAGAGCAGAAGTGAGATTGATGAGAAAAACAGAGGCATCAACTGCTCTTTTAATTAACTCTTGTCCCATAATGGTGCCAGGACAAAGACACTGAGCAAAGAATGAGACATTTTCTTTCTCCTTCTACCTCTTTCTGTTTTGTTGCCTCGCTCACCCACAATAATGAACAGCCTTCTGGGACCCAATTACATCCAAGGCTGCATTAGGAACACAGCAGGCCCAGTGGAAACTTCAGCTGAGTTTTCCCTCCCCCCACCCTGCCTCCACACGCTGTTACCCTGCTGGAGATGGCCTTCACTTGATTGAATTTTGAATGTTACACACCCCACACCTCACCCCCGTTTTCTGTAGTCCCTTACCTTCAACAACTCTGAACCCACATGTGGTTTGTGATGGAAACAGGAGGCAATGTATGCTTGTTGTTAACCGTCCTTCACTTTAAAATGGCTTTCGCAGAGTGCCTTTGTATGCAATGCAAATGGGCAGCGGCAATTGATGCACAAAAGCCTGTTTGTGTCTAGTGTCCCTGTAAGAAACTGGGAAAAAAAAGAGAGAAGAGATTTAAAATAAATGACCTGTGGATGTCTTTAAACTACGCAACCATCGATGTGCTGTGATTTTTATTCATTTATTTTTACAGCTATTCACGTTAGCGCCAAAGATCATGCCAAGTTAGTTGTAATTGGGGGTTTTTTCAGCACAAAAAAGGTTTTTTTTAATCAGTTGCAAATCAATTTTTTCCCCTAATTGCTATCATTATAGCAAAAATACTTACTTTTGCTATAAAATTCCGTTTAAATGATGTTTAATGTCAAGAATGTCATACGTGACATGGCCTGCTCCAAAATAACAGGTGTCATTTACAAAGTGAAAATGGTAAACAAGCTCAGTAATGGCTGAACTCAGCCCTAGTGCAATGGTGCTAAATGCTAAGTGCCAGCGTGATGCTGGGAGGATGTTTACCAAGTTCACCATGTTATGTTTGGGTTTTGACTCTCCTAATGATAATGTGAGTAGATTAGTTTATGTTGGACAATTCAAAAATAATTTCATACTTTAACTATATATTGTTATTATATATTATTTATAGTCGCTCAAAGGCAGTTTGGATCGTCTCCAGTCCCCCCATGACCCCCAGTTGGATAAGTGGAAGAGGATGGATGGAACCCTTCACTTTATCCTTTGTCTTTTAGCTCGTTTCCACCTCGCTTTCAGCCAGCCAAGTAGGTGGGGCTTCTTTGCTCCCAGTTAGAGTTCATCATAGAGATCCTAAAAAAAAAAAAATGGGGGGCCAAGACTGATCTCCCTCACTATTTGAAACACTATGTTCAATATGAGCACCACCACTGTAATAGTTATACAGGCAGAACTGTGCAAAACTCTCGAGTCACCTTCATTTCTTTATACTTTGCTCCAAAGGGTCCAAAGTTTTTCTTTGAACATTGGATGCTTGTTTATTCATTTTCAGACCACTCTTGTACCTGACCATTTTAGACATTTTTAAGCCACTTAACACGGACCTGTGAATCATTCAAGCATAAAAAGGGATCCAACTCGAGGGATGAACCAGTGTTGTCATTACATGAAACTATGCACACACAAAAAACAATTTTAAATAGCATGTTTAGGCACTTTGATATTAGCAGTAACAAAACATGATGAAAATCGGTGCCAATTTTGAATCAAAATTTGAAATTTTTGGTTCAGATCACTGTCAGCCCATGAAGACAGTCAGGAGAGGGATACAACAGCACATATTTGAAAAATGAATCAAAAGCAATAAAAAAGGTCCTCTCTAACCAAATCAATGGACAAATAAACTCATACATGTGACCATCTTCAAGTGGCCATGAATGCACTGGCTAGATGTTGGAGTTCCTCTTTGTGTAAAAACACAATTACTATATAATTGGTCCATTTGCGGTGTTGACATTCCTGCACACAGATATTCACAGACAGACAGGGCGACAGGACCTTTGTAGGTTATGTGCATGTTATAGTTACATTTGAAAGCCTGTAAATACAATCCTTTGGGAGATACATGTTATTAATAACAATTATTGGTCTTCTTTAGTTTCCTCAGACACCTTAAGCGTTGCATATTGACCGCTATGCTGGAAAGAATGTTGTCCATTGATTTGACCAAGACAAGAACTGATGATGTCCTCTTGGTGTAAAGCAGGAGTGAAACCTTCCATATTGCCAGTGAGTGAAAATCTTACCAAGGAAAAATCTATTCGAGCTCACGCTGCATCCGCAATGATGCTCTCTGACAAATCAAAGGAAAGATGGACACAATCTGTTTGGAATGAGCGGTGCAGGAATACGGTAGAAGATTCAGTTTCGGTGGGTGAAGGTTTTTTTTTTTTTTTTTTAAAGAGGGTGTTTTAATACTTTTATAGTAATGAAATTACCTTTAAACAGACTAACTTTTTAAAGAGCGTTATTTATTTTTTAATTTTGGTGAAGCCAACTTAAATATTACCATTGAAACAAAAATATTTGCTAACAGAAGCAAATGGTGAGAAATTTAAGTGTTGCGGCATCGAGTGATGTTTTTACTGGTCCATTGTCTTATCCCTAACCAGCACTTTGTGTATACTGTACTACCATGCTTGGTCTAGATCCCTGTGGACTGCATGGCTACTAACAGCTCATCCACTATTGCTTAGGGGTTATATTTTATTCTAGAAGAAAGACTTTATACTGTCAAACTCAGACATCCCATGTGATTGAAGGCCGATGGGCATGGAACTCTCAGAGCTGCCCTCAAAGCTGCAACAATGCCTGCTTGTGGTGGGTGGAGTGGAAGAACAAAGGCAGACTTGTTACGGTTTAGATGCCTTTATTATTCTTTTATTTGGATGCAATTTCTTGTCTATCTGGGTACACTCATTAAGATTTTGGAGTTTGGCTTGTGGGTCTATTGCTCTAGGAGAAGATGCTTTTTGTGATCCAAACAAAAGTGCTACACTTTTATAGAAAACAGTGTAAAGAAACTTAACCATGAAATATAGATTATTATTACTTTAAGCCAATAATTTGTTCAACTTAACAACACGAAAAATGTCATTCAGGACACTGACTAGGAAAGGAAAGAAACACATCAAACATTATAAACATTTATATTCCACCTTTATAGTCTGGTAGTACAGAATTTTGAACTATTTACTTTAAATAGGTAGTATATGCGATTAAAAAAAAAAAATCATTAAGATGTTAAAGGCCCCTCACATTGGAGTGATGCAGTCTGTCCATTTCAAGAATTGCCTTCTTAAGGGTGAAGTAACTTCAAGGACAAGCTCTTCAGCTGAACCTCCATCCAGCTGCCATGACTGCTGGCCGCTGGATGGACAAATGCTGGCAAAGGTTTTCGCAGTGATGCTCCTCCTCCCTCGGCTCTCTGCTCTGCTAACCGAAAACTGCAAAAGCACAAGAAAGAGACATACATATACAATCAGACTTCTCATTAAGGATCCAGTGTTTTCAGAGCCTCAACTGTATTTCTCCCTCAAAAATACGGAGGGAGAAGCAGCTTCTGCTGCTTCACATTTTTTTCAGTCTTACCAAAATAAATGACCCAACTGTCAGAGTACCTCGTCATTAAAAGAAGCAAAAATTCTCAAGTGTTAAATGCTCAGCTACATAAAACTTCTTTCAGCCACTTCCTTGTCACAGTAACTCACATGTTTGATTTTGTACAGATGTTTGTGCCAGGTAACCTCCCTGACACAGCTCTTCCATGGATTTTTGTCTCCTTCGGGTCTCAAACCAGAGATCTTTTGAATGTGTGAACCACTACTCTGTGGAGAGTTACTCAGGAACATAACAAGGGCTTTATTTTTTAAATTATTATTACATGACAATGAATCATCCTGTAGTAGATACGCAAACAATCCGTGTACCCTTCTATTTGTGTTGATTCATGCTCAACCATCCAGGCAAGGAAATCCAAAGAGTTGTTCATCCAGACGTAACGTTTTCACAAAACGCTACATCTAGATGAACAGAATCAACCCTTCTGTTTGTTTCACGCCAAATGATACTTCATATGCATTACTAAGCTCTGCCAGTCACGTCTTTTTAAGCCTGTCACTTGCACAAATCTTATTCTCAAGTGACCCAGCAGCACAGCACGTAAGCCTCCAGCAGGTGCTGTGTCACCGAGGCCTGGTCGATATACAGTAGCTGAAGGGAGAAAACATTGACTGTCAGCTGACTAAATTACAAGAGCTAACATCCGTCTGTAACAATGCCGTCCAAATCCCCAATCAGCAATCACTTGTTATGGTTCTTTTTGTGTCAAAACACTCCCTCATTACACGACTGGACAAAAAGGTTGATGGCTTTCTCATTTGTAAAACAGGTCTCTAACCAGATGGAAATTCTAACCAAATGCAAATTTGCTCTGCTTATTCTGGCCAAGTTTCGACAGCGTCCCAATCCCTCTTAAGCTTCTTGTTGACCGCGTCTGCCAACTTTGTGTACACAATTGGCTCCTCAGCTATCCCAACTGCATTGTTAATGTCTGCCCTTTTGTACTGCTCAATTCCACCAGAATAAACAGAATCGCACGTGCAAAATTATTTTCCAACACAGATAATTAGCTGAAGAAACAATCCCGACTATGAATAATAACGTGCCTCGGTAACATTATAACTTTTAAGCATGGGAAAAGGAGGAATTTGAATGCCAAGGGAAATGAGCTTATCAAATAAAGCTTGAAAATGTGCAGTGAATGAAATGAGTCAATCATTTTAATGTGAGATGGGAGCCCTGAGGAGAATAAATAAGCAATCGTCACATCATGCAGGGAGAACAAATGAGCATGGTACACAATTAGGCAGGGTCACATTCTGCTAGAGCTGTGAGCGTGGGATGGGCTAATGAGCTGTGTGAGGGAGTGTGTGTCTGTCTGTTTGTGTGAATGTGAAGAGAAAGAAGAAGCAGGAGATGAAATACTAAAATTAATAAATAAAAATGTTGATGCACAGCGCTCAAAATTCTGATGTGCACACCAAGACAGCCAGACACACAAGCGGCAAGTCAGGGGAGAAACAAAGATAAAAGTAAAAGGAGCTGGTGGAGAAACGGGTGGGCTATCAGTTGACTTGGCATCTGGGCAAAGTAGATGTGCAGGTAGACAGAGCAATGGGCAGGTACAGCAGCCAAACAGACAAAAAGAAGAGAAGTGCCTCAGAAGGACCACGGCGTGCCTTTCAAAGGCGACTCATAGTTATTAACTATTCAATCACATAAAGGAGAGCTGAAGGCGTGAAAGGTTGCGGACCGAAGCACTTTTGCTTCAGTGCATTAAGAGCCTGGTCCAGCACTCGGGCTGCGTGAAAGAGAAATAGATTGCCTCCCAGGAAGATGACTGCTCAAAGGAGCTGGATTTTTCTCCTTAATAACAGCAATCTGCTGTGAAAATCTAATCCCAAGTACCATTTACACTGAATCTAGATAACTTCTGCTCGAAAAGCGCACAATATGAATTTTTCATTCCCTGATATACAAATAAACAGAACAAGCCCCCCATCAATCAGGGGACGCTCTCAAAGTAAGTGAACTGGAATAGCAAATTGTTAATGAATACCGCGCTACTAGAAATGCACATTTTAAAATAGCACTGCGAGTACATTGTACTGTGCTGAAATGAAAATGCAACTCTTCTAAAGAGTGTAAAACACATTTGATTGTACAGAAATGGGGGGTACGTGACCTTTCTGGTCATAAAAACGGAAAATCTTAAGTGAAATTCTTGCAGTGTTGATAACCATATACAAAAAACAAGCCAAGCGTGGATACTGCCCCTCAATTGAAGTAATAGCTCCGTCTCTGCCATTAAAGTCAGATATGGATGCACCCTTTACACCCCCCCCCTCCTCTCCTCCTCGCTGGCCTAATTCCCCCTCCTCAGTGGTGGATAAGAGGGATCAGAAATGCATCCATATGCATGGCAAACTATCTGTAGAGGGGATGTTAGGTCTCAGCCTGGCCAGCTTTCTGAAAGTACTGGTAATGACACTTAATGAAAGCTAGGGAGCTGGAGTATAAGAGGGAAAGCCTTTCACCAGCCCCCCACCCTGCATCCAGACCAAGCCTTCAGACGCCATAAATAAACAAACATGCTGCGTGAGAATAGATGTGCTATTTTCCCAGCTTCTCCCATGCCATTCCATCCCTTATTTATCTATGTATTATTATTCCCTGTATTTCTGCTTTGCTTTTAAGACCAGCTCTGTAATCCCGGCTCCCCGCAGGCATTCTGAATGGCCCGAAACATTAGCTGGACGTTGCTCCAGTAACCCCACAGCCCCTAATGGGCTCAGTTTTGCATCTGTACTCTCCTGCTCTCCACAAATACGCACAAATGCACAGCTGTCCAACCTAAACTCAGTCAAGGTTCTGATGTGTCATACATCTCCTCACATTACTAATCACTCTACTTACTCTACCTTTCCTAATAGATTGGCAAACTCTAGCAAAACCCCCTTCTAGCCCTAGTTAAGCTGTCATCTTTTTAATTGTAGTAGATGGCATTCAAAGTAGTGCTTGTGGCTCATGTGATACATTTGATATGGAGAAGTGGAGAAGGGATGGATAGAGAGGGCACTCTGCAGTGATGCCCGTGTAGAGGAGGGCGGTGGGGTTCAAAGTAAACACAAGGAATGAAGGGATAGAGAGGCTCTTCTTAGCACAAGCCCCTAATCAGTACAGTCAACACATGGCAGATTGGGTTCACATCTTTCTCCCCTCCCTCTGTCCTTCCATCACCAAAAACGTATCCCCTGAATCAGCCCCAATTTCCCTGCTTTCAATTTGAGAGGATGTCAGATAAGAATGTGTTGCAGGCAAATACCGGGCAACACAGACCTGGCTTACTTTGAAGCAAGGTGATATTGGTTGAGAAAAATGAAATGAGGCTTCATCTGGGAGATACCATTCCAGCACCAAATAACTATTTCCCAAGCAACACATAAAATTCATATTATATTTAGGGAATAACCCAAGTTTCCATGGTGATAGCTGAGTGACAAGTTTACTTAAAGCCTCCTATGGGGTCCTGGGGAACACTAAGAGCGACCAACACTCATCTGTCTGTCTGCCAAGAGGAGAGAATGTCCTTGGGTTAGTTGTGGGGGAAAAGTTTGCCAACTCTGGAGGCTCAAACTGCATCAGGGATGTGAGACCTCTTCCGCCGCCTTTCCATGTCCTCTGATCACCACCTGTCCCTTTGCCACTCTTAACATTTCCCAGCTACAAATGTGTCTTCAGTGTTAACAAGCTTTAGCCATCAGTCAAGTGGGTAGAGGGGTAGATTAGTGGAGTGGGGGGAGTGCTAAACATGGCTGTATGTAAAGGAGAGCCCCCGCTCTGAGACGGAGACAGAAATATGCTGGGGCTGCATTAGCAGCAGGACCCAGAGGCACCACCCATGGGGGAGGCAGACTTCAAACACTGTTGTGCAGGCTGTTCTGGGCTCTCGGGCTGCTGATTTCACAGCCGGGAAAAACACAGACCATTAGTCACACCAACACACTGAGGCCTATGCTAATCCCAGAACAAGAAAAAATCAACATGACAGCCAATAAAATCTGGGGAGTTATACAGCATCTTTGTTTTTCAGTTTGTGTGATGTGCTGGTGAGTGTTTCTATTGACCCACGTTTCAGATGAGCCACTCCAGGAACACTCGTGCTCCATCTGAAAGCTTGCTTCTTTGTCACTGACACCGTCTCTGGAGTCAACCGGAGCAAAAGCAGAGAGGGGCTTGTATAGATTTGCTGCCCCTCATTTTGAAGAGAAATGGGGTCTTTGCAAGGAGTATCATTTTCAGCCGGTCGTGGGCCGTCTCACATTTGAGTTTGCAATGTCTTGGTTGTCAGCTCAGAGAGAGGATGTAGAGGAAAGGAAGCACACTAACTTGCGGAGGGATATTCTGGCAGGGGTGGTGCTCGGACAACCATACCAACAACTTTTGCTCAAGTTTTTAATGGAAAACACTAAAAGGTCTTGTTTGTCGGTGAAGCCAAGCAGGTGTCAGCTCATATCATGCTGCTGAACTCTATTTACTGCAATACCTGTTATATAGAGTATCAGCTAAAGTGTAGCTCAACACCAGGCTCACCGTATGACCTCTTCTGATTTATTTCTGTTTCACATACTGAAGCTGCAATATTTTTTCCTCTGGCGTAAAAAGGCTATTTAAGGTAGTTCGATTAAGTGTTTACTTTATATGCACGTAGTTACCGATCCTTCACAGCTTAAGCCAAATCAAAATCACCTCTTTTTCTTTACATTTATATCAAATTTAAACCCAGTAAGAATATACTGTTATGTAGATACCATATTGACCCAACTGTTTAATGCTTTATGTGGGGGGGGGGTCTCCAAAATCCACATGAGTGAAAAGTGGAGCTGGCCTTCATTTCTAGAGAAAGTTCACATTTTATATAATGTCAAAAAAAGTGCAATTATTCAGAAGTATTGGAATTAAAAAAAAGAACAAAAATAAAAAAAAGCCCCAATGAGATTTCAAACTGGGGCCTTTCTTCTGTGAACTTTGCATGGATTCTCTCTAGGGACCCAGGCTTTCTCCTACATTTCAAAGGAAGCTTAGGTTAATTGGTGATTCTAAATTGGCCATAGGTGTGAGTGTGAATGGTCATCTGTTGGCCCTGCTACAGAATGGAAACCTCTTCAGGTTGTCCCCGACCTCTTGCCTTATGGCAACTAGGATGAGCTCCAGCCTCCTGCAACCCTGAATTTGATAAGCAGAAGGAAACAGATGGATAGATGTACCTAGATCTTCTCCTCTGCTGTCTTCTCATTGAGCGTAGCTTTGATCTCAATTTGCCGATTCCCTGCCCTCTTGCAGGTGAACCTGTAAACACAAAGAAAAAGGTGCACTGATTTTCTGTTTCAACTGAGAATAAACTACATAAATATAACTTTCCTATCTCTACTTTCTCTCTCTTGGCGTAGACAACTGATCTTAGTTCTTTTCTTTAGTTTCAGTGCCAGCTTTTCATTTGTTTGCCTGCAGCAACGTTGGGATGCGATAAAATGTGCATTAGCTATTGTTGGGATAAAAACCAATTACTACAAAAGTTCAGAAAGATCTTAAGAGTAGGAGTGTTTAATAAAGCAGACTTGGTTAAATTTCAGGACTGACTGGGTGACAGTGGAAAGCTTCTTGTGGACACGAGAACAGTCTAACGCAACACAAAACCTCTACCTTGTACTGGGACTGAGACAGAGGAAGCGAGAGATGGGGAGTAAAGGACAAAGGCAGTAGGAGGCAAGTAAAATATAAAAATCCCAAGGAGCTGTTTGAATAGCAGCGATGCTGCTCTGCAGTACCCTTGTTTTTTTTTCCCAGACTCAAGCCTGTGAAGTCTTATAAATAAGGCACAAAGGGGCACAAAGGAGCATTTAGAAAAACTGGTTATGATGTGGACTGAGAAGACCTACAGTGATAAGAGCGACATTAAGGGCATAGCTGAGTCTGGGAGATGCTATCATTACCTTTATTAAAATGACACACAACTCCCACACTGCCAGCAGTGCAGCAACCAGACCTGGCCTGGTAGCTGCACTGCATGTTTAAAACTGCAAGACCCAAATCAACGCGAGAGAATAATGAATAAAAATTATCAACAAAAAACTAGTACAGCAACAGACTTTAACTGAGTGCAAGTGTCATGTTTTTTATAGCAGGATTAAAAAGAGAATGCTGGTATACAAAATAAACTAACATTAGTAGTAATTTGGTGTTGTGCACAGGGAACACAATGAAGCACGAGCATGTCTCAAGGGCCATCACCTCTTTAATGCTTTTGCACCAACACACTGACATTACCATTGACACCCCTGCACACCCCTCCTTTAGCACACTGATAACCATTTTTAAAGTAATGTTAATACTTCTTTATCATTTTAAACTGATATATACACAGCTATTTTTTTTTAATCTGCAAACCCAGGGCGTGGAGCTCGACTGAGGTTTCCAAGGTTTCAGAAAGAAGGATCCTGTCCAAGTTACCGTCAATACTGGACAATCCCTCTCCACCATCTCTCTCATGTTGCACAGCACCTTAAACAAAAGAACTCATTTAACTACAATGCATCATAGAACGCCACGAGAAATCACTCCTATCTGCGGCCATTGAACTTTGTAAGTCCTCCTCCTTTTCACTTGTATTAGTCGATACTCAACATAGTACTGTTTTGACTTTGAAATGTTTGAATAGTTCTTTATTTAAGCATCTGTAAGAAAACATTTTCTTTCTTCTGTGATTAAATGAGTATTCTGATTGAATCTGATTAATGAATGTCACACATTAGTTGGCATTTTAAACTATGATCCTAGTTTTGACTTCCTTTAAAGACTTCTTTTGTTATAATAGCCTTTAATAGACTTTAAGGCAAAAATCTATCCACAGCCTGTCAGTGGCCATCCTGATGTGTCACTCATTTGCCGAGCTTCAGCCTCCGCATCATCATCTCCTGCTATTCAGAGAGTCAGTGGCTGTGAGCACACCAGCGCCATCACAATGACCTTTCCACAAGCCCAGGGAGCACGCAAAGCAGAGAAGAGGCAATAAAAGTAATGAAAGAAGCAAAGGCAATTAAAGTGGTATGTGTGAGGGGAGTGTGGCGGAGATGAGCCTAACTGGAGGCGGGCCTGGAATCAACTACAGCTCTATATCCCCCGTAATCCCTATGTGATCGCAGAGCAACCCTGGTGTGCTCCCAGTCTGATCATCCTCTTGCAGCATTCACCAGCTAATCCGTGAAAAAGGACAGCCAAGCACATACACGCCACATGCACACACATATTAAAGTCACAACATGTATGCACATACCATTGACGTAATTGTTACAGTCCGACACAATATGCACTAAACAAAGTAAGGAAGCTGCTAAAAATATATTACCCAAACACACACACACACACACACGTTTAGTTGTACTGTAGAAAATGAGTTGCTCTCTCTCCCGCCCTCTGCGGCACAGTGCTTCCTCATGGCCAGTGAGAATCATTAATGCCCTTCCTCTGATGCTGCCACACAACCAACAGCAATTATTTCTAAAAGCAAAAAGTGAAAACAGCTAACACACAAATGTACACAGCACATAATCATTATTTTTTTGTTGTTGTTGTTGTTGGGCTGGCTGTGTGGGGTTGACGAGGTGGCAGAAGCTTGGACTTAATTTTCTCTAACGGAGTTTACTGACCGCAAAATGACAAGGATGCTTTTGCTAAACTAATTAAGAGGCTGCAGAGCTGCTTTTACCATGTGACATTGACAGCACTTAAGGAAGCTGACGCCAGGCCTTCCAGATAAGCCGGAGATGTGCTCCTGGCTCAGGACTTGGCGCATACATAAACAAACACACACACACACACACACACACACGTGGAGGAAATAAAATACATGCGTCTAAAATCATGCATGGAGTCACCAACATGGATGTAAAGAATGGCACTGAAGAGCAAAGAGCAAGTAACAATGTGTACAACAAAAAGTCCAGACCAAAACAAATATAAAACTAACAAAACAAATACAAATGCAGCACTGAGGTCTCCGGTGGACTGAAACCATGCGCTCTTCAGCTGTTAATGTGGGGGGGGAAAAAAAAACATTTAATACTACTGCTCATTTACGCCTTGAGCCCAGAAAAAGACCTCATTATCTTATCAGCTTTAGGAATACACAGAAGGGCAAAGTTACGATTCTCCCCTTTTCTTGACAACAGAATCTGATCTTGCCTGCAGTGTACAATTAGTGAACAGAGTGACCTGTGGAGGCCTACTTGAAACAGGCTGTGCGGTCCGCGCTAATGACCAAAATGCTCTGCAAGGGGCTGGCATCGTGCCCCTCCATCAGCTCTGGCCATCTTAAAAAGATACCGCTGTTGAGCGAGACGAGACTCCTTTTCTTTGCTATTATAAAGCACTCACATCATTGCTGTGCTTGGGGCTCGTAGGGCACTGGCAGCTCAAGGTGCTGCTTAAAGAAGGGAGAGCTGGTGTGTAACTAGACCTGATCAGTATCAGTTGTGGTCCTGGCTGCTTGGATGCTGAGAGCAGTTCTGGGCGAGTGTGATTGCTCTGAATCGTCATGTTAGAGTCAGCTGGTGGTCTGTATTTTGATCACCTCTTTAGTTTTAAGCTAGCCCTCTACTGCTGGCCTTCGCTCTCAGCTGGAAAATCCTTTGCTGCAGATGAGACGTAACACGGGGAAGACTCGACACCCCACGATTCTTCTCTGCCTCTCACTCACACAGGCCAATTTATAAGGTACACCTTAAACTCCAATGCAATCACACAACAGCTTTTGCATTAATTTTACTAATTCTACTACAGTGAGGTGAACCTTCAGCTACCTAGACAGGATTTGCTCAAAAAGAACATCTAAAACAGCATTAGCCAAGGCGAATATGGTTACCACATGAAAGGTTTATTCATTTTAAGCTCCAGTGTATGAATAGAATAGAATAGAATATTGTCATTGCACATGTACAACAAAAATATGGGTGCTCCATGCCAACTGTGCAGGAATAAATTATAAATAATAAAACTGCAGGAATAGATAACAAACAGGAAAAATAGAAATAGAGGAATATATACAAAACTAGAGAAAGGCAGGGTTTCCAAAAGTTGTTCTAGATTTTTCAAAATTAAGCCTGTCTTGAAATTATAAAAGCCATTCTCAAAGCAGAGAATGACTAAGATAAGCAGACTCAAAATTTGGTTTGTCTCTTCCTAAATTGGATCATTTGATAAAAAAATAAATAAATAAATAAACACAAACAAAAAAACATAAAAAAAAAACCTGAAACAAAAGGAAAAATTTACATTTTCAGAGGTACATTTTTGTGGCTCTGCTTTGTACCTTTGCTTGCAGCTGAACCATACCAACCTCTGGATGGCACTCTGCAGCTCTATGACACACTCCCGGAGACTTCTTACATTCCTCTACCAGCTACAGAAAGAGATAATGGATGGCTGTCAGTTACGCACCTCCGTCCTCATCTCCCCTAATCAGCTCTCTTATCTCATGGAGCCAGAATCCCAGAGTTTCACAAAGGACTAAGTTTTACAGTCACGTTCCATCTTAACTCTGTGGCGAACATTTTAAGCGCATAGGTGGGCAGATGAAAGATACCCCTTATATGCATGAAAGAGATCAAATTGGGATTAAGGAGATTAATTTCTGATGGTAATTGAGAGAAAAACTTTTTCATCAGATTTATCCAACTTTCCAAAAGATGTCAAATGTGGTGTGATTTAATTTGCTAACAGATGAATGGTTGGTAAATTGCTGTGCTTCAGGCTTGTGTCCCTTTGGTTGGTGTTAAATCATATATCGTCAAATTTCATGACTTCAGAAAATCTGACTCATTTCTCTTGGCTTCCTCTGGGGTTAAAAAATAATTACTAGTTTTGAAACACAAATTCAGACTGAAACTAATTCAATTTGGGAGCATGGCTGGAGGGTGACTGTGAGTGGTGTATAAATGGTTCTAGCTAGGCTTCAATCAGAAGACGAGCATGGGGAAACAATCCCCCTTCAGAGATCACAAAATGACCTTGGAAATCAAACAGTGCAGACGCTCGGATGCGACCGTATGGCTCGCCATATGGTGAACGTCATAAATGGATAAACACATAAATACAGACAACATTGTTTTCTTGTCACAAAAGTGGTAAATTGTCAGGACTAATGTCTCTTTATGTTTGCAAGCAATTAGATTCACAGATGGCGTTGGAGTTGGGACGTTGTCTGAAGCTGCGATTTGCTGCCAATACTGCAACAAGATCAGCTAAGTCATGTTACTGCAAAGTGGAAGTGAAGTAGCAGTCCACATAAAGTTACAGAGCAGGCCGACAAGCGCTGAGGCGTATAGTGTGTAAAAGTCAACAATGCTCTGTTGACTCAATATAATTACAGAGTTCTGAACCTTCTCTGGCATCAACATCAGCGCAAAAACTGTAAGCCAGGAGCTTCACGGCAGACTTTTCCATGGCTGAGGAGCTCCTCTATGTGTAATAAGTAGATCCAGTTCTTTTGTCCATATAGTGCTTATCCTGTACCATTGAAGCCTCATATTGTTCCAGTAAACAGACACTACATGCAAATCAAACAGGTCAATTCCAAATCATTTCGTTTTTAACTTAAAACAAAAGAACAGGCACTGAAACTGCTTTTTAATTAGATGTCAAATTTTTGTTTTTTGTTTTTTTAAATAAAAATGTTAAATCTTAAACAGCTAATGAAATATTTCTAGTAAACCCCTTTAATTAATGTCTGCATTTCAATTATGTCTTGGTTGTTTGATTTAAAAATACTACGGTACTCTTAAGTCCTAGTAGATGTACCAATGGCAGGAATTTTAAAATCCTGTGTCGCTTCATTCTGAAGTCATTACATTCACAAGACTTTCAGAAAACTTGACCTATGATGTTAAGGTTGAGGTCACTGAGATTCACACTCCTCTGAGACTTAGTAGATGGACCTATTGTCCTAGATGACTTGCTTCTCAGGTTATCACAAACTTGGGTGTCCATGCTGCCTCCCTGCTCATTGGAAGCGATTTTCTTCCCACATGTCGCACCAAAGCTGACGGCTGGATAACTTTGGAGGGGCTCCAAATACCTAGTTAACGTGTTATTACCAGGTCATACGTTAATCGATGGTATCCTGCACGGTCATTGTTTTTTCGCCTGGAAGTTGAGAAAAGTTTATTTCGGTTCCTGCTCACTTTATGTTGCTAACAGTTATTTCGCCTGCAGCCACTTGAAGTCACCAATGTCATTAACTTTCTTCTGTCGCTACTCGCCTCGTTGTTGTGACTTGGTTCCAGTTTGGATGCAGCTTTAGCAAACAAAAACTTGATAAGTCCAGTAAGACAGCACATAAAGTCACTGTCCTCTTCATTTGTCCCTCTGTCCCATTTTAGTGATTATTCTGACCCGTTATTCCTGTTGCCTGGCTTGTTTTCAGTACATAAGTACATCCTTTAAATTTAGAAACAGCATTTGGATTAAAATGATTTAAAGTAATTGTGTACTGTATGTGGAAATATCACAAGGAACTGGAAAAAACTGGGGGAAAAACATTGCACACATTACTGAAAGGAAACCCAAAGCTAAACACGCAAAGGAGGAGTGATTCAAATCCTCGGTTCAAAAGCCAATATTGCCACAATTAATGGAGCAGAAGAGGAAAAAGATTTAAATCCTGATAAGATTCAAGCAGATAAAACATGCACAGCCAAACCAACTGTGTGTTTACAGAGCAGTACACTGAGACACTTGCTTCAATCAATATATTGATGCTTTGTAATAGGCTCTAAATGACTCAGGCTCAAGACTGCTGGGCAGCAAACCTCACAGCTTCTGCTTCTGCACTTGATTTCGGCACAGACATAAAAGACTACCTGAAATTGCTTTGAAATACTAAACATTGTCAAACAGCAAATTACAAAAAAAAAAAAAAAAAGTTTGTTGACTCAAATTACAAAAATGCCAGTGGCAGAGTGGAAGTGTCAAAGACTGTCCCATAACACACTGCAAGTCGATTTGATTCCCATGAGTGCCACACTGAACTGTGATTGGTTCTCTGTCAAACTGATGATACATTGATCCTTAACTGTCATGCACATAGGATGAGATTATTTGCTCAATCATTCAAAGTGTGTCTGACAAAGGTTCTCCATGATAGACTAGCAACATGTCCAGCCTGTACCCCACCTGTTGCCCTATGGCAGTGGGTACAGGCTCCAGCGATTAAGAAAATCGATGGATGAAAGGTTAACATTAAACATGTGCTATTTCCCTGCCTGAAGACAAACTTGAGTGTGTTCTAGTTGCTTAGGTATATTGTCTTTCACTGACGTTTCTTTGTGGTTGGTCCCTAAAAAGGATACGACAAGATGCTTCTAATGTGAGCTTAATAAACATTGATTGCAGTGATCCCAGACTGTAAACACTAAACAGTATATGAAAGCAGCTGCACAGTTTATTTTGTTATACCAAAAGGAAGGCAGACAAACATTAGGACGTCTCCATTTTTATACACAGGAGATCAATATTTTCACTGGATAAGTACAAATGATCCCTCGGAATTAAATAAAACGTCATTTCACCAGAACTGGAAATGCAAGCTGGAACCTGCACATTCTGTGAGCTTTACTGGAAATTAATATGATGGAGCAAAAATATTTTAAGCAGGAATGGGACCATAACTCTTAGGGTTAGGGCAACAGCCATGTACACAAAAAAACCTAAAGACAATAATTTATTTTCAACAGTAAGCCCAACTTTACTCAATACTGACAAATCAAGATCTTAAAATTAACTTCGTTCATGCATCTCTTAATTGATTTCTTCTCTATTGAGCCCAACCACAGGAATTAAGTGCTGTAAGTATGTTGTGCATGGAACTAAATCAATACAGAGCAGTGCGTGTGTGTGTGTGTGTGTGTGTGTGTGTGTGTGTGTGAGTGTGTGTGTGTGAGTGAGTGAGTGAAACAGACAATGTTTTAACATTTATTGAGTCTTTTTTAAATAACTCTGCCCATTATGATATTGTGTACCAGATGCGTGCTATTTTTTTGATGATCATGTGTCACCGGAGGCTGAATTAAAAAAGTATGTGCAAGTGCTCTGACCAGGATCTCTTCACCAGGTGAAGAAACGGATTAAATATAAGAGAGTATGCAAACTCAGTGGCCTCTCTCCCTCCAACACGAGGACCACAGAGACAATTTAGAGCCCTTAAAAACCCACAGAGACTAATTTTGAGGAAAAAGGCTAGTGAGCCTTCTGCAAAGCCCATTTCTGTTTTCAGCTTTACTTCTAGATTTCCTATGAGATATCATTTAGCTATGGAGGAGTTTAGAAAGCACTTCTATCACAATATGCTGCGTCACTGACCGTGTACGCAAGTGTCAGGAGCTACTGGTGGTGAAGGATACTCTGGGAAAAGCCTGGAGCTTTTCCAATGCTCACCTCCCTGTCTTCCATTGACAAGCGAGGTGAAGTAACAGCTAATCGATGGCTAGTGAATTCCCTGTGCACCCCCCTCGCCGAGCTGATCAATATTACTGGCAATTAGAATCCCCTATCTGCATGGCTGTAGGGACCTTGGGGTGGCTCACCAGCCCACAAACACCCAATTTAGTCCTCAGCCTATCACTTAATTACTAAATCCTTCTTAATGCCTATTGGCAGGTGGCGAGCATACTCACAGCAGCCCCGGTCGGTTGATTGAACACGAGACCTTTGGCAAGGTGCTGGTTAAGATGCTCGCGTCCCCCTTCAGCTGGACAGTTAAACATCTGATTTCACACGGGGCTTCCGACCCTAAATGATCCGCCTATTGAGTGACTGGCCCACACACGTACATGGATGGTTTGGAATGGGATGAATGGTGGGGGGGGGGAAAAAGGGAGAATGGGGAATATTATGAGTCACAGTGGTAGCACAACAGTCTGCCACAGATCCGTGAGATCCACAGCAGAAACCTCAAGTACTTTACAGTAAGATCATTTCCTCCTGTTTTTCTTACTAAGTAGGAATAAAATAAGATATAAATGAAATGTAATCTCAAGATAATACTGCATGAAATACAGCATACCTGCAGCTTTGCAGTTAATGCCCTGGAGCTACTCAGTTGTCATAACTTCTGCCAGCTCCTCCTGTGGCTGCTGATGCTGACAACAAAGACCTCTCCACCTGTCAAGCAAATCCCTGTTTAGATGTACATCTACAAAAGAAATGTATACAAAAATTAATGTATAGAACCTTTCACTCAAACACATATCCTAGATAAACATTTGTCATTGCTGGAAACCTTTTCGTGGATAACACTTAAAATGGTGGTTCCCAAAGTCTTTACAAAAAAAATCACTGACCTGTTTTAAACAGACCCCCAACCTGGTGCATTTACCTTTTGAAATAATTCAGTATATCTGTTTGACCACAGCTTCAGTGTCTTTATTTGCATATATATTTCTTTTTCCATGTGCACCATTGCATTGGGAGGATAGGCATATTTTGTATATACGAAGAATGCATTACCTAAAAAAAGGCCCCAACTGAAACTCATAGGACATTTCCATGCCAGTGATCAGCTGGGGCATCACTCAGGTGAATGTTTCTCACAAAATATTAAAACCAGGGTTGGAGACAAGCTGAGTGGACACAAAACTTATCACTGTCATTCACTTCCCTGATCCCCAAGTCCCCAGCTTCTAACATGATCAATCATCCTCTCTGTTTCAATGTCTTTGTCATTACTTTATTTGGGAGTTTAATACAGGGAGTGCAGAATTATTAGGCAAATGAGTATTTTGTCCACTTCATCCTCTTCATGCATGTTGTCTTACTCCAAGCTGTATAGGCTCAAAAGCCTACTACCAATTAAGCATATTAGGTGATGTGCATTGCTGTAATGAGAAGGGGTGTGGTCTAATGACATCAACACCCTATATCAGGTGTGCATAATTATTAGGCAATGTCCTTTCCTTTGGCAAAATGGGTCAAAAGAAGGACTTGACAGGCTCAGAAAAGTCAAAAATAGTGAGATATCTTGCAGAGGGATGCAGCAGTCTCAAAATTGCAAAGCTTCTGAAGCGTGATCATCGAACAATCAAGCGTTTCATTCAAAATAGTCAACAGGGTCGCAAGAAGCGTGTGGAAAAACCAAGGCGCAAAATAACTGCCCATGAACTGAGAAAAGTCAAGCGTGCAGCTGCCAAGATGCCACTTGCCACCAGTTTGGCCATATTTCAGAGCTGCAACATCACTGGAGTGCCCAAAAGCACAAGGTGTGCAATACTCAGAGACATGGCCAAGGTAAGAAAGGCTGAAAGACGACCACCACTGAACAAGACACACAAGCTGAAACGTCAAGACTGGGCCAAGAAATATCTCAAGACTGGTTTCTCTAAGGTTTTATGGACTGATGAAATGAGAGTGAGTCTTGATGGGCCAGATGGATGGGCCCGTGGCTGGATTGGTAAAGGGCAGAGAGCTCCAGTCCGACTCAGACGCCAGCAAGGTGGAGGTGGAGTACTGGTTTGGGCTGGTATCATCAAAGATGAGCTTGTGGGGCTTTTCGGGTTGAGGATGGAGTCAAGCTCAACTCCCAGTCCTACTGCCAGTTTCTGGAAGACACCTTCTTCAAGCAGTGGTACAGGAAGAAGTCTGCATCCTTCAAGAAAAACATGATTTTCATGCAGGACAATGCTCCATCACACACGTCCAAGTACTCCACAGCGTGGCTGGCAAGAAAGGGTATAAAAGGAGAAAAACTAATGATATGGCCACCTTGTTCACCTGATCTGGACCCCATTGAGAACCTGTGGTCCATCATCAAATGTGAGATTTACAAGGAGGGAAAACAGTACACCTCTCTGAACAGTGTCTGGGAGGCTGTGGTTGCTGCTGCACGCAATGTTGATGGTGAACAGATCAAAACACTGACAGAATCCATGGATGGCAGGCTTTTGAGTGTTCTTGCAAAGAAAGGTGGCTATATTGGTCGCTGATTTGTTTTTGTTTTGTTTTTGAATGTCAGAAATGTATATTTGTGAATGTGGAGATGTTATATTGGTTTCACTGGTAAAAATAAATAATTGAAATGGGTATATATTTGTTTTTTGTTGAGTTGCCTAATAATTATGCACAGTAATAGTCACCTGCACACACAGATATCCCCCTAAAATAGCTAAAACTAAAAACAAACTAAAAACTACTTCCAAAAACATTCAGCTTTGATATTAATGAGTTTTTTGGGTTCATTGAGAACATGGTTGTTGTTCAATAATAAAATTATTCCTCAAAAATACAACTTGCCTAATAATTCTGCACTCCCTGTAGTTTCTTTTAAAGAAAAACCTCTCCACTGAGACAGGATAGTAAGTTATTGATATAAATAAGTTACAGAAGATTCTAGAACAACATGAAATGTGATGTGTCACAACTGACCTAAACACATAAGCATACTGCCTTGGACCACTGCAGATTTGACACAAACTACTGGGAACTATATGACAACATTTTCTCAAACAGTTAGAGAAATGAGCTGCACTGCCTTTCCTGACCTGGGTCTTTGCAGGGGTCTTGTCTGAGCTTCTGTGTAAACCTCAGTGGGTTGACAGTAGAATATGTTGCGCCACTGTGTGTTGCATCAATGGAGTACTCCCAATCAGGCCTCTTTGCTTTTGCTACTGTGCATGCACAGCTCTTTTCTATAGAAACGCTACTGTCTTCAACAGATCCATGAGTCTGCTCCCTCATTCCATCCACTGCACTCCTGCGGAGGAAGTGAGAGGACATAATGAGTATAGTGTGTCAGAGTGTATGTGTGTGAGTTAATTGCTCAATTCATTTGGAGGCAAGGTGCCCAGTTGGTACCTGCCTCACTGGTTAGGCTGTTGCTCCTTGTGCTAACCCTCTCATCTAGAACTGTTACCTCCATTTGACTGCACTGCCCCTTAACAGGACCTCTGCCTGCAGCCGATCCCCTTTTCTCTTTAAGGTGCCTGAGCAAATCTAACCTCTTACAATTTTACAATTTTTGAGGATAGAAAGTAGTTCGATAAGAAGCTCTTCTTTTTTTGGCAAATGTCAGTCTACCTGCCAGAAAGCTGTCTTTACCTGAATCTGGACACTTCCACTCAGGTGGCCCTGCGTTTGCACGATGCGTACTCCACTGCTGGATGCCTTGAGCACACCTCTGGGGGAGAGCCTGCGTACACATGCACGCACACACACACACAAACACAAGGAGCTGTCACTTTCCTGTCACATAACCATGGAAATGGCCTGAGGTGAAGTGAGGACAGGTGCCCTGAGCTTTACAAATTCTCTTGAAGGACAGAGCAGAGGAGTGCCTTCCTTCTTCCACCCCCAAGCTATCTCCACACCTGCTGAACTGCACGCACTCAGTTACCTGCCCCTAATTTGGTATTTCCACAAAGATGACATATGTATCAGGCAGAGCAGGAAATGTCCTGGGCAGGGGGAGAACAGCTTTCTGACAGGTGTCACCTCCAATCTGCACAGGCCTGCTTCTGATGTGTTAACTATTCAATTAACCATCACATCACACTGAGTGGGTGCCAGCACCTAATTACCTATGAGACCTTGCCTGTGAATGGGCTGAAATACGTGTGTGCTTGTGTGTGTATGACAGGTCACATATCATGTTACTGTTAACCACCTCATGATTCACATAGAATATATGTAGATTTTTTTTTACGTGTGTGTGTGTGTGTATACTCCTTTCCATCTTGGTTGCTTCCCAGCCTCATCATCGTTACACCTCTTAGCACCAACTAAATACTGCAAGAAAAGAGCCTTTTTGCTCAGAGTAAAATATGAGTGTAAACATTAAATGAAAATAAAAACAGTATCATTTAGCCCGTGTATTAAAATTACTCCTGTCATGTGGCCCCTTCATCTCACACCATTAAAATAACGAGGTGTCACCGAGCTCTGCTTCCACAGCTCCGATGTTGACACCCATCAAGACAAATCTATATTTCATGGCCACTTACAGATGTATAAATAGCCAAATGAGGTGTGCTAACCATCTATAAAATGGCACTAAAAGGTTGCCAGAGGATGGCGAGTGTCATGAGGCAGTTGCGCTGGTAATCAATCTGAGGTGAGAGGAGAGGAAAGGGAAGAAGAGGAGAGGAATGGGCTGCACTGCATGGCTATGAGCAGAGGTGCAAGGCGGCGCAACAAGCAGGGCAGTAAATCACATCTGCACGGTACGCTCGCCCCACTGACACACAGCCACTTCAACTGACACGGGGCTTGCTCGACAGCCTGATGGATCACCACACTACACTCCATTAAAGGCAAACGGGCACGACGAGCACTGACACAACAAACAATTAGTCACTGCTGTGGGCATGGTCTTAAAATGCTGAGGGCCTTTCCCAGTGATGGGCACAAACCACCCTTATTTGGCACGGAAGAGCATTAAGTCCTTGTTATTGTAATACTAATAAAATAAAAGTGTTGGAATACGGTATAAAAATGATAAAAATTATCCAGTCATTCAAATGCTTTTCAGTAGAAACAAAGAACTGGACTGTTAAAAAGAACTCTGAATACATGAATACTACAAAAGGAAACCAGACACAATATAGATATTACATCTATAGTACAGAGGATATGTTAAAGGAGGTACAGTGACAATAACTGCAATAATACAAACTTTGTCAGATTGGTAAACACAGTCACTGGCCACTTCATTAGTTACACCTTGCTGGTAGCAGGCTGGACCCACTTTTGCTTTCAGATATGCCCTAATCCTCACGGCACAGATTCAACTAGGTACTGGAAATATTGCTCAGCCTTTAGTGCATCCATGATGCAAATTTCCCATTGGACACCGAAGGTGGTATATTGCACTGAGATCTGATGACTATGAAGGGCAATGTAGCACAGTGAACGCATTGTTATAGTCATGAAATCAGTTTGAGATGATTTGAGCTTTATGACATGGCACATTATCCTGCTGGAAGCAGCTATTAGAAGATGGGTAGATGATAATAAAAGGACAGACACGGTCAGCAGCAATACTCAGATAGGCTGTGGGGTTTAAACTATACTCAGTTGGTACTAAAGGACTTAAAGTCTTGCCAAGCAAATATCTCCCACAACATTACATGACCACAAACAACTTGAACTGTTGATACAAGGCAGGATGGATCCATGCTTTCATGTTTGCACCAGTGTCTCACCCAGCACCTGAATCTCACAGCAGAGAATGAAACTTATCAACCCAATCTTCTATTGCCCAACTTTGGTTAGCCCATTCAAATTGTAGCCACAGTTTCTTGTTTGTAGTTAACAAGAGTGTCACCCAGTGTGGTCTTCCGCTGCTGTAGCCCATCTACAATATTTAAAGGTTTGACATTCATAGATGCTCTTCTGCATTTCTTAGTTGTGACAAGTGGTAATTTGAGTTACTACTACAGCTCGAAGCAGCCTGGCCATTCTCCTCCTATCTCTGACATCAACAAGGCATTTTCCCCCAGAGAAGTGCTGCTCACTCGCTATTTTCTCTTTTCACACCATTAAACTCAAGAGATGGTCGTGTGGGAAAATCCCAGCAGATGAGTACTTTCTGTAATACCCAGCCCGTCTGGCTTCAACAACCACACCCAGTGTTTAAAATCACTTAAATCATCTTTCTTTCCCATTCTGATGCTCAGTGTTGACCATGTCTACATGCCTAAATGCACGGAGTTGCAGCCATATGATAAGTATCTGCGTTAATAAGCAATTGAAACAGGCACATTAGGTATATCCAGCACTCCTTGTGATGATAACAAAATATAAAAGAAGATTTTAACAACTGTTTAACTGTCCGTGTTGTAATTCATATGAAAACAAAGGAACAATGTTTCAGTATTCTTAATAAGGTCTTGCATTTGACGGAGATATCTGGATACTCTTCTTACAGGAAGAGTCTGTTTATTAGGCTTGTAGGTTAGAAGAAAATGACTGTGAATGTAAGTATGTGAGAAGCTGCAATTCCACACTTCAATCACAGATGGAGATGAGCTCCAGATTAGACCTATAGCCACCTCGACCTTCTCTCCTACTGGTCTCTACTGGGTGCCAACACCCATTATTTATCAATCATCTTTCTCCCTCAGCATGACGTTCCACTTTAGACCATCCGTGCTCTGAGATGATGCCTCCTCGTTGTCTCGCTACAGGCTTGTGTATGTGCAGATACTCCTACAGTAGATAAAGCCAGTGATGCATACAAATGTATGCACAGAAAACCTGCAGTTGCAAATTCAGTCTCCATCTCTCATATATTTTCAGCGCATGCAGTTTAAGTTGTCACCTATAAAAACATTGCCTTTCTGTAATACATCACCATACATGCATCTCCCATACTCTGAAGATACCCTCTGTTACATGAAGATATGAAAGACCACAGAAGACAACTAAAGCAGCTGATCATAGAATTATTTCCATGGTTAAGAAAACTTCACAACATCTAACCAAGTCAAGAACACTAGCAGAGGTAGGCATCACATTGTCAAGGTCTACAGAGATACAATGAAAACATCGAAAAGAACCTGACTAATAGGGATGGAAGGCAGGAGGAAGAAAGAAAAGTTGATACAATGTAGTATCAATGTAGCAATATTATATCAATACAGGGACACTAATTGTAAATAATTTCTTACATAAATTGCAAATTACATCTTTTAGTAGTATCCATCTATCCACCCATCCGCTTATCCTTTTCAGGGTTGCAGGGGGTGCTGGAGCCTATCCCAGCTGTCATAGGGCGAGAGGCGGGGTACACCCTTGACAGGTCGCCAGTCTGTTGCGGGGCTAACACACAGAGACAGACAACCATTCACGCTCACATTCACTTGCGCATTCACACCTATGGGCAATTTGGATTACGGTAATCAATTAACTTATCCCCACAAGCTGCATGTCTTTGGACGGTGGGAGGAAGCTGGAGTACCCGGAGGGAACCCACGCAAACACGGGGAGAACATGCAAATGCCTGATGGCGGAATTGAACTCAGGACCTTCTTGCTGTGCGGCAACAGTGCTAACCACCGTGCCGCCCAATCTTTTAGTAGTAGAATAATAAAATTCATGCAAGACAGAGGCACTTGATAAAGAAATTTTGAAATAAAAAAGCTGTCCACGTTTAAATCAAACATATGGACTTAGTTTGGAATTTTTAACCAAAAAAGGAACAACAGAGACGGATATGACACATGGGATTTACAAGGAGTGTTGTACCAAAGTAAAACTAGGAATATTACGAAGATGAACACCATTCTTTTGCACCAATGTTAGACAGTAACATAAAGTTAAGCCAAGGAAGTAACACAAAGCATGGACATCACACTGTTTGGATTCATATGACTATAAACAGCTCATTATCTCAGAGGACTGGTGACTGCTGCCTGTTGCTGAAAATACCCATAACAGTGTTCCACATGTTTGTGTTAATTTAGGATGGACTCATTCGTAAAATAAACAGATCAGTCTGTCAGGTGCATAACAAACATACATGACAGCTTTTAATGACAGCTTTGTTCAGACTGACTGCTTAGCAACCTTTAGCAGCAATAAAAATGACTGAAGTGAGAGGAACTGACCGAGAACTTCATCCTTTCGGATAAAACAGACAGACAAAACTCACCTTTGGGGATATGCTTTGCAGCTGATGACATCAGAATATATCTCAATATGTTATTGCAATACTCAGCATATAACTAAATGCTTAAAATTACAATAACACTGTACTGTAAGTTACATTTTGTGATGATGTCATATCAATATGAAAAGAATGGATGAGGGGAAAAACTGCCCCTGATCCAAAGCTTACCACATCTGTCAAACCTGCTGGAGGTCATGTCATGGCCATTTATGATTGGGTCAATGGAGTTTATTGATGATGTATGTGCTGAAACAAGTAGCAAGTGAATTCTGAAGTCAGACCTACAAAAATGAGAAGCAACTGAAGTTGGCTGCAACAAAGTTGGCTGCGTGGCAGGGGATTTTAAGGGACACTTGGTGATGTCCATGGCTTACAGACTTTGAGAAGTCACTGACTTCAAATGATTTGTATCCAAGAAAGAATCTTTTAATTAAACTGATATTCTTTTGTCCAATTACTTTTGCGCTCCTGAAAATGGATTAATATATTTACAAATGTCTGTAATTCCCAAAATGTTCATGCAATGCTTTTGTTGCTTTTGTTGTATCCTTTGAAATAAAGCTGAAAGTCTGTACTTCAATCACATCTTGATTATTTGATTTAAAATCCACTGCAGAGGCAAAATTACAAATATTTTCTAATTGTCCAGGTGGTTACAGACCTAACTGCATCATCTCCAGAAAGGTGCCAAATGCCACCTCAAACATCTGCCTTTACACACAGCTTCTGTTCATTATACTGTTGCTTACAAACACACCGTTCCTTCCCTTCAGCCCAATTAATGAGCAGTAACCTTTTTATCAAAATTACAAGCATTCATGAAATGACCAGATCACGTCTAAACACTAATTTTTAAGACCTGGAATTCCACCTTTTGTTTTTAGACAGGAATTCAACTGGTAACTTACTGGGAATGGTAGTATTTTTAACTCCTTATTTTTATTGTTCAATGTGCCATTTATGAAAGCGGAAAGCTAATCTCATACCTGGAGGCACATTGCAGATGCACTCTGGGTATTATGGTGTATCACTGGGTCCTTGAGAACAAAAGGATACTTTCACACATGCAAGACTGGCACTTGTAGAGCTTTTGGAGCTCCAGGGAACTGTTTAGCATCTGTGTCTCATGTCTTTCTCTAGAGCCCGCATATGGCTTTTCTATCTGAGAGAGAGAGGAGCACAGAGGTCAACTTTAACTGGCTTACAGGCTGCTGAAAAAAGACAAGTCTATCCTTAGGTTTGTCAGGGCCACATATTACTCTGTGCCGAACAGAAACTTTAATGCTTGCAGTCTGTTTATCTGCCTGTAACAGTCACCTAGCTATCGGTTAGTCTTTGCAGTCCCATTCACAGAGAGATCGCTACTATAACGCACCCCACCATTAAGACAACTTTGCTTGTTTACATTGTCACTCCAGCGTGTGCTTTCAGGTGGCGCGCTGACATGCCAGAATCGAGACGTAACACAGCATCTATCTCTAGGTTGGCTCTGCTGGCACCAAAGTGAAACAACATTTTTGCTCCATTCTAGCTCTTCACCTTTCACACAGACCAGCAGATGTAGGTGCAACTGCCCCACCTTGAACACACCATGGAAAAGGGCTTCTCTGTGCTTGCCACAAATAAATAGAGCTGTGCTACCATGGGCTTCTTATTGCAGAAATGTGTCTAAGATGCTTGTAGCTCACTGTGTGTTTCTCCTTTCTGCCTCCTGCTGGTAGGATCATCACAGCTCCAACAGAAAAACCTATGGGACAGCATGTGTGAGTGTGTGCTGTACTCCTGTATGTGTGTGTTTTGCACTGGTGCAGCTGGTGGGATAGAATGCAAGCACCAGTGGGGTTTCAGAGAGAGACAGATGTGTACCTACCATCTTCCTACAGCTCTGTTGCCACTTTAATGACACCGGCTCTAGTGTACATTAGATTATTAGACTCCAGAGTACAATATCCCAGACTGGATAATATTTTTTTTCCTCTGGCTGATGATGCATTACAAAAATAAGGAATGGTGTAACAGATGTCTCTCGGGGTAAAAATAATAAATCACACAGACTTGTAACACGGTCGAGAAAAAATGCGCCCACAAACACACCCACATCCATGAAACACTTCAGTGATTCATTTACTCTCTTTATTCCAACTGAGCAGCAAGCCAGGAGAGAGGAAATGAGACAGAGAAATGGGGAGAAAAAAAGCGATTAGTTTGCATTTAACTTGCAAACATCATTAAGGCGTTGGTACTAATTGTGTTGTTTTAAACAGGCGAAATTTGATAATGACTTCATTAGCGACTCACTCTAATGATGACTCCTAGGGTTTAGCGAGAAAGAGGAATAAATACAGGGAGGCAACGAGTGAAGATGTGTGTATGTTTGTTCATGAAAGTGCGACGAGACAGGGGAAAGAACAAACGGACTGAGGCTGAATCACCGTTTAGACACAAAGACAATGATACATGCAAAAAAAAAAAAGTCACCACCGTGGGCTGAACAGGATAAACAGAATAATAAAAGCAGAACAGATGCGGCTAAAGAGAGGTGTGTGTGTATGAAGGTGTTTCTGAAGCTGTGTGCGTGTCCTCTGTAATGCAGGACGCGACTGCTGGAAAAGGGAAGAGGTCTAATCCATAATAAGGTGGCTCGCTGCATGGCTGCATACATTACTGCAAACATTACTGCATCAATCAGTACTAAGCTGCAGTGTAATTTTCTGACTCCCTATTTCTCTCCCTACCTCATCACAAAGACAACACCCCATGGCTATTTCTGATGAGATTCAGAAGTGGAGAGAGGGAATGAGGGTGAGGAGGAGGGGGTGTTTATGTGGAGCAACCTCTTCTCCTCTCCTCTCCTCTATCCAGCCCCCTGATTAATTTTCAACTAGATTGCTTGGCCGGCAGTATTATTAGCATAAAATTTCCATGGATTAAGCCCGGCTATGAAACCCTTTCATCAAGCTGCTTGTCTAACACAAAATTTCAAATCTCATTTTGTTTCTAATATCATTTTCATACTAGGGGTGTGATGAGTAGAGGGTCTAAAATGTGGATGGAGTAAGGCTGCTGACTGACGAGGTAGTGAAGGGGGGGGGGGTTCAAAGATAAACAGAGTCATCAATCAAAATTAAAAAGAGCCCAGGGTTTGGAATGAGATCTCATACAAGCAGGCACACGTATGCACTCGTGTGTCTGCATGTGTGCAGGCCTGTATTTAACATGCAGCTGGCCTATCAGCCAAGGTGAGGGCCAGATGAATAGGTGAGGTGGTGAGTGTAGGTTTAATCTGAGCTCAGACAAAAGAAAACACGTGTCATGAACTTAATTCCTCATCCTCTGGCGGTTTATGTCACTGTTGTTTACTTCTGTGACCACGCACGGCACCGCCACACCTCTGCAAACTCTTAAAATGCCTGTCAGAGTGCTGGTGTTTGACAGCCACCACAATAAATAATTCTTGATTATAAAAATATGCAGCGCTGTCAAAGCCCCGCGTCGTACCATTAATTATGAAAAACAAGGAAGGAGAGCGGCAGGGGGTTATTTTAATAAGGATACTGAATCAATGCAATTTAATCAATCCGAGCTAATTAAAAAAAACTATATTGTGAAACAATCAAGGTGTATAAACATTATTAAAATAAATGAACTGTGCTAAAAGAAGCGTGCTCTAATTAAATGATACAAATTGTCATTCCATGGTTGTAGTTAGTTTGCTGACACCTTGGAGAAAAGACTGTGACACACCCGACCAGCCTCGTGCCGTCCACTCCTTCTGCATCCTTAACACTAATCATTACACTAAGGCCATATGGTAAATCTTGCCTTGGCTAGATGGCACATTTTTTCTACATTTGGTAATTTGAAAAGAATTGTTAGTATCTGGCTATACTTTTCACACTAACAGTGGATCATATGTGTATGTGCACCCAAAGATGGTGAATCGTCCATACACACACACATAATTATTTAGACAATTAAGATCATTTCACCTCATCTTTTAACTCAATGTATTTCTCTACAAGACAATTTTTTACTTTTAATTTTTTACAATCAGCATTTCTTTCAGATGGTTGAAGTGTAATAAAGAAAGTGTTATAAAAATGTGTATGAAACTATCAAAAACGGTGAGAGTAAGTATGAAAAAGACAATGTAATTCCATAGTTTAATTATTCCACATATGTATGTGTTGTTGGAATAAAACTTTAAAAACAACAGTCTGTTTTTTTCACATTTTCACATACTTGTATTGACTTTCTTTGACCATAATAAAATGAAAACGGAAAAGTTGTACGCTGTTTTGCAGAGGACAATGTTCAAATGTTATTTGAACATTGTAACGCATTATGAACTGAAAATGCAATATTTTGTATTTCTAATTATGCTGCGTCACAACGAATGCTATGCTTCTGTGCCAAGCCGTAGAGTTTCCAATCAACCTATCAAGATGTGATTTAACACAAAAGTTGCAGTTTTAACAAAATATTGTGTTAACTGTTTGCAGCTGTTTTTAGACAGTCCTCCATTTTCAGAGGTTCAAAAATAATTAGACAAAGTAACGTGATTTTTAAATATGCTTTTGGGTGAAATCTTTTGGCAATCAACAACTCCCTGAAGTCTAGAGCCCATGAAAGTCACCAAACTGTGCATTTCCTCTTTCGCTCTGCTAGGCCTTTACTGCAGCTGCCTTTAATTCGTGCTTGGTTTTGGCGTCTCTCTGCCCTACGCTTTATATTTAATAACAAAAAACACTCTATTGCTGAGAAATGCTTTTGTGTCATTATCCATTTGCACGCTAAAGCTCCATATAGTCAGTTTTTTCAGGACTTGGCTGAATCAGAGGAGACAGCATAGCCCTGTACACTTCAGAATTCCTCACATCATCAATAAACACCAGTGATGTGCTTCAATAGGCAACCGTACATTCTAATATTGAGAGCTTGAAAAAAAGAAGGCAACTCGACTTCTTCAGGTTTGTGAAAATGTTTCACTTCCCATCAAACAACTGCGTATGCAGTGAAGTGAAGTGAGGAGTGTTCAGATTTCTATATGGGAGAAACCAAACAGCCACTCCGCAAACACACGGCGCAACATAGAAGAGCTTTGAGATCCCTTCCCAGGCACTTCAGCTCCCGCTCACACCTTGCCTCAGGTGACTGAATAGGTCCCGTGCTAGGTTGAGGCGAGGTCTCACAGTGGTTTCACCCTCAACCCCCGGTGATGGTAAAGCCCTACACCTTTTTTCACACCAGGGCTTATGTGATGACTCACTGATCAACAGTGAGGCAACAACCCTCAGGACCAACTCCAAATGGGACAACCTTCACTACAGGTGAAATACCTGGGACTCTCCAACAATTTTTTTAGAACTGAAGCTTGGATTAGAGGTGAAATGTTTTCACAAGCCTGAAGTAGCTAAGTTGCCTTCTTTTTTTCAAGCTTTCAAGAATATATGACAAACACAGACATGTTAATGTCATAACACTGCTTCAACCATTGTTAACCCATGATATGGTATCAGGTCAAGTCTGGAGGAGGTAGGTTTTATGAATGTAACAAGATATAAACCACCTGTTACACTAAAGACCAAGAAGGTCATATTAAGTTTTACCAGAAAGAGACTACAATACCTTCCTGGTGGAGCTTCTCCAGTTTCTGTCCAGTTCCCATTTGCAGGATTAACATGTTCAGTGAAAACTCCTACTACACTGTTTGCACTGCCATCCAAACACACAAACAAATGACTCAAGGCCACAGTGCTGCCAAAACAAACAAGTGATCAGTGAATATGATTATGGATGGGATTATGGATGCACAGTGACACACCCATGCAGAACAGTTGCTCTTGTTATATTTAACGCTAATTGGAATTCTATGTCCATGAGCAGTTTGTGACATGGAGCTCAAGTCCGTGGTGCAGAGGCACAAACATGCGTGCCTGCTTGCCCGCACACAAGAACACACTTATTTAATGTTCAGTGATTCGTTATCACTTATCAGGAATAATTGCTGCATGTTTGTGCAACTGTGAAATTGAACAAAATCCCACTCCATATAATTAAAGAAAACACAGTGAGCACACAATAATACTGAGAGGCCAGGAGAGCGTGAAGGCACGAATACAACCAAAGGCAAACATGGCCTATTATGTTCTTTCTCTATCTGAACCTCAGACTCGGATCCAACCTGTGGAGTCTTGTCAGGGTGTTCATGAAATGTGATTTCTTCACCTATCACTGTGTATGTTACATTACCTCAGCTGTCTGAACAAGCTCCGTTTGGGAAAAAAACGTTCTCCTTCTCTTGTGTTTCTGACGCTCTTTTCATCTTTTAGCTTCCACCTACTTGTCTCACTTCCTTTCTGTCTTTTTCTGTCTGCTTGCATGAAAATGACTTCCTCTGTTGAGTCCAAGGAAACACCACATAAAGCAATTACTAACAAGCCTGATCTGCAAGCCCCTCCTTTCCCTTTGTGTAGGGCAGGGATAGAGTGGGGCCAAGTGCCCTTCAGCAAAAATGAATTTTCCAATTTCAGTTAGTTCTTCCATGAATAAATAAACAAATGAATAATTGAAAGGAGCAACATAAATAAATAACATCACAAACATTTCACCAGTACTCATAAGTATTCCGGAGATAACTTGGGCTGCATGCTAATGATAAAAACAGTACATGTAGCAGGTTGAGATGCATTATTCACCGCTCTGCTTTAAGCAAAATTATATAAATAAAAATCTTTCATGGAACTCAAAACATCTTCTCAGCATTGAAGTGACAGGCCGGTCCCATTTATAACACACAAGGACACTGTGGAAAACAAACAACTGACCAATCAGCTGCAGGCTGGAATAAAGAAATAAATAAAAAAAAAAACTGGCAGCCGTTGATAGGTTCTCCAAGATTCCAGAAAGCTGTCGAAAGAAATAAAAGAATTCTTCCAAGTACTAAGAAAGAGGGAAAAAATTCAAAGTATTCCAACATAAATGGTGACAAGGTGAATTCTAATCCTGAACAGTTACTGAAATATTTGGACATTAAAAAACAAAGAAGCCATTTTTAGTTACTGACAGAGATCGTCTAGAACAACACAGAATTGATTTATATGTGAATTCAATTCCGTGAGCAACATTGCATCAGAGGATCTGAACTGAAAGATGGTGATTTCTAGCGTAATGGTTCTATTCTTGGTTGGAAAAAGCCTCGTTTGTAAAGGCATTTCCGACCGAATCCAAGCAGCGTCACACTCACTCACCGGAGAGCACAACAAATCTGTGCGTGCTATAAAAAGCCGATGTGAGATATGGAATGAGAACCCAATGCACAGATGCCATAAGCAGGTCTGGTAATAAGAACAGACTGAGGCAAGGGTTATAGAATGATAAATCATTCAAAACACAGAGTTGCAGCAGCATGACACAGGTTGTAGCAAAGTCCTGGATTATGAATAAAAATATTTGGCTTAAAACCACCGTGTTGTTGTTGGCACAAAGGCGATTAATCACTTTTTTGAAAGAAAGTCAGATGGCGCAAAACTACTGTGAGATAATAAACACCAGTTTTGGCAGGTTTTTTTGGAGACCCTGGAAATATCAGTCTGACAGAAATATCTTACAGCAAGCTACACTTAACTGCTTTAGGAAGCTCATGGATGCAACTTGTGGCCTTCGAGCACAAGGAAAAAACAAGTCAGCTGACCTTGCGATTACCTTTTTTGCTATATATTTCATATGGGTATGTCCAGAGTTTCCTAATAACTCTGTTAAGTTTGTCAAAGTTACAAGCAGTTTCATGTGTACATAAAAAAATAAAAATAAATAAATAGCGAATAATGTCAGGATATAAACTAAGTGAATAGTTAGTGTCCAACTAATGCACTCAGTAAACTAAGTCCAGATCAATTCTGGCTCATTCTGCTAATGTCCTACTCAACAGAAAAAGTGGCAAAGGTGCGAATCACATGAAAGCGGTCTTGAATGAGGATTTAAACAAAGATTACCAATCTTAATGCGTTAGAATAAAGAACAGCACATCAGCAAACACGGTGGGAGGATGGCCTTTGTCCTCTGTGTGGCTCGTTTCTATAAAGCTCATTAAGGGATACTGTTAACATGCTTCCTAAGCACAAACTGTTAATTAAAAACACAGGGCTAATATGCATTTTAACACCACACTTTTGAATACCACGGAGGGGGAAAAAAAAAATCTAATTTTCTCCATGGTTCTGCTGATTGCAGGCTGAAGCGTTGCTGAAGTTAATTACAACCCTGTGATCTGATGTGATGAAGGGGTGACCGCACGGCACGCTGCCACAAGCTCTCCTCCCTCCACCCCACGACTGCAATCACCCTGAGTCTGCTCATCGTTATTGCATTACCACAATACCCATCTCATCCAGACTGAAGGTTCTGCCCTGTTGTTATCTCCTTTTTGTCTCTTTCTCTCACAGTCTTCATCTCTGTCACTAACATGTCCTACAGTCAGGGTCACAAGGTTTAGGTTCTTGCAGACACAAGTCAATGCAAGAGATATTTTTTTAATCCTGCAGCTTCCTCCGTATTTAGTTCATAATCATCTTTCACAATCTAGCAAGTTGGGCTAAAAAACCTGAAAACATGAATTCGTCCATAGTCTGTGAACTGTGCTGCCCTCACGTCACAGTGTGCTGCCGCGACATTAAAACAACACGTCTGTAACAGGTCTGATAAGTTTTCACTAAAAGACAGTCAGAGAGGGGGGGGGTTTATGAAGTGACAAACTCACACAGTGACAGGATCAGCCCATAAAAGTCCATGCGAATGAAATGAACGAGTGTTTGCTGGGTGTGAAAATATACTACGGCACACACCTCTGCAGACCCTTCTATTAATCAACCTGTCCACACTTTGTTTTGAGAGTAATCTCGTCCAACCACCAGAGAAGCACTCAGCAGTAAGTGGCGCTTGGCTGTGCTTTGAAGGCCGTGGTTTATTGCCATCCCAAAGCACGGCAAGACTGTGTTGTAAAAACACATCATCCCAGGGCTCAACACTTGCCTCCAGTTATGCACTTCACACGTGGTGATCTAGCGTGGGGCCTGAAGAACTCCTACACCATTCCTGCCCTTAGCTGTGCTATCACAGTTAGATATGTAATAAGCCTTCATTCCTTTCCATACATAACAGACAATCCTACTTATCATCACCTTTGTAAGGTCAGCTCAGATCTAGCTCACTTATCTTAATAGGGACGATTAGGTTTTTTTTTTTTTTTACCTCAATCATGCCAAAAAACAAAGGTGAAATTCCTGAAAATTTCCTCTATCGATGTTAAAACCTACTGAGGTGACTTGAGTGTAAAGCTCTCGGCAAGATCAGTCACCTCCGACTCCAGAAACGGACTTCTTTGGAAGTATCAGAGTCACAGAGTCATTCAGTGTGTGTCTGTGCGCAGGTGTTTCTTAATGTTTGTAATCTAAGGGCCAGACATTGCCCTTCAAGCATTTGACACAAAGCTGGGTCAAACACAGCAAAAGATATATGCAAATTTTCTATTAATTTATTTTATTATGTGAGAGATCAAGGCTCATCATTATCAGAACCTAGTGGCATACTTTGAGCCTTTTCAACAATTAATTTTTTACCAAGGTTTTTCTGCATTGAATAAGTGTCAAGGCAGGGACACCATTCCTTCGAACATACTCTCTCCTCTTAACAAAAGTGAAAGGCACCTTACTCCACAAAAATCAAGTGCCTCTTCTCACGACTTGACATCCTCTAGGGTGCCCTCTTTTAATATTTTAATAATAGGATCAAGACTGCAAACAAAATTCAAAGCAAATAAAGTGCTAAAATATTTACAATGACACTGTGCTGTGTGGTGGGAGAGTACAGACAAGCTGGGTGTGGAGGATGGAGTGCTGAGATAAAGCTCAGCGCAAATATGTCCATCTCTGTAATACAGAGCAGCCAGGGGCTAATGAACATTATCCACCAGTTCATTCCTGACATTAAAGAGCCTACTGTTTTAGGAAAATAAGGCTGGGCTGACCGCAGACACAGAGTTTTAACACGAGAGAATATATAATACTGACCTGACATTTCAAATCAAGTTAAATTTCATGCTGGAAGGAGTGAAGCACCCTGTCAGATGTTGTTGGCGAAACATAATGGAGGTCTGAAGAATAGTTTGCTGTTAAATGGGCGACTTCCTATCTTTCACATCCTTGACAGCGGAGATTATTTTAGACCAAAGTCCAACAATGTACGTCTGAATGCAACATCCGACCTTCAAGGATGCAAAGCTTAAATGTTTCTGAATGTACCACTGATGAAAAGAGCCTCCGACCACTGGCTTATAGGTGACACAGCTGCAGTTCCTCTTAAAGCAGAAATACTATTATGTTCTCAAAAGGAGGAGGTCTTTGGGTTAAGGCTTGAAGGTCCATAGCACTCCTAGCCTTTTTCTAGCTTTCCTATTAAAGATCAACCAAAAGAAATAATTAACTGAGGGTAAAGGTACACATGAGCACTTGTACATAGTGGCAAAGCCTTTGCTCTCTACTGAGGAAAACAGTCACGCGAGTGTATGTGTATTCACATATGAGTGTGCTTTCGGTCAATAGGAGGGCCAGCGACCTTTCTTTGCACCACTTGCCTCTCATCCTCCAGCAGTATCTTTGGCCCGTCTAGCTCCACCTGTAGCTCAGAAATCTCGTCTTTGTTCTGCCTCTTTTGCCTCCTTCTGCACAACAACACAGACAGGAGAGAGGGAGCAGAGGTGAGGCGTGCGGGGAATTGAAGCTGTCTGTTTTTAAAGGTGTCAGCACACCTAACTTTTGCATAATACATATCACACCTCAGAGATGATCCATTAGCAGGTTACAGCAAAAGAGCCGAGCAATAAACTGATGAGATATGGCTCCAACAGACACACAAACGCGTCACACACAAATACACACACACACAATATCCTCCACTTTTAGAGCCAGATGAGAGGGTGGGATTGTCCCTGCGGTGTAGCCTCGTGTGTGGCTGCATTTAAAACCACTTTTACTTCTGGGCTCTGACCCTACACTGCCTCCAGAGAAAGTGCAAAAGACAAAGTGTGCGATAGAAGGAAAAAAGAGAGAGAAATAGAGCAAAAGATAAAGACAGAGAGAGAGCCAAACTGAAAAAGGGAAAAAGCAAGCCACCACACCCCTCTGTACTTCCAGACACTGATTTATAATTTTAATATCTCTAATTTCCACAGCAGTGCCCATTTTCCAAATGTCATTTTCCAATTTATGTCAAACCGTGTGACCATTTTTCTTAATACAGCTTATGACAAGCTCGGTGGCAAGGCGGATATGCAATTCAGATTGAGTGTTTTACAGGCACAGCAGCAGACACACTAGGGTGTTTGTGTGTTTATCTTTATCAGTGTCTGCTCAGTATTTTGAAGGGGAAGCACTGAGAGCGTTTTACACTCGGGACAAATTGGGTTTGCTACAAAATATGTGCCTTCGGGGAAGAAAACCATAATTCTGCCATAAATCTAATTATTACAGTTATCATAATAAGAATTATGATGGTGGCAATGATAATGTATTAAAATATGCATTAATGTTAAGAGCTTGAAATGGAATGTGGGCTGGCTTTATGGCCGTTACATGAATATTGATGTTAATTAAAACAGAACCTCTCTTTTTATGTAACACTCCATCTTGTTGTAATGGTAAGGAGTTGTACATGGTGGCGAGTCGGATGGAGATGAAGTCATTACTGGCTGGTTTGCCCCACAGAGGCAGTCTGGAGCTCCTCTTTGATGTGCTAGGGTCTTTCCAGGCAACCTCTAATCTCTGTGTGTTAATCTGGATTTTCCCCATCATACGTTGAAGACTGCAACTGAACATTAACGGTTGGGGGGAAAAAACCCTCAAAAGCAAAACTAACTTTTCTCGAGGTTGGTCACAAAAATTGCTGCAAAATATTTAAGCAGCCACACGCATGATTTTCAATGTTTTGATATAACATTTAGCAGTTTTAATGATGGCTACGTCACTGATCTATGAGCCATTCAAGCATTTAACTGAAGAGATGAACCAGTGTTGTGTCTCCACACAAAACAACTCTATTGTTTTGTTGTAAGCAGTCTGTCAAAGAAAAAAACAAAACACAAACTGGTTCATGTTTCTTAAACCGCCACAAATTAAAGAATATGAGGTATAAAAAAAGAACTCCCAAAGAACTATTACTTGAAAACTTGGCATGTCTTGGCTTTGAGTTCAGTGTGTTCTTAAAAAAACTGAGGTGATTGGACAAGTGTCAGGCTTAAATCAATCCATCTATAGCAGATTAACAGTATCTGAAAGTCATGTTGTTAAGAAAGAGGAAAAAATCCAAATGCAAAAAGACCTGATACAGGACCAGAGGGTTTAGCTGACCCTTCAGATGATCCATTTACTCTTCACTGATGCCTCATCAGAAATGGTCTCAGTGGAAGGGTTGCTATTTCCATTCTTAAGGAAGGAAGCAAGCAAAGGCTCAGGCCAAATTACACAAGAAATGTAGGTCTCATGGATTGATAGATCCAGATATGAAGTTTTCGGTTTATAATCATTATTAATATATATGTACAGAGAGGAGGTTAGGAGATAAGTACAACAGTTAGTATCTACAGACATCTATAAAACACCGCTCTGTCTTGGTTTGGGGTGCATTTCAGTCAGTAGTTTTAGAGATCTTGCGACTGTCAGATTTTGATTCACCATGTAGCACCATCTAAACACCATCTGATTTATAAAGGCTTCATTTGTAAGTATAACAATGATCCCAAACCTGGATAAAAAGTCATGGATTGGCCTCCCCACAGCCCAGACCTCAGTATTACTGAAGCAGTGTGGGATCATCTTCAAGGAGAACAGAACAAAAGGCAGCCAACATCCAAAGAAGAGCTTTGAATGTCCTTCAAGAAGCCCAGAGAATTATTTCTGACTACAAGAAAGCTTGGCTAAGAGAGGCTGTGCTCATCGTTTTTAAAATTTTACGATACATTTTAAAATTGTAATGTTTTAAGAAATTGAGCTATATATTTTCCTGGGTGGCTCAGGAAATATTCACATGTATGTAGGTCTAGAAAGTCAATCCTATTTAATAACTGTTTTATATGCATTTTATGTTTTAACAATAATTCTGGGTTTTTATGGTAATAGTTTTAGTTTTAGCAGTTTTAATACTGCTTTTTCTAGTTGTCTTACTTTCTTTAATTGCATGTACTTCTTTGACTTTATATAATTAAAGAAATTCCTTCTCTATTTTCTAGCCACCCTTAAACCCACTAAACTGTGAATTAAAACACAATTTCATGTTGGGGTGTATAGTGAATATTAATATACTGTATGCAAAATAAGTGTGCTTACTGCCAGCTGCTTGTTGGTAAATTGACATGCGTGTGAAAAAAGGACATTTAGTGAGCAGAAATAAATAAAATTTCTTCATTACTTCTCATAATTCCTTCAAATGGTCTTGCAGTTTTGATACGTCATGTAATGATGTACTGGTACTTCCATTAAATGATAAAGGAGAAAGTAAATTGCTTTTATAATAAAACCAGCTTGGGGAATCTGTGTAACAACAGTGTAAAGAGGCCACAAGACAATTAAATGCTTATGAGAATTACCTCATTAAGGTCGACATTCTCCACATCCAAGACTACTTGTATATACATTCCTTGAAATGACACCTGACTCCAGGCTGGTGGCTCCTCAGTGTTGCTGGGTTAAAGACAAGCCCAAACAACAGTTCTTGATCAGTCTACAAAAGCCAAAGAACTGCTGTGGCTCCAAGCATGTTTAAAAGCATTAATAATAGGTGGGATCTAAGTAATAGAATAAGGACTTTCTATGGCATTGTGGTGTTACGATCTGCTTATGGTAATCTAAACAGTCTCACCTCTATCCCTCATCTCCCCTCTGAGCCAAACACTTATCGACTCTCTGAGTAGCGGCCCGCCAGCACATGTTCCCAACTATTGAAAAAAAAGGGTAAAAATAACAGGAACAAGTTGTCGGAAATGAAATTTCAATTCATCCAGTCCCTTTATACACTGGTGCGAGAGCCTGTCGTTGAGAGGGAGGGATCAATAGTGTTTAGACAGCGGGGCAGATTTTCTAAGCGCTGGATCAATAGGAAGGAGAGAGGAAAAAATACCCTGGCTTTTCTCTGGCTGTTGTAGTAAATACGAACAAATCAGTGGCCTTAGGCTAAATGGATTGACCAGCTGTTTCCGAGTTCTGTGTTGTAAATAAAGATCCATTCTGAGGTGTGTAACTGAGGCTCAAAGGCAAAAGTGTCACTATTCAGGTTGGGCCTGCACAGGTTGTGCTGGACCACACAAGTGTCCTGATCAGAGGGTGAGGAAGGCCAGGGAACAGAGGACAAGGCAGCCGAGGACAGCGAATCACAATAACTTATTAGGGTAGCTCAAACAACCTTTCATACTATTTAAACTTCAATAATTACATACAGGGGGAGAACATAGTTACTTTCTTTCTTTATTTTATACATCTGGTTAAGTTTGAAATGTCCAACTTTTGCCACTTTTTATCTAGACCTTCACTGCATTACGTAGCACTGAAGTGGGAGGCATTTTTCCACGTGTTGCTAAGTGTTGCACATTTTATTGCCTTCTGAGAAGCATAGCAATACTCCACTTCACTCTAATTTGGAATTCTATTGGTGCATTTACTCTTCCTTTCAATCACAAATAAATGTGGGAATGGCAATTTTATTTCTAAAGCACATTTTATTACAAACAAGCTCAGAAGACGTGAAATTTTTACCTCTACTTGCATGTGCCAGCATCTCTCTTCCATCGGGTAATAAACATTGTACTGCTTCTGCAATGGAAATAGAACATATATTTATAACACAAGTACATAAATATAATCCAAACACCACACAAGTTTGTTGCACTCGTCGGTTTAGCTCTAGAGACAGTGCGGCCATTTTTTATTTATTTATTTATTCATTTATTTAACTGTAGGATCATCAACAACTCGCCCTACATCATTTTACTTACATAATGAAATAAATAAATAATACAGTACTAGTTCTTAATATTATTTTGCAAACCAATAAGTTTAAGCATGTGTACTGTTTCAAGCTGTGTATTCACATTTCCTAGGACATTTACATTTCAGTTTCAATAAAAACGGGTGTTATGCAACTTTTTAACACTGGTGATGTAAAATGGAGACAGAAAGCAGCACTTCTACAAAAAAAAAAATCACTATTATGTTTTGCAAGTATATGACTAACAAAGAGTGACAGAAGAAAACATAAAAACACAATATTTCAACTGATTAAAATAAGCTACTACATGAGGAATGTACAGACTGGTTCATGACCTAGGCATCTATGGCAGGTTAAATATCTCCACCAATATACTGAGCTAATCAAGGGGGTGAGATCCTGACAGGATGACTGATGGCCCGATTGCTTTGCACCACCTCTGGACTTATTAAAGAAAAACACCACAGGCCATGCTTTCACAAAACTCATTGGTCAACCACAGTGGAGAAAGTGATGGGTGAAATTCATCACTAAAAACTATCGAGCCCAAACAAAACACACATTGGGGCACAGAACTACACAAGAACCTCTGGTCATCAGGGTACTGATTGCCTTCAGACTCGGGGAGAAGACACTTTAAAGGACATGAGTGTAGGGAAAAGGATGGCTGCCGAGTCTCGCCGCAGGGTTCACAAGGAAAAATAGAAGAAAGAATTCTTAGACTTTGCTCTGCAGCACTTGGAAACACCATTCGTTCCTCAGAAGAAATATGGCTCAAATTCCCTTCCTACAAACATTTTCTTATGCTCAGAAGAGTAACTGTTGAAACTTTATCAAACTGACGCCTGGAGAAAGGAAACCATATATAACCACATTCTCTTTCACTACATCATCATCAACAATCATATTGTTTTCTAAGGTATCTTTTTAATGTAAGAAATGCACAAAGACATCACAGAAAACATGCTGTAGAACCGCTGGAACGTAACAGTCACACAATCTTCACGAGAATACATAAACAGAGCAGCTAGACATGTTGTACAACTCATTTGAGGGCAATTTCACAGTGTAATTGAGGCTTTGTGTGTATATGCGCCTGTTTGCAAGTGCTGCCTTTCACTGATTAAGGTGACCTTAGATTGTGCACTTACCGAATCTCGGGCTGAGCAGCAGAGGTTACAGCACAACTCATTGGCTTCCTGAACACATTACCTTAATGATGCCATTCCTCACGCCTCCATTTCAACACATTTAGAGATGGAGCAGTTACATCTTCTATTAAGACATTCAAATGTCTCCCCTAGCTATTTACCCACTGCTCGAGCACAAAAGGGTAGCCCGAATTAACTGTGACAGCGCTGACTCGTTTCCCTTTCCAAACAGACAAAATACATAGAAAAAGTCATCATGCGGGAAAGGTCATTAAAAATTTAGATTACAGCTTCCTTGCTTTCCCGAAAACTCTTGTCTTTCTCTGCCTGTTAATGGGATTGTTTTAATATTAAAGTGTTCATTATGACAGATTGTGAGGCTGACTCTCAATGCTGCTTGTTTTCCTGTTCCTGGCATGTGATCAAACCTCATTTACCCGACTGGGGGATTGAATGAAATGTGCGATTATTAACCCTGTGTCTGCCTCTGGAGGAGGGGGTGGATGTTTGCCTCCTACACATTTTATCTTTTGGTGCACCTGAGTTTAAGCTGTTGCCGTTTCCTCTGTTCTGTGAATATTTGTGAAAGATTTTTAAAAAATGCCTTTAAACACACAAAATGCATATAAAGTCTGCCAGAAATGTATTTTTCTTCTTCAGTTCTTGTGGAGGTTACTGTCCAATGAGCAGCACATCCCAAGTGAGTGGTCTTTAATGTGCTCATGCCCCAGCAGACTACCTGCTCCATATTCTGGCCCGAGTAAGCAGCTTCCCCCTCCTGTTTTGAGGTATTTGGGGATATTTTTGGGAGGAGACAAGGGCTATTGAAAGTGTTTATGTTCCTGGCTTGTACAGACGGGTCTAATGTGTAACACAGAGCACTTCAGTATTCAGACGCCTGGGGCTATTCTCTAAGTGGTCTTTACTTTGAAAACACAGGTGCCCTCCAGGGCTTGATGAGTGGTTGTTGTGTGCATGTGTGTCCATGTATGAGGAAGCAGTAAGCTGGGAGGGCAGATAAAGGGGCCGCACTGTTTTATCCATACATCATCACTCCATGTTATAATTTGATTCAGTATGGTGGTCTTGCAGAAAGCCCTATGCTATTATCTTTAATAATGCAAGGAGGGATTAGGTACTCACTCTCTTCTGATAAATACAGACAAATCAGTTAATTCCACTGACACTCCCCACCAACTGCCACAACGCATGCACAAGTCCAACTCTCTGATTTGTTTTCTTTTGCTCTATAAAGCAGAATAGTTTAGTTTTTATGTCCTCCTCTAAACCAAAACCATACAGCGCACAAAAGATTTGTTATTGTTACAGAAAACTGTAACATAACTTAGATTTTGATATTTGAAAATCTAATGAGGTCTGGAGGGATCTCATAAATTAGAAAAATAAAGCTGCGCATGCTTCGCTGGTGCCGCTGCATAAAGAAACAGCAACATTTTTCATAAAATTAATAGGAGAGGTTTGACACGTCTCTCGCTATAATTACCAGTCAGGCAACCATGACCAAACAAGAAAATGCATTTTATGCCATACTGTAATATAAACATGCAGCTGTCGTGTAAATACAGCATGACTGCACACATATTCTGACAGTGCCCTAGCGGAAAAGTAGTTTAAATGAGGATAATGAAACAAAATATGAGTTGGCTATGCATTTCACAGAGTTTATGGTGTCAGTGGGTGCAATGCTGATGGAAAGGCCTCATGGCCATTTTAAAGGCAATAGACCACTTAGCAGATCTCAGCTGGTCCTGATGCCGGCAACCTTGATAATGAGGAGCAGCTGGAGCAACAGTCATTAGACCTAGCTATCTCCACCTTCAGGAACTATCTTTTATTTCCATAAAACCTTTTATCCATTTCTGTCGCTGCTGCTATACTGTCTAACACCGACCCAGGGCCATTAATGACTACAGCAGTATAGTAAATGTCATTACATAGCTTGTCTCATCAATACTTCTAAAAACAGAACATCAATGGCAAAAAGAGGCAGAGCAGATATAATATGTTTCTGGTGGTGTCACAATCTTGTAGGTCTAATTAAGCTGGAGTTCAGCAGAAAGGCAGCATGAGAGGAGAAGAGGGAAGGAGAGGGTGACCCAATTAAAACCAAATCGAAACTCAGATTCACTCTTCAGTGTGGCTCACGCACAGACTGAGTGGGAATCTGTGAAAAATAGGAGAACAAGCTTTATTAGTCCCTAAAAAGCCCTGTTGCTACATTAATATTCCAGTCTAATGAAAGCTTAGTTTTCCCCATTTCCCTACACTTGCCTGTCAGTGTTCAGTTCATAAATATTTTCTTATTATGATCGTGACGGGTTTTTTTCCCCCAGATATGAAAAAAATAAATAAAATTCAGAGCCAATTATCAGAATGACAGGTGAAATGGGAGCGTGCTGAGAAGAAATGAAGGGTTGCCATGGTGATATAGCAAAGAATCATAGTGGATACTGTATGTGTGGTCACGTGACCCATGTCTGGCTGAACTGCAGCTACGCTCGGGCCCCTGCACACCAAAGGACACTTAACCTCAATCGCTGGTAGCAATCACAGGCCGATCAAACTGAATTTATTGGCTATTTCTGTCTCCGGGTCAGACCGCCGTAGTGCCTGCAGACTCGACCGCATCCAAATTCAGAACGTTCTCAAACCTTTTGACTAATGACAGCTTTAGAGGGCTGGGTACAGAGTGAAGGCATGTTCATATATGCATTTATAGAATCTACATGAGGAAAAAAAAAGTCATGAGTTTTTATATAAATCACAAAAACCTCTGCAGAGATGTAAACTATAAAATTATGGTTATGGTTTTGATGGAGTTACATTTAGGTAAAAAGAGAAAGGCTTTTGTCGGTGAATTTTGTAAAAATATCTATATGTTCTGATTTAAGAGACTACAGTCCTGAGATAAAGTATTTGCTGTATTTCTGAGTTTATCACACTTAAATGTTTCAGATGATCAGAAAATTCTGATATCAGACAAAGAAAACATGAGTAAATACAAAAGCTGGTTTATAAATGAAGATTTCATTTATTAAGGGGAAAAAGTTATCCAAACTTTCCTGGCCCTGTGTCAAAAAGTAACTGCCCCCTAAACCTAACAACTGGTTTTGCCACTCTTGGCAGCAAAAAGTGCAACAAAGAGTTTGGCAGCGCGTTATTCACATTGCTGTGGGGGAATTTTAGCCCACTCTTATTTGGAGACTTGCTTAAATTTAGCCACATTGGAGGGTTGTAAAGTATGAACAGCCTGTTTAAGGTCATGCATAATCATCTCAATCAGATTCAAATCTGAGCTAGACTACTCTAAAACCCTCTTTTTGTTTTTTCTTAGCCATCAGAGGCAGACCTGTTTCAGATCAGTGTCCAACTGGAGAACGCAAGTGAGTTTGAGCTTCAAGGCACAAACTGATAGCCAAACGTCTCCTTTAGGATTTCCTGATAGAGAGCAAAATTCATGGTTCCATCAATTACGGAAAGTCGTCTCCTTCCTGAAGCAGCAAAGCAGCTCCAGACTTCACACTACCACCACCGTGTTTGACTACTGGTATGACGTTCTTTATATGAAAATAAATTAACTGTAATTAACCACATTTTTTTTGAAAGCTGAGTTCAATTCCACTAGCCAAATCCACACCTGCTTACTACCAGACCAGTTGAATCAACTAATCACTTAAACAGATCCTCTCAGACAAAAGGAAGAAGGCTAAAAGATCTAAAAAAAACAAAACAAAAAAAAACCAACCCAACACATCATCCTATGATCTAAAGAAACTCCAGAAAACACGAGAAACAAAGTTACTGACATCTATCATTGTTGAAAGGGATATAAAGCCATTTTCAGGGCTTTGTGACTCCAGCGAATCACAGTGAGAGCCTTTATCTACGAATGGAAAAAACTTGGAACAGGGGTAAATCTTCCCAGGAGTCGCTGGCCTACATTTGTGCATAAATGACTCACCCAGGAGGTCACAAACAAAACCAGAACAACATTTAAAGAACAGCAGGCCTCACTGGTCTGAGTTAAGGTTGGTGTTCAACAATTAGAGAGAGATTGGGGCAGCAATGGCATCCATGGGAGAGCTCCAAGGTGAAACCAAAAAGAAAACAAAGGCTCGTATCACATAATCGCATCACATAAATAAAAACAATAAATTTAGGAAAATATTCTGTGGACTTACAAGACAAAAGGTTAACCTTGTGTTGAAGGCTTGAGTCCCGTTACATCTGGCATAAAAATGACACAGCATTTCATAAAAAGAACATCATACCAACAGTCAACACGGTGGTGGTAGTGTGATGGTCTGGAGTTTCTTAAGACCGACACGGCTAATTGATGGAACCATGAATTTTGCTCTCTACCAGAAAGGTTTTGGAGTGGTGTATTCAAAGCCCAGAGTTAAATCATATTTACTCATATTTAATCGACCTTAAATAGGTCGTTCGTAGTTGAAAAAACCCTCCAATGTGGCTGAAATAAAACAATTCTGCAAAGAAGAGTGGGGTAAAATTCCTCCACAGTGATGTGAAATATTCATTGCGGTTCTTGCTGCCAAGGATCACACAACCAGTTATTAGGTTTAGGGGGCAATTACTTTTGATACAGGGTCAGGTAGGTTTAGTTTGAGCTTTTTCTCCTTAATAAATGAAATCATTGTTTAAAAACTGCACTTTATATTCACTAAGATCATCCCTGTCTAATATTGGAATTAGTTTGATGATCTGAAACATGTGTGACAAATATGCAAAGACATCAGGAAGGAGGCAAATACTTTATCACAGCACTGAATATGTGTGTGTATTTGTGAACTGTCCCACTCTGTGATCCCCTTATTAAGAATACAAACCTCCATGCATGGACAAGGATTAATATTTGAGAATGTGTAAAATGGAATTGGAAATGAAATGACTTGGATCAAAAGTTAATTAAGAAGCACCTTGCACAAATATATCTTTTTAGATTGCGCCTGCTCTAACGGTGCTTTAGCATGTAATGCTTAAACCAGTCTAACTGAACCGGTCACCAGCAGACTTGCATTAAAACTGCTCTAAAACTAGAACAGAACCACAAGCTGGTGTTTCAGTCTTTGTATCTGCCTCAATGGAAAGACAAAGTCTGCTTGAGGATGCACTTAAAGTGCTATTTTTTCATACTGAATCACTTAATACAAAGGAAAAGAGTGAAGCTCAGAAGCAGCGTGGTAGGTTTTTAAAAATAACTCACTATTACCATATTTATAATTTTAGAATATGTATGCACTTTATTAAAAGTCATTCAAAAGTGAAATTCAACATACAGAAATGCAGATGTGCCACTGATAATGATGCCAGAGTGAAGTGTGTGGAACAGAAATTATACAAATAAATGAATAAAAAAAATCATCCAACCAGAGCAATTATGGATCTAATCAGAGCTTTCTGCATGAAGGTACAGTTCTCCTATCTCGCTCCCATTTGCATCATAACACAGTGTGCAATATTAATTTCCGAGTTTACTGCTTATTGGAAGTGCAAACTATGAAAGCCATTAAGGCTCCAAATAGGAAAGCAATTTGCTGTCACATGGATTCGGCTCTATTAAAAAGAAAAATCTTGTTAACCATTTGGAATTAGAGTCATTTGGCAAAAGGCATTCTGCAGCACTCCAGTAAAATAAGTAATTATGCTTCTCTTCCTTCTGTCCCTCTCTTTCATTTGCACAGGCAAGGTGGGGAGCGGTGGATGGGGAGAGCGACTGGATGCAAAGGTAATTAAACTTGTTGGCTATCTGTTTGGGTAATGTAAGGATCAGGCCAGTTGAGAGCCTTGGAGGCAAAAGCAAGATGAGAAACATCTATTTTTCTTTTTCAGTCTGCCAGCCCCCAGGTTTACTTTCGTCTGGTCCATATATCACCTATCCCACAATCTAAGCAGGCAAGCAGCCATTAAGAAGAAAAAAAAAACCAAACTAGATGTGACTATTCCTCACAGTTTACTTCAGTTTCATTCAGGTTCCAACTGAGTAAAATCTCAGCAGTTCTCAGTTGTGAGTAGCTTACTATTTAAATTAAACCATCTCCACAGGTCTTGATGTGTTTGCCGTAAACATAATGCGTACTTTAAATTCTGCATGTTACATATATTTGTCATTTCTGCCGTAACTTTTCTTTGTTTTGAGAAAAACCAGCGCAGCTAAATTGGGATCCAATAATAACATAGTTGGAATTCTTTTTTGTTGTTGTGTATATATACCAAACAGCCATGAGAACAAAACTATCCTCTTAATTAGGTCCTTATTGTAATGCCAACATATGATCTCTGGGATGCCCTGTGGGTTCTGAAGTGGTGCGTCCATAGATCAGACTGGTTCCGACATTTCCAACAAATGCATAATAACGTTGCGATCTGGATAGTTTGACTGCTATTACCGAGTCTGATTGTATGTCCAATAGAAAATTTGGGCCCATACAGGTTACACAAATCTGAGTCTAAATACAGTAGAAAAAAGCCCTGCAGGTAGCTCAATTGTGGAAAAGCTCCACCACTATGAGTCTGATGTTACTTTTCTATAACACGCAACTGTCCAAAAAATACAGCAGCACTGACAAAGAGGAACTGAGAAGCCCAAGGACGGATCAGATAATTGGAACTGAAATCAGTTCTCGCTTCCCACCCCCATCACTTGGGCCCTTTCTTGTTCTTCAACAGTTTTTCTATACGCTACTCTTGGAGAGTCGGAAAAGGATCCATTTATTTGATAATGATGATGGGTGGAGAGCACTGTTGGTCCAAAATCTTTTCTTTGAGGTCTCTTGGTAATTGTGATTGTCACTGCAAATATTCCCCGTCATTTTGATATTAATGCAACCATTCACCCCATGGTAGTTTTTTCCTGTAGAATGAGGCATCATTACCCTGAACTTAAGCATTACAGTTAGTTTTGCTGGGTTGTATCAGTGTCCAGTAGACTTATTTTTGCTTTTGGTAATTTTTTTTTAATCCCCCTGCTATGATCTAAATACAAAAATTCCTAGGTTTGGTTTAGGAAAAGGTTTCTGGTTAAGTTTTGGTGTGAGACTGGGCAACTTCACTTATTCTATCAAATCATTTTCACTTCAAAACATGTAATCTGCCCACAGGTTCCTAACCCTTTGCTTGGCTGATCATCAAGAGAAGCTCCAAACTCTTTCATTTCTATGCCAACCAGACTCATTTCAAGTCAGCTTTTACCCTGAACCTTTGGTTTAGCAGTATTTTCTGGATACTATCATAACCTCTTAATCATCATTATTCCAGTTCAATAGTTACTCTACTCATGGCTCCCTCACTCCTCCATAAGACTGAAAACAAAAAATAAATAAATAAATAAATAAAATAAAGGCGATTTATGGGGTGGCATGTTTAGCCTCAAAGGTGTTTTATGGTTGGACCTGGAGGGCCTATTTAGGAAGCACTGCGTGCTCTGTCCTGACCACAGGTATTGATCGTCAGCAATGGCCATGGCGTGGCTGACTAGTTAAAGCCCTGCATGTGCCCTCACAGGGAGATGAAAATGAGGCCTTTGTGTGTAATGATCTGTGTATGAGCAGGGAGGGGAGGCCACAGAGACAGAGGAGGAGAAATTAAATCATTCCTTTGCTCTTTCAGGAGAGGCACTGCACCAAGCCATGCTTGGCTGCTTAATGTGGGATCTGTTTTTGAGAGGAAAATTAAAAAGAGAGAAAGACGGGAGTTAGAGAGCAGAGAAAAGAGAGATAAATGGCTGGATGTGGAAAAAGTAAATGAGAGCATCCTGATTCGGGGAGCTGTGTGTGGATGTCCCTAATGGGGTAGGCTGATGTGTGTTGTCTGGTAGCTGACCACCACAACTACGGTTACACTGGCTTCTACCGATCTCACACCAGGCCCTGCCAGCATAGAGATGAACGCACTCAATGCCAATTAGCAGAAAACGCTGGTGCATAACAAGTGCAGTGGAGACGCTGGTCTAATTTGAGAAGGGGTGAAACGATGGATAAAATGCTTTTAATCATATGAGGCATTTTCTTGTCTGTGAGACAGTCACTGCAGCCTTCTCTCCATCCTCTGGAGAGCCAAGAGAGAAGATACACATGGTTGTGAAGCCACACGAGTCTCACAATAGAGAAGACAAGCACTTCCTCAAATTGGTCAGTTTGCAAACAGCCAGGTTGGGAGAGCTGTGCTACATCTCTACGTTACTATGAAATCATTAGTCACAAAAAAAAGAACAAATATTGAGTCACTCGATTCCACTGTGAATATGACGTTTATTGATGGGCTGAATTCATGAGTAGTCTACAAGACATGTGAATTGGACAATCAAGCAGTGTCAAAATGACTGGAAAAATAGGCGTAGTTTGGGAAAAGAGTGGCACTTCCTTTACAACAGTTGAATGAATCACCTTAAAGCACAGTGATGGTAGGTGTGAAGGCGCCAATCATTGACAACAACTGACACTGTACTGTATTCACTGCTGTAAGTAAAAGGATTCAAAAGATTTTTGTGGCACATCGTGAACAAACAGAACCAAAAAAGGCAAGAAAACAGGCTGGAAAACTTTATCCTCTTCCTTGAGTGAAACACTACTGATTTGGGGTTTTTGTTAAGAGATGACAAGGTTAAAAAAAAGAAAAAAGAAAAGAAAAAAACAACAACTGTGGAAACTGAACTGCTAGGGTTGCACAAGACCCTCTGCATGACCCCATCCTCAAAGCCTCTAACATCCACCCCACAGGGGCGAGTGCCTGTTCATTTTACCTCACAGGCCTCATTAACGCAGCCCTCTGCCATCATTAAGACGTTTGCGGTTAAATTAATTGAAAGACAGATTAAAAATAAATTAAGAAAAATGCGTTGCAGAATGCCTACGTGCACTTCATAAATCACCGGGGCAAAGCCAGGAGCCGGCTTCCCATAATTAACTGCAGACTATTTATTTTATCCTGACGGTATAAATTAGAATTCAGACGCACAGATTATATTAGGGCTGTCTGCCATGCGGAACTGCTGAGGGGTGTGCAGAATATTTTAAGGATACAAAGAGGAGAACAGAGAGAGAGAGAAGAAGAGAGGGAGAGATAATACGTAGAAAGGCAAACAATATGTAAATGCATACAAAGCAGAAAGATAACATTTGCGTCCCATAGAGAAAGAATTTACTCAGGCAGTGCATAAAGAAACAGCAGACAAAGCAATTAACAACGACAATCAAATGCATGACTAAATGAAACAACAAATGCCTGATTAAATGAACTGTGCCAATTGTTCCATCGACTCCTCGTCAGTAAGAGCAGGATACAAATTCAGCTGCAAGTTTAACCAACGCTCCTTGTATACACCGGTGATCAGTAATAGAGCTGGTGACATAATACTGGCTAGCCCTTCTCCTCATTCTTCCCTGCCGTTTTCCACCCTCCTGTATCCCAACCTGACCACTTCATATGCAAATGCAAACTAAACCTCTTCTGCCAGTCAGTCTCAAACACCCCCCACAGACGCACTTGTGTCTTAGTCTCTCTGTTGCTATCTGTTCGTCTCTCTATGCTACAGTCAGTGCTAGCCACACACTGCCTCCTCGTGGGCACAGTGCCCAGACTGGCATGAAGCCAGACCTGCTCTGCCACACTGGACTGGCAAAATGCTGCCCCTCTCTCTCTCCACACTCCAGATTCCCCACACATCCTTTCATCAGAATGCCTGCGGCCCTCTCCTCTTCCTTTCCCCGTCTTTATTCTGCACCACAGCTGAGATCAACACTTTGAAAGTGTGCCCTCCAACCACCCAGAGAAAAATAATGCTTCCACTAGCACTGCCAGGGAAGAAATAAAGAGCTCACACATTTGAATGCTTGGCTATTATGCAATCACATTGAAGGCAAAACCTAGTTATCTATAAACAATATTACATTCAAGGCAGCGTATCAGGTATTAGGTGCATAGTAGGGGGATATGAACAGGCAGTGTGAGCCCTGAGATGTATTCAGCTTTGTACATTTTTATGAATCAACACAAAGAAGCAACTTGATCGTCCTTGTTTGGTTTGACTGTACACTTCTAGGTACGACAATATGATGCGGGACTATTTTTGATTAAAAAAAATAAAATATAATGTTCACAGCTGCCCACAGCCAGTGGTATATAGAGGCTGAATTTAAACACAGAAGATATTTAAATAATGATAATAGCCCATGTAAAAAAAAAAGTACACTTCTAATAAAAAGTGGCAAAAGAAAAATTTTATGTCAGCAAAAGTGTATGCAAGTTAGCAGCTGCCATTTGATTTCACAAGTGGTGCAATAAAAACTGTCTTTTCTACAGTCAGCTTCAAAAATCAATTCATACAGACTGGATCACACTTTTATGGCATGTCTGCAGCGGACTCCCTGATTTTGTTATAGTTATTGTAGTTTCCCACTGCACCTTCAAATTTCCTGCTACCTGTTTCCTGCTCGCTGTTGATGTTTTTAAACTCATCACAAGTGAGTGAAGAGGAAATTCTGGCATTTATAACTGGACACAATAACAAAATTAGGTAGTGCATCTTTAAGAGGGTTCCCCCCCCATTGTCTCTGCAAATCTGCAAGTTTCCCACTGTGACAGCCTCTCAGAGGGAGACTTGTGCACCGTGCTGCTCTCAGCACAGAATCCATTTAAATCCTACTGTTTCACAGGGTTAGATCTACTTCCCCTCTGAGCATAATGTCAATTTCAGCCATGTGTGTGTGTTGTATATTTGTGTTTTGATTTTGGAGAGTTCTATATTTTTCCAGGACTACTGGAGGGGGGGAAGGCGGGTAGAGGTAAAGGTAGAAAACAGCAAGTCGTGATCAAACTGTGCTGATGGTGGCTGGTTTGCTGGCTGGCTCGGTGTCAGTTATGCGAGGTGTATTTTAAGTGCACACATTGCACGAACCAATCACTTGATCAGCTACCAACATTGCTGGAAATGCTACATGAATTACCGAAACTTTACCCGGCCGTCGTTTGCAAGGCTTATATCCCAAAATACTAAGAAGGGTTTTAACAGTCATAGCACGAAAAAACAACCAGTCTGCCTCAGATGTATAATTTGGTTTCCCCGGTGAGTAAAAAGCCTTGGAGGCGAGTGCATACGCAGCAGTCATGTTTGTTAAGATACATGGCTAGAGTCGGCCTTTCTTCTTAAGCACCAGAAAAACCAGTAAATCACCAGCAAAGAAAATAAATATATACTTATTACATTCTGCACACTGCATATATTCACCTCCTTAACATATTGCACAGGCACAGTATAAATGTGCAGTGCTGCACATGGGCAAAAACATGCCATGAAAAATGACAGCAGGGAGGGGTAACTGCAGACCTGGAATATAATGGTGCGGTGGAGCGGAGGAGAAATAATCATACCTAGTGGTGGGGGAAAAGGGGGTGGGGCGGTGGGAGGAGCAATAGGAAGATGAGCCTGTGCCCTGTAGCAGGGAAATGGAGCTCCACTGCTCTGCTGCTAGGCGCCTGATTCCCCAATAACGCTGCAAAAGAACTCCCTTTAGCATAAAGCAACAGCAGGCAGTATCTGTACTCAAGAAATACATTTCCCTAACACTTCATAACCACACGACGCACATATTCATGCTGCAAGACTAGACCATGTATTTAAAGCCGATACCGCGGTGTCATTTGAAAAAAGACAAAACATGCTTAATAAAAATCAAAGTAAACTATCAGACAAATTGCAGCAGTGACACTGATATTCCAGCTGGCATCCATCCTTCATAGAAAGATACAAATCAGTCAGCAGTTCCCTCGAAGGCCTTTAGGTGTCTCTCTTTCACTTCGCATTGCCCAAGCGCTCTCTCTCACTGAACGGGGCTCCTCTACTCCCATCTGCACATAATATATACACCATCATTTGAAAATGGCAGCTTTTTGAAAATTCACCTTGATTATCAGACATTAAAAGTGACTTCTCCAGAGCTGAGTGTCTGGCTAGGGGGATGGCTGCAGACAGCAGAACAATGCAGCAGGCTTGGTATTAATGCCTGGCTGTGGTGTGCAGGGAGGAGAGAGGAGCCAGCCCTTTGTTCTCTCCTACAGCCAATTATTTTTTACGTGTGCCTCTTTTCACAACAACAAGAGAATTTAATTTTAATGCACTCTCTGGAAAGAAGGGGGGGGGGGGGGGGGGGAAGCATCTAGCTACACTATTCTTAAACAGAGATGGAGACTAGCGTCAGCAGTTAAGTATATATGCACACAATTCTGCATGAGGCAGAGACGGATGACAGGGGCAACAAGAATGACATCAACCCAAACACGCACAGCAGCATGAATCCTCTCATGCAATATGCTAAAACACACACACACAGCCTCAGTCCCGAACCCATACCAAAACACAAGCGTATGCAGCCCCACCCTTACGAAACAAAGACCAAAATAAAAATACCCTAAAACACCATTATTTCATTATACAGCATTATGGTGTTGCTGGAGGGTGGGGAGGGTTGCATATTAGCATGTGCATACCCAGGACATGATGATAAAAAAGCATGCTGTAAAAAAAAATAATAAAAAAAATAGCAAGGATTCCTGATCAAATGGCATGAAAAATAAAAACCTGGGATTGTTGTTGGAAGGTATGTGGCCAAATATTTTTCTAATTGGAAGGGCACTTTATCTTGCTGTCAGAGAAGCAGTAAAAAGCAGCGCTGTTCCCAGAAGGAGAGGAGCACAGCTTGCTGGCCTTTTATTAGTGCTGGAGCTCTGATATATGCCTCTGCTGTGGGCTTTCATCAGGAACCTGCACCTAAACACATAAACAGACGCGCACATACACACAAAGCATAGTTACAAAGCAGCCAGTTTGCGGAAAACCCATCGCAACTACTGTTAAAGAAATCAGCTGTTATATTTTATAATGTCCAATCAGCATACACTCTAAAGTAAATTACAGCCAAAAAGTTTTCTACAACTAACTGATGATGCCAACAGTAACTGGGAGCATTGTTCAGGTTTACAGTGATAATCAAAAAATAAATAAATAAATCAGTTTAAACAAAAACAAAAAAACAAAAATGAATTCAAATCCAAAAACAACAGAGCAGTGTGAGCACATAAACGTCTCTGTGCAACCACTGTAAAATGGTAGTGCAGTAACCCAGCAGTGTAAAAATGATTAAGTCACTAGAGAATAAAAGATCACAAAATAAAGCAAACACACAGAAGCACTACAGCACAAACTCTTAAATATGCAGTTCATGCATATTTTTTTTTCTACACAGAAGCACTAAAAAAAAATAAACCAAAACAGACTCATACTGACAGACGCACGGGCACATACAAAGACAGTACGACGGGCACACACACACAAACAGAACACATGCACAGGCACGCACATACAGCCACACTAACACCACACTGGCTAAATTAAATTTCAGTCCTTGGGCAGACAACTAAACTGCTTGTGTGTGGGACCTACTCTACAGCACAGCAAAACCAATTCTCAGGAGACGGCGAAATTAAAGGGCAGAATCCTGCCTGTTTATGGTTCACACTCTCTTCTTCTCTCAATCAAATGTTTTATTAGCAATCATTGGTCCTAAAAGTCATGTTCTTGGGAGGCAGCTGGCATGATGACAGCAGCTGCTGGACAGACAATACCACTTCAGCACAAACCGCTCCTAATTATTTACAACTGCGCGAGAAGCCAGAGAAAATCTCTAATTAACCACAAGACAGCCGTGTGACGAAGGGTTATCCGTCCTGGTGCTTCTGTCATGTAAATGTTTTCAGAGAATATCAAATGCAGTTTAAATAATCGTCAAAACTGAGTGTGCATATTAGCTGCAAGTAGCAGCTAACCAAGCAGAACATGTATAGCAGTTCATACAAAAGCCCAGCAGGCCAGAGAGTGCCTGGCTGAGCCAAGAGTAAATATTAAAAAAACCCAACAACAACAACCCGAGATACCGCAATGGGAATAATAATGTGAACAAAACACTACAATAAAATAAGGCTATATGGAGGATGCCCTAACACAGAAAATCACTATTTTGACTCTCTTGTGTAAGCAGCTTGGAGAACTGTACCTGCTGAATAAGGCAGCCTTGTTGGGCACTCTGCATGTCATGCTAAGGTCTTTGCTCAAGTCTGAAGTCAGAAGAAAGCAAAACAATTAGATTTCCACTGTCCTTGCTTTACAACAACAACTTATATTTTATATTTTACTTTCTTACAAAATGCATTTATGGAGATTTTCCGATCCCTGTTGCATTGTTAGATGCTATAAATCTATTTAAATTAATTCAGTGGTTATTTGCACTTAAAGGAAAAATAAAGGAAAATGAACATGCGGTATGAAAAAAAAGAGGCAAACACAGTGGGTTATGTTTGTTATGTTAACCATCTGTATGTGAAAGTACATACATATGTATGCACATTCACATGCACGCGATGACCTCCTCGATTTGCCTGTATATTGTATCACTGAGGCATCTCTTTCCCCCTCCAACCCCCACCTTTCACTACTCTTCTCTCCTTTGGTGTCTGGAAGCAGTAATCTGTTCCTGAGCTAGCGCTGCTGGGATTAGGCAGCGACTGGAGATAGGATATATGCGTCATTAAAGCAGGAGGGCACAGTGTTGCAGCAGCACAGACAAAGTCAACAAAGGTGACACCAAGACGGAGGAGACGAATACCAGAAACCCACATGTGCCCACACACGTGTAAAAAAAATAATAAAAAAATGCACATGTGCGTGAATAAAAACAAAACCTCTACTGTATGCCTGCAACAGTGTGCACGCATAAAATCCTCTTTTCTCTCACATACAATTTCCTAAACCTCCAGTGAATAAAATAATGCAGTGTTGCCATAATGGATAACAGAGAGAGGCGATGCACTAAACCTAAGGAACTAATGTGAAGACATGTACAGTATGTATTGCTGGAGACATCACAAATAACTATGAATATTCTGTGCATGTCCAGGATGAGGACACAGGAAAAATATTCAACATCATTTTAGATGCCAGAATTAGATTTATGACCTGTTTAAGTAAAATATAACACATTTCCTGTAAAATTAGCAGTAAAATTACAATTTACCTCTGTTTTAAAATTTTTAAAAAACAAATTGCTCCCAATCTGTCCCTCTTATCCTGGCACTGTATAACTCCGTCATATCTTTGCGGTAGCTAATCCTCATCATCCTTACATTCGAGCCCCACTAGGGGACTTTCTGCAGTCTTTCTCCCAAGCCGTTACAACTGAACAACAAACTCACCTAAGTGCAAAATGACAGTTGCAGTTCATATTCTGTGATCTATTTGGAATTACTAGGACTTCTTAGGATGTTTATCTGAATCACTTAAGCTGTGCCATATCATATTTTCCGCAAAAATACCTATATAGTTTTTTTTTGCAATAGGAAAATATTGTATTGCGAAATCATCATAGTAATGGCATACCCTTAAGTTCCCTAAAGCATACAACAATTGAAAAACCCAGGCATGTCTGAGAGAGCCACAAGAGCCACGTCTCAGCCTCCAATGACTATTCAGAACCTAACAATGAGCTACTTCCACAATCTCCAACAAAGTACTTTGCAAAATATGCAAGAAAACCGTTTCTACTGAAGGTGGAAACAACAAACTTGTTTCACCAGTTGAGGCAAAAACACACCGTCAAGTACAAACAGGCTATGAAGGAGGAGATGCTAACAGCTGGTGATGTGCAACCCAAATGTGAACAAATGACCGACTGTCGCTGTGGCACTCACTAGCTGCACTCCATATGACAGGAAGCGCAAACAGAGTATGGAAATTAATGGTGTGGGAACGTGGTGGAAAAGCAGGGCTTTAAGCAGCTGGTTAAAAAGCTCGACCCAAGACACGGCATCGCAGGTAGAAAATATTTTTCTATTATTTTATTATGTGACAATACTGTGCAGCTTCTGAAGAGTTACAAGGTTAAGTTAGTTATTGTTAAGCAGTTCATTTATATTTTGACTTAAAACTTAGAGGGAAAACATTACTTAGGCTACTATTGCGCTTGACTTATGTTCTGCCACCAGATATAATGCTGTCGCCACTATTGCACTATAATGCAGCTGCTGCTGGCACCTTGTTTCAATAGATTCATATTTCAAATTAGGAAGTGTGTCGTCAATGACAGTAACTCAATGGAAAAGAAAGATACACTTCATTTACTCACACTGCTGCTGCCTGCAAGCTGCGAACATCAATAACATTTTTTGTTTTTTCAGAAATATTGTATCTCGAATTTTATTCAAATATTGCAATACAATCTTGAGGTTATATCGTCCAAACCTATAAGTCTAGCTATAAGTCCAAGACTTATAACTATATAAGTCACAATCATAGAAAGTGTTTTCTGGAAGTCATCACTTAATGAGTACAGAGTAATCACTGACAGCGCAGGCAGAAAAAGCATGTGAACTTCTCTCCTGCTGTTTTCTCCAAAAGGTATTTGGAGTAAGGTGTTCCAGTTACTGAGGTGCTCTAATAGAAAAGAATCAGAAAAGAAATTGTTTTGGATGAATTTCCCTAAAATTTTTAACTGTTTAGGTCTAATGTCATTATACGTTTTAACATGATTTACTCCGTGGCCAATTTTTCTCATACAAAATTGCTTCCTTGAATTATTTTAATTTCTAAAGATAACTGAAGTAAGCATGACTTGTATGAGAAACATGCAACTTTGGATGGGATGTTTTTATTGAGTAAATCATAGTATTCCTATGAGATATTCAACATGTACATTTTATTAAGTTTCTATTTTTCAAATGTTCAAATGTTTCAAATTTGTGAGACCACTTAGATGTTCTACAACACGTCTGGAGTTATTTTCTATGGATCAAGGAAAAAGGTTTACCTTTAAGAAAAAGAGCCTGCAGATCACCAGCCCCACCAGCAAAACACCACCTGTTAAAGAGGAACCACCATGTTTTAGAGCTCCTTTGCTATCTTATCGCCTGGATGCCCTGCAATCAGCGAGGGAAAAGTGAATATCAAGAAATTTTTACAGGAGGATGACATAGTAGTAGTCCATGGCCAGAAGGTTGGAGGAGGTCGGGTGATGCAGTAAGACATAACAAAAATATAAATATAATAACATTTAAAATGTTTTGAAATGTTCTGACCTTAAACTAACTGAAATGCTGTGACCGGAAGAAGGCTTTTTGGTCAAGACACCCAGAAATATTCATGACCACAGCTGAACAGTTTTGTAGTGAGAAATGGTTGAAAATCCCACCATATCATTGTTTAACTCTGATAATAAGCTACAAGAAACAAATGATGGCGATACTGCAGCTAAAGAAGGTTCAACAGACTATATTCAAGGAAAAAAAACATACTTTTTACAGATTGCACTGCAGTTGCTTGATGTATTCACTAAAGAACAACTATTTGTTTTACAACTTTACTCATACTACATTAGTCTATAATCGTGATTTAAATGATGATCAGACCAGATTTTATCACTAATTACTGGAGAAATTCTGGTCATTGTAAAATGTTCTCAAAAACTTCCTTGCAGTTGTCTTTAAAAACTGGATGAAAAAAACACGGCTGCCTACAAACAGAAAGGCGGGGGAATACTGTATTATTCTGATATCCTGAGAGTGCGACCTGGTGATTTACCATCTCCAGTCAATGAAAATTAATGGCAATCTCATCAATGTACCTGCCAGTTCCTGACAGAGTAAATGCCTGTTTTAAATGGAAAAAGTCACAAACATTACACTCATATGCGATTTAAAATCTAATTTCAGTGTAATCTTCCTCAATGAAAAACCAAGGGCATTAAATTGGAGTTGTCCTGGTCCTTTTCATTACAACAGCACAATCAGACAAACAGTGAGGGAAATGACAAACAGATGAGGTGGAAAGTGGAAATGCTGGTTTTTCTATATCTTATCTAGTAGCAATGGCTGAGGCGTTTGAAGCCACCAAGAAATACAGAATACATACAAAAAGGTGAATATTTTGTAAGTATTTTGCAAAGTGTGCATTATTTATTGTTTTTCAACCCTTACCACATTTTTTATACCAATGGAAACAGTTTTAAGCAGGTGTCTCAAACTGTGAGCTACTAGAATTTTGTCTCTTTTTTAAATGTGTGAATGATGAATTGCTGCTACAGTTTTAAACAAAGTAAAATAAAGCAAAATGATTATTATTCCACTGATAGCTTCTCTTCAGCATTTTAAAATACTCGTGTTTCACACCCTGTGGAAATTCTGTCATTACCAATTGGTCTACAGAGAAACTAAAACTTCTATTCCTCTGTTCAGACTATCATAATACATCTAGAGCCGATTGGAACTTTGATTGCAAAGTGAGCTCCTCGTGCAAAGGTTTGGCTAATGCATATCTGCACGGCTGACAATGAATCATTTTGTTATAGGCTTCACTGAACGAACAGCTTGGCTGCTGTTGCTGAACTTTTTGTTCGTGCTCAGGGGATACTTTCTGTAAAACAGCTCATGTTTCTATACAGGTTTTCGCTGGCAAATGAATGCAACAGGTTAGTAGAGAAAACTGGCAAATGTAGTTTTGCAAGGATTCATAATGAAAGAGATGCAAAATCCCAGATTAAAAATAACCAGAAGAGAACTCAATGACTAACAAAGTTTTCTAAAAAACAATACAGTGCATGGCCAGCATCCTGTTAAATTACAGGCAGATACTAGCCTCACTCTGAACCTCTTATGCATTACCAATACAGGGAGTGCATAATTATTAGGCAAGTTGTATTTTTGAGGAATAATTTTATTATTGAACAACAACCATGTTCCCAATGAACCCAAAAAAGTCATTAATATCAAAGCTGAATGTTTTTGGAAGTAGTTTTTAGTTTGTTTTTAGTTTTAGCTATTTTAGGGGGATATCTGTGTGTGCAGGTGACTATTACTGTGCATAATTATTAGGCAACTTAACAAAAAACAAATATATACCCATTTCAATTATTTATTTTTACCAGTGAAACCAATATAACATCTCCACATTCACAAATATACATTTCTGACATTCAAAAACAAAACAAAAACAAATCAGCAACCAATATAGCCACCTTTCTTTGCAAGGACACTCAAAAGCCTGCCATCCATGGATTCTGTCAGTGTTTTGATCTGTTCACCATCAACATTGCGTGCAGCAGTAACCACAGCCTCCCAGACACTGTTCAGAGAGGTGTACCGTTTTCCCTCCTTGTAAATCTCACATTTGATGATGGACCACAGGTTCTCAATGGGGTTCAGATCAGGTGAACAAGGAGGCCATATCATTAGTTTTTCTCCTTTTATACCCTTTCTTGCCAGCCACGCTGTGGAGTACTTGGACGCGTGTGATGGAGCATTGTCCTGCATGAAAATCATGTTTTTCTTGAAGGATGCAGACTTCTTCCTGTACCACTGCTTGAAGAAGGTGTCTTCCAGAAACTGGCAGTAGGACTGGGAGTTGAGCTTGACTCCATCCTCAACCTGAAAAGCCCCACAAGCTCATCTTTGATGATACCAGCCCAAACCAGTACTCCACCTCCACCTTGCTGGCATCTGAGTCAGACTGGAGCTCTCTGCCCTTTACCAATCCAGCCACGGGCCCATCCATCTGGCCCATCAAGACTCACTCTCATTTCATCAGTCCATAAAACCTTAGAAAAATCAGTCTTGAGATATTTCTTGGCCCAGTCTTGACGTTTCAGCTTGTGTGTCTTGTTCAGTGGTGGTCGTCTTTCAGCCTTTCTTACCTTGGCCATGTCTCTGAGTATTGCACACCTTGTGCTTTTGGGCACTCCAGTGATGTTGCAGCTCTGAAATATGGCCAAACTGGTGGCAAGTGGCATCTTGGCAGCTGCACGCTTGACTTTTCTCAGTTCATGGGCAGTTATTTTGCGCCTTGGTTTTTCCACACGCTTCTTGCGACCCTGTTGACTATTTTGAATGAAACGCTTGATTGTTCGATGATCACGCTTCAGAAGCTTTGCAATTTTGAGACTGCTGCATCCCTCTGCAAGATATCTCACTATTTTTGAATTTTCTGAGCCTGTCAAGTCCTTCTTTTGACCCATTTTGCCAAAGGAAAGGACGTTGCCTAATAATTATGCACACCTGATATAGGGTGTTGATGTCATTAGACCACACCCCTTCTCATTACAGAGATGCACATCACCTAATATGCTTAATTGGTAGTAGGCTTTCGAGCCTATACAGCTTGGAGTAAGACAACATGCATGAAGAGGATGATGTGGACAAAATACTCATTTGCCTAATAATTCTGCACTCCCTGTAGATTCAGGTATAACCATCCATTCACCACTTGCAGCAATTTTCATTTTCAGAATTTGGCAGGAGAGCAGATTGCACTGCAAAACTCGTGCTGAACTTCTTTCTCAAAAATACTATAAGGCAGGCAGAGATTGTTATGCAATAAAAAAAGATTTTTTAATATTTCCTGTATGCTCATGCTGCTGCAAATAACCTAGAATCTATGAGAAATTCCATGTATTCATTGATGCGGCTTGGCTATCTAAGCTCACAAGATGTACTGAGAAAAAAAAGTATTAATAGAACAAAAAAATAATAAAAATAAGAAACTCACAACTTCTCACTCTAAAAAAATTCCACACTCAGTCCTTGCCCTTGACGAGAAATACCTGTGATTGGTCAAAGACTATTGTGAAAGACCACATTTTTCTAAAGCCTGAAAACTGATGCAAGAGGAGATGCTGGAGTCTAAAACCAAACACAAAAAAAGATCTATCCATGTTTTAACTAATGAAAAAACAGAAAAATATGGTGAATAGTAGAAAATCGTTTGTAAGTCTTTTGTAATTAGCAACATTTTTATTCTTTGAGCATTTTGAAAGTAACATCAGAAGAGCAAGTAAATCTTACCCCTGTAACCCAAATCTATGCTAATACATGTGAGGCTCTTACTAAGGCTAGACGAGCACTAAATATTGCCAGATTCGTCTGTGAAAGCGTAAGTCCAATGTTAAACTAGCCAAGTATAAAACAGCTAAAGCAAGCAGTATAATCTCATATCAAAGCCTGTTTTCTGAAAATTGTTAAGTCTGTGTACTCCTGCACAAGGGGATGTATTCAGAAGCATGTGCATGGAGCGTGCTGGTCAGAAACTATGGTGGTGAATTCTTCAAGATCTGACCTGAGAGCGCCACTTCTGCTGCTTACACTCCATTAGTGCTTCGATTCTCTGCTCCCATTTGCACCAGGCACCCATTACCTGCAGCTGACAAAGAGAAAAGATGGTGTTAATGTACTGCAGAATATTACAATTCAAATGACCTATACAAAACAGCACAAGTGCATGTCTTTGACATTTGATATTTGGTTCTCATCCTCTGTATATGACTGACAGCGTTTGTTTCAAACGGTAATACAATTAAATTCGATTTGAAAACAAACAAACTTATTACAAAAAACTCTGGAAATTTGTGTTTGGTTGATTATTTCTTTGTTGTAACAATGCTTCTTGACAAGAATCTGGAAAATGCATTTGTAGGCATAGAGCAGAGTTGAGTATGTGGGTTGCGCCCATTAAAATCTTCTCTGCCAATGCCAAACAGCTTGTTTGGTGTCATTTATTGGATTAGATGATTGAAGTCTGAAGAAACGGCACACAATGGCAATTTAATATTTTATTCATTTAACAAACAGGGACATATGGAAGAACCACACATAGCCAAAACAGTCTGGCACCTCCTCCACATGCTGGTGACCAGCTTGGTCACACAATGCTGCTCGATGACATTTGTTGCAAGTCAGCGAATGTTTTTGTGCTAGTCACTCCGGCTCAAACAGCATGCCCAAGCTGATCCCACAAGTGTTGAGTGGGGTTGAAGTCAGGACTGCAGGCAGGCCATTCAATCCTCTTCACTCCCAAATTCTGGAGGTAGTTTCTGATAAACCCTGCCCTGTGGGGACGAGTGTTGTCATCTAGGAAGATAGAGTTCGGTCCAAGACTGTGGAGATATGGGATTTATACTGGTTTCAGTCTCTCATTTCGATAAGTCTCTGCATTGAGATTGCTTTCAATGATGACAAGCCTTGTTTTACCAGTGAGCGAGATGCTGCCCTACACCACACTGCCTCCACCAAAAGCTTTTTCCGTATCAGTGTAACAATCAGAATAATGTTCTCCACATTATGACCCAAAAATCCCACTGCCGAAGATAGAATTTGGATTCAGTGCTGAAGTTAACGTCCCCCCCATGTTTAGGTCTCAGTGCACATGTTGGCAACACCAGCACAAAAGGGCCAGATAGTGAGAGGCAATGGCAGACCTCCTGGCAGTCCTATGAAACCGGAGTTTGGCTGTGTGCACTCTTTTCTGGATTGTCTGGGTGGAGACTCGTCGGCCATATTGTCTTGCAAACCTTGACTGTAAATCTGTAGAAGTCTGCCTGCCTGACACTTTGCGGCTTGTCTCTGACATCCCCTGTTATATGGAACTTAGCCTTCATTTTGGAGATGGTACTAAAGCTTACTCCAAGTAATGCTACAACTTGGTTTTGAGGAACTGTAGCTTGAAGTTGCCTTATGGTATGGCCCTAACCAGGTCAGTCAATATGATGTTAAGATGTTTGGCAATGGCAGAGACGTTTTGGCAAGTTTTTCATGAGTGCAACCCAAACACTCAACTCTGTTGCTTAACCCATAAATGCATTTTCCTTACAAATGTGGCACCATTTATGGGGAAATAAACAGGCCTTTCAACAGTATAATATTTATTCCCAAGAAACATTTTTACAACAAAGACAAACAATTTCTTTATTTTTTGTGCTAAGCTCATAATATTGATTTCTATTTATTCTACCGTAATCCTATAAAAACTGATTTCAAGTTTAATTCAGTTTAGTTCCTAATGGACATAATTAAATCTACAGTAGCCAAAAATCTAGTGAGCAAAAAATGCCAGAATTTAAAAATAGACAGCCTGCAGTTCCCCTACACCACTAACAGATCAGCCCAGGCAGGTGCTTAATTAGACTAAAATTGAATTTGTGGTCAGATTTCCTTCTTTTTTTTAATCCAGTCTTCCAGATGAAACTAATCTGCTTAATCAACTGGGATAGGCCAATGTAGCGAGTCGTGACTTACACTGTCTAAAACCTAAAAACATACGCCAGAGGAGCTGCTGGAGTCTGGATTCCCTCTCAGACTACATGAATTAAAATATGTTTTATCTATTTTTGATAAAATGATGAATGTGTTACATGTTTTAATTCCAGAAACAAATGACAATATGTTACTCATATTGTGTTTCAATGAGAGAGACTAAAGGATTTGATAAACATGAGTGAGATGGTGGGGGATTATTATGGTCAATGATGGCTGTAAGAGTAGTATGAAAGCAAAGAAATTACGGGGAGCAGGTAAGACAAACAACAACAACGTTTCCAGCTGAAAACACTTAGAGTATGACGATACAATACAAACAGTCTGTCTCCTGAAGATTAGCAACAAGTGAAACAGTCCCCTCAGAACAGTCAGCGAATAAGATTATTATTATTTTTTCTTAAATTTGTGTATTTTTTTATTTCCAGATTATTTTTTTTTTAGAGGTGGCAAGAAGCATTTTATTCTCTATGGCTTAGAGAATAAAACCAAAGGCATCCATAAAATCCAGAAAGTTGGCTGCATATATTTGTGAATTTGACTATTTGCCAAAATGCTTGTTGATTCCACTGCTACGGTATACATCTTCTATATTATATGCAACTGTTTGTGAGAAAAATTGCACTCTGCATAAATACATTTAAATTTAAAGTTAAAAAAATTTGCATTCTTAAAATAACGTGCTTTTTAGTCCTATAAATATACAAACACTTTATTTCCACAGCAAAGCTACAAAGTCTAGGTCAGATGCCATCAGAAAACTGCATTTAATCAACATGAAGCAACAATGGGATGAAAATTATTCAATGTGCTTATCGAAATATTGTTCTTCTTTAAAAAAATGACACAGATAGGTACATGAAGCATAATGGGTTTGAGTCTGAGGCCTACTGGGAAAAAAAAATTACACAAAAAACCTTTGCTTAGCAGGGAACACTATACCTGACTCTGCCGCTCCTGGGCCTGCTGAGTTGGACTCTGTAGCTGCTTCTAATTTTGCTGCATACGACTGTTCCTCTCGAGATCCAGTCAGCTCTCGTGTAGGTCGGGCAGCAACTGAGAGATCCTTGCTTCAGGATGTCCAGCTACTAAACCACAAAGGAGGCAGGGCGCCGAGAAGAAGGGAAAAATCAATCCAGTGCACAGAGACTACACTGTCTGTGCAGCCAAACTGTTCACTCTGTAGCTAAGGCTAAAATGCACCATGGTTCCGATTCTCCAAGGTAGATACTCACATGCAGGCAGAATCCTGTGCTTCATGGGCAGGCCTATGGCTTTGCTAATTCTGTCATGACTATAGCAGAGGATGAAGCTTCATTTTCTTATTTAAATCTAATGCCTCTTTAAACAAACATTTCAAATGCACACACCGAATTAGTAAACAATGCAATCCAATGGCTTAGATGGAACCTTAGTCGCTGCATTGCCTTAGTCTTCAAAAAGGACAAGGCTAAAACTGTCTGAGCAAAGACTCTCTCACACAAAAGATTTCTGAGCAAAATAACTTTTAGAAGATAACACAACAGTGTTTAAGTGTAACAATATGTGGAAATCCTGAAGCAACACACAAAACACAACTGCTTCAGCATGAAGTCTCGCAAGGATAAGACAGACTGTAAAACAGGACACAAACATTTCCCTGACCAGTAAGAGTGGCAACCATATTAAACAGGCCGCTAATTAGTATAACCTTCTTGTGCTAAATCACAAGAGGTGAAGGCAAGGAGGGGGGAGAGAGAGAGAAAGAAAGAGAGAGAGAGAGTGAGAGAGCAAGAGAAAGAGAGGAAGAGGAGGGAGCTTGGGTGAAAGGAAGGGAGGATAGCAAACGGAAGACAAACAAACCTAGATCGTAGGCTTTAGACCAGTCTGCCTGATGCTGCTGCAGTGTCGCTGATGCAGAGGGAGTCCCAAGCAAGATGGAGACTCAAACAAGACCCAGGACAAACCATACAGAATACTCCATGAAACCAATCAAAAACAAGAATTAAAAAAATACTTTATCCCCATTCCTTTTTCTCGACAAAGCTCTGATCTCATCTCACTGTCCATTATTGCTTCCCGGAACAAGTCAAACAAGTCTGACGGTTATTCCTGAATTAAAGATAAAAATTATGCAGAAATCCATTTCACGAAATCGCTTAAAACGTGTCTCATCCGTTAGCACTCTCTTTCTGTGTGCGATCCACACCGATAACCCTGGTCTTGCTTTCTTTCTCTCACAATCGCTCCCTCTCTCTCTATTCTCCCCTCCTAAACTGATCAATACTTCATTTAAATCATGACATTAGCACACTACTACAGGAAAAAGAGGGCGAGAACAAATACAAACGAGCATCTTATTTTAAGCGACACAGTAAAGGATGTTTTATGTCCGAGGACTTCAAGATATGTTGAAAATATAATGCGAAAAACAGAGTACATGCAAGAGTATGGGTTGTACTGCTGTTTTGATTTGAGGTCCAGAGCCTCACACTGATCAATACACATTTAAATTGAGGCTGAGAGAACCATCACAATATCTCATCTCATCAGAACAAGGCAAACATACTATCCCAATTATCATCTCAAATGACTAGTGTCAGGGGACACCAGTCGGATGCTGATAGAGGCATATTTCATATTTATTCAGCAGAATTTTTACATTAGCACCTGAGCGCATAATTGCCTAATATATATGCACACTCACACTTTTATCTATTCACATAATTCACAATGAGCACAATCAATACTGCCCTTTCCATACTGCACCACACTCATAAAGTGCGTCTGCATTAGATCATATAATAAGCCGTTCACAAAACCTCAAGCAAGACTGACTAATTTCCTGGCGCTCACTGAAATTGTGAGCCATAGCAACTGGCTAATCTTCCCGTGCGTCATTAAACCCGGATATTTACCTGAGCAGCCTCGGAGTCACGGGCCTGATGACAGGAGCAGCACATGCTGTTTCAGTCTGTGGACAGTCTCATCCCTGCTGTGTGGCTGAGCAGGGGACGACCAGATCCGGATTTCTCCATTCCGAACATGGGTGAAGAGAGCCGAGAACACAAGAAAAAAGAGAAGAGACAGAGGCATACCGTAAGCCCAACACTAGGCGGGATGTGGTAGAAAGCCAAAGTCGATCAGTCAGGCGAACAGCACTTACATATAGTCTGGCGCCAATGTTGACCAATGAGCAATTAGGTAGACAAGACTAAAGTTATTGATCGGGGGTTCAGGCTCTTTTCTCTGGGCTAACTAGCCTGCCTGAGGTTGTGTGATGGCTGCTACAGATGTGGACTACAACACAGAGAAACACAGTACAAGAGAAAGTGGGAGGAAGGGCAGGGCAGGTCTTTTCCTCCCCAGGCCTTAAGGCTTTGAGTTAGACAACAGACATAATCATTTAGACTGCTATTGATTGCCACAGGCTTAATAAGGCTTTGCATCAAGCAGTCACATACAAAAAGAAAAGGCACTTAGAAGAATCCAAACATCCAATCAAAGATATTATAGAAAGCAAACAGCTACTGTCACTGATAGTTTGCTAAGACTGTGAGTGTTCTGTTTCTAATTTCCAGGATATTGAGAGAGATTTAAGTCAAGAAACCGGAGATAGTGAAGTTCCCCAATACTTAAAGTTGGGAGTAAAGAAACAGAAGAGAAGTTGCATTTTAAGGTCTGTAGGTTCCGATAAGTTACCTTCAAAAGACTTAGCTTCAAATTGATAACATGACAGTACACCTTTAGCACATTCTGGATAACACCACAAGATGTAAATGTATTTTATGAAATTCATAATATCAGTGGAGCTTTCCCACAAAAACAGATGACATAGAATCTCAGAGGTATTTCAACAATGATATAATTTTGGCCTCTGTACACCACCACAGTGGATTTTAAATGAAATTGCCAAGATGTGATTAAAGTGCACTTTAAGCTTTAATTAAAGGGATTTAATGAAAGTATTACATTAACTGTTAAAAAAAAACCTACAGACATTTTATATATAATCCTAGAGTTTCTAATTTTTTCAAAAGTAAAATATAAGGATTGTTTTAAGTAACTAGATTACAATTTTTTGCAGTCAATGGCTGCCTGAAGTCTAGAACCCATGCTGGATTTCCACCAGTAGTTTTCACTTGCTATAAAACCTCTATTTACATTAATGAAGACATCTACTAATTGTAGACAATTGTGATAATTATATGCCTCAAAGTGTTCTATACTTTGACGAATGTTGTAAAAGGATTTTTCTTAATCAAGGAAAGAATTCTGCGATCATCTAGTTTTTAGCTGTTTTCTGTTTTCTCCACTGTATCTTTTCAAGAACGTACCAGATTGTTGATTTGGGTTTTCAGCCTAATCATCTCTGCCATCACTTGCATCCACATCTATATTATAACCTCCTACTGAGGGTTCCAGTGTAAAGCTATGAAAAACAAGTTCAACACTTGGAATCAACTCTAGATATTTTAGCATCTTAATTAATAACAGAATAATGAGGGAACAGGTCATATCTTGCCTTAAAGCTCTCAAACCCCTTGAACTGGGGCTGGACCATATCACAGCTACCAGGGCGAGAGGTGGGCTACACCTTGGGCCATCTTGACTAACTGATCCTAAAATCAATCTCATCACCCTCATACCTTTCTGATCTTTTAAATTGGTACATTCCTGCAAGATCACTGAGGTCTGCGGATCAATTGCTCCTGGCTGTCCCGAGGTCCAGATTAAAGCACAGAGGAGATCGGGCCTTTGCTGTGACTGCTCCTAAACTGTGAAATGAACTGCCCCTTCACATCAGAACCTCCCCAACATTGGACACTTTTAAAACCCATTTGAAAACCCACTTTTATTCCCTGGCTTTTAAATCAGAATGAGTTTGTATTACTATTATTTTTTTTAATTTCTCACTCAAATCTTCTAATTTTATGATTCTTTTTCTTAACTCTTATCATATCTCCCTATGTTTTTATTTCTTTTAATTATCTTAATTGTACAGCACCTTGGTCAACAGTTGTTGTTTTAAATGTGCTATACAAATAAATTAGACTTTGACTAAAATCCATTGGAGACAAAATGACAAAAAAAGTGTCATTGTCCAAAAACCTGTGAGTGTATGCTAACTGTGTATGCTAACTGCTAAGCAAAACAAAAACAAAACATTCATGCAACATCTGCAAAAAAAATAAAAAATAAAAAAATAAAAAATCAGTGACACAGTGATACTTTGGCTTTTATTTATCTGTATGAGTGTCTTTTATATTTTTATTTCTTTCTTAATTTTTTAATAGAATTTACCAGCAAAGCTGTTAAGCAAGGGAAAGTTAGAGCTAATGGTATTATAGCTAATACCACTATCCAACAGTAAGGTAATACTGATTTAGCCATATTATTAGATGCCTTTATTATTTTATTATTTATTTCTATCCATCCATCCATCTGTACATCCTTCAATGCCAAGGACAAATCAAGACTACTGAACTGGATTTTAAGAATGAGTATTTTAGGAAGAGGGGTACGATTGAAAAACATAATTCTAAAATATGGCCATACAAATGTTTCTGTTATCCTTTTAGCAGATAAGATTATCATGTTCATTAAGAAGATGATACTGAGTGGTTGTTAAATAATTGCCAGAATGAACAAGCATTATATGCAGAGGTAATGTTTTCCTCTTTTGTTGTCGCGTGTGCCTTTATATACACTCCTTTCTTGCTTTTTGAAAATCAATTCCGCTATTTCAAAAGAGAGAGGCATGATAATGAAAGGGCACATAAAAAAACTCTGAGGCAATTGCTCATTCCTCACACCTTCCATTTCCTCTGCATCAGAAGGACACCTTTAATATTTGGACTTTCAACGTCACTCTAGGCTAAATCCCTAGCAACCACCATAGCAACATACTCTCAGTTCAACGTGAAATGCATGGTAAGTTCCCTGCTGCCACCAGCCAGAGGAAAGAAAAAGAAATCTGAAAAAAAAACATAGATATGGTTGAAAGACCAAAATTAAGTGGCTCAGAAAAGATATAACAATAGCACAGAAATATTCATATCAATAATCACACATGATCAGATTGAGTGAAGTCAATACCCCCCCCCCCCCCCCCTCCCCAAACCCTCCTCCCCCCGCATATACCAGTTCTTAAGTATAGCACTGCTGCTAAGCAGAGGGTGCTATGGTTTGTGTGACTGTGTGTGTGCTTTTGATTTTTGATTGTTTTTTCCAGCTCATCTGGATAATAATCAGACACTTTCAGACACAAATTTAGGGTATTTAATCAGTATTTTATTTGTGCATAGCTTAAAATATTCATATCATATATTAATTAAAATATCATAACAATATGATATAAGAATATTTTTGTGCACAGATATCGTATCGATACAGAGACATCAAATATCGATACGGCTGCATCTCAGAGAGACTGCCAGAGTCTTCATCAACCAGCACAACTCAAGGGGACGCACCTGGGTGCCAGCTGGTTCTATTCTGGTGATATTCACAGATCACAGACTGCTTAACAATCTCATTCTGCAGCAAAAAAAAAAAAGTAACTGCTATAAGATAATAACCTTATCTTACTGGATAAAACAGATATTGACAAAGATTATCTTTGCAGACATAATTTGCAGTTTAAAAAAAGGTAATAAAATACAATATGTTTTATTGCTATGCTTAGCATTTTGCAAAAGGTTAAAATTGTGTGTTGAGTCCCACCTCTATGTTTAACCTCTAGAACTAGTATATCACCCTGAACAATATTTTTAAATTTTTAAACTTAAGTTGCTGCTTGGAGATCTGATGCCCAAAAGGAACATTTTTAAGGGACGGGGCTAAAAGTCCAGTCAAGGGGTAACAGGAGCAGAACTTTCTGTTGTTAATCAAGAAAACAGATTCCTAAGGGTGATTTGTTCTATGATACGTGTCATCAACACTTCAGTAAACAATAATCTAACCAACATACCATGTGTCATTCTTCAACAGCCACTGTACTTTCACACTATGCAAAAGTCTTGAATAAAATAGTTCTGCTCCTGACTCTTTAAATGGACCTTTAACAAAATTAGGTGCTTTCCTGTTTCCTATTTTCTTTAAAACTATGTACCTCATCTTGTTTCTTATCAATCACAAGTTGTTAACCACTGAGCCCACCTTGGATAATCCTCCTTTCTGAAACATAGATTTACAAAACTGAGTTAATTCTTTATTTCATACGGCCCAAAATAAATGACTGAGACCATAAACTCAACAGGAAAGTATTCATAGAGATCGTGTCAGGAACCCTGGTTTCCCATGGGCTTTTATAGGACCAGAAGAATTTTTTAACCCCCTGGTGGCCTTTAAAATAATCCATATTTAAGGCACTTCAACATTAAACCTTTTCAGACCCAAAAACTACTTCCATCTTTTATATGGTCTTTGATTTATGTACACATCTATAAACTACCACTTCCTCAGAAACACGTTAGTATCACTATACCTCTATATAAAAGATTCTATGTCCTACAAGCAAGGCCCCTGAGCATTTATTCTAAAGCCCTTATGTAAATGATTAACTCTGACATTGCCTTTTCCAAAGTCCAGGATGAGAAAAGGTGGGTTGGGCCTCAGTCTAATAACCACACCATAAATACTTCTATAATACTAATACAAATACAAATAATACTATAAATACGACTACAATACACTGATGGCAAACCACCAGCACAGAGACCTGGGTGAAGAAGGGAGCTCTGTAAAGACAGCTGTCCATGGCAGTGCACTAGGAGGGGCAAAGGGCCTAGCTATCAAAGTAAATGATTAATACACACGTATATTCTATATACTATAAAATCAGCAGAGAAATCTGATAAAACAAAAATGTAAAGATTTTGATTTTCCCCAAAGTAGTGTTTAAAAAGCCTTAAAAATTGCAAAGTTAATTAACATTATAGAAAGTGTCATCAGAGAAAACTGTTAAGTACACTTGCCTACTCTTTAATATGTTGGTTGATGTTTCTCCCTGTTTAACTTGTGATTGTTTATAACCATAATCTCTGCAATTAGGATTTTTTTTCTTAAGATGTCAGGATTCTTTGAGGCCATATCTCTTTCTTTTGATGTCTCTGAGTCTAGCCCCAAACTGAAACTAGTCTTGCCAAAGAATCACTCTGAGATTTATAAGTGTCACTTAGTGTTAACTTGAATCCCACCTTCTTTAGCACAACATATTGTCAACAATATAAATGTTTACTAAGAGAATAGTGAATTATACCACAGGAGTTGTTTTAGAGGATTACCGTTGAAACCATCTATATAACTACTGTCATTTTTAGGCACAAGGCTTCCCTGGGTGAGAGTTTGGTGGTGCTTTCTTCAAAAGAGTTATCCCTTTAAAACACTGAAAAGGATAAACCCAGCCATGTCCATAAGTATTTATGGCCGGCGAGGGCAAAAACACACTCACCAAGGTGCTCTAAGTAGCTATTAAACAAGCATGGAGGTGACCCCTGGTTTTAAGTGGCTCTGTATCTGACAGTCAAAGCCACAGAGGCCATTCTTTAAATGGATTTCCTAAAGTTTAATTCATGAAAATATGAAGTGCTATTCATGGGCAAACCTGTGCAAGAATGCACCCTGGTCTCCTCAGGTTCGTCCAAATTCCTGCCGTTTCTCTATGGAGGGCTTGATTGGTTACCATGGTTCAAAAAACTCAGCAAACATAGTAAATTAGATATGGAATGCATCCTAATCAACTGTATAGTGATAGTGAGATATAATATGAATATACACATTTGGAGTGAATCTTCTACAAAACTAAATATTTCAATGCTATCTGGAGCACAAGAATTTCAGTTTATAGCGTCCTATTATGTAATGGTGCAGTTCCAATACATTGTATTTAATGTACACTGTATTTCGATTGATAGGTATATTACTATGAGAGCCAATCATTACTGTTTCAAGCTTAACAACATTAGCAGCTGCACTTTGAAGATGGCTAGCTGTTAAATTCATTTTGCCATACAACACTGAGCCACACTGCTCTGAGTAGAGATCTAAATGAAAAAGCAGTGTAGATAAAGATAAAAAGCACCCTTTCCCCAAAACCTTTAGCCTTTGTAGCAACGGGGGCTTTGTGAACCTAAAGGTGGCCTCAAAACCGAGACCTGAATCAGCTAGATTGCATCCTATCTTTAATGAATCTCACAAAGGAGGATTATACTGACAGGCTTATTTCCACTAACAATGCACACCCGCTGCCAAATACAGACATGGATGCTATTCATGCAACTGCTGACCCCCTTTAATCCAAGCACACAACAGTTCTTTAATAAACCCTGTCAGTACAAAGACAGGTCAGTGTCCATAAAAGTGACCACCACAATATTTTCATGGTGTCAGTAACTTTTAGATTTCTTGTTGATATAGTTCCACTGCATACTGAGAAACCATTTCTTGTGTTTTTGACTTAGTAACTCATCTTTGTATCTCAAACAGCACAATGCAAGGAACTCAATCAAGCCGTGTGAACTTTGCAGAAGAACGGAAATATTTGCCTTGCTCCAACATTTGATCTCGAGCCCCTGACAAGGATCTCAAACTGTCTGCAGCCAAATGAGAGCTGTCTGGTATTTCTTGGGCCAATGCTAAATCAAATTAGTTAAAGCCATGTTAATTTCAAGCAGCATTTCATTAAAAAGGAAAGGATAATCACCAACAAAGACTCCATGTCCTTCTGACTAATCTAATAATGCTTCGTTTGTTTACTTTAATCACATATGGCGATTAAGAAGCAGAGACGGGGCTAAATCATGTAGACAGAGGGATTTCATAATCTGCCTGTCATGGCCACCGTCTGATTTCCTTCCATTCGTCACAGTATGTGGACGGATGGGCGGGAAGTGTTTCGACCCTTGGCTGGTGTTTAGAGAGGTGCTCTAACCTCATGATGGGACTGCTCATCTTTAGAAGATGAGGGGGTTCAGGTATCACTTTACCCTGAAGGGACTCAATACTGGAGCCAGGCCACTGGCTGTCATGGATATTAGCTTTGCATTTTGGAGCCGGGATGCTAAAACAATCTTTACAGAGTTTTGAGCCAGAGACAGAGGACATCTGTATATTGTTAAATTCTGTCACTTTCCCATCTTCAGCTCAAAGTAAACTCCTAAATTGATTTACTACATAAGAAATAAACAACCTTTACATTACATGTTATTTCTAACCATCAAAACATGCTTGCACTGAATGATCTTTACTTTTTTACTTAACGTTTATATTTTTTATTGCCACTATGGTAGATGCAGAAGTATTGGAAAAACTATATATTTATTTATAAGGTAACCATTTTATTAACCACCAAATTGCATTGTGGATATTTCTTTATTTGAGCTGTTGTCAAGGCCGGTTACTTATACAAAGCAACTTCAAGATTTGCTCCTTATATATATATATATATATATATATATATATATATATATATATATATATATATATATATATATATATATATATATATATATATATATATATTAGTTATATATATATATATAGTTTACTGTACTTCTTTAGAAATTCTAGCAGATTTTTAACCAGGTTTCTGATTCTTCTGAGCTTGCCGTTTTGCATTGCTACGTAAGAGACATTTATGGTGACTAATTCTGCAACTGGGACTGCAGATGGGGAGACTTTGCTGAATAAGGGACAGGCAATGAAAACACTAGAATTTTTAAAAAGCTCATCAGATCGTTCTCCCTCAGAAAAAAACTCATTCCTCATCAGTGGGTACGATCACTTGAATGGAATCAATCAATTGTGTTCCGCTTGGCTTTGCTCTTCTTTGCTCTTCGTTTCCAAATCCAATCTCTTCCATGTCATCTCAGAGCACATTTATAAGGGCCCAGCCTCTTGATTATCTCCCTCCCTCGCCTCAACTCCCCCGCTGCTGCATGCTCCAATGTATTAAATTAAATGAGGTGTCTGTCCAGGTCACCCTCACCACAGCCTCCCCCCCACCACACCACCCCACCGCCCCCGTTCTCACTGCTGGTAATCAAGGGAGAAGACCCTCCCTGCTAGTTTTGTGCCAGCCAGGCTGCATAAATTAGCATTAATGAGAGCTGGAAAGACCTGCAGTAAAAGCAGGGAGGAAAAGGACTGAAAGGAGCGAAGCCAGAATGGGGCAGAGAGGGAGAGAAATGCAGCTTCAAATTGAACACTCACAAAAGGTTACATTTCTCTGTCGTCTCACCATCTTTCTTTTTATGCTCATCTCTCCATTCTGTACCTTAGCCTCTGTCTTTCCGCTGGCTATCTCCCACAGACAGACTCAACAAAGCTCTGAGGAGTAAAACAGCAGTGGCTAGGGTTCTGGCAATAAAATGAATCATAGATGAGGCTGTGTGAACACTTAACATAATCCCATGGCTCAAGCTCGAAAATACTGCAGGGCGCTAACGTCTTTGTTGTTCATCAAATATTGATGCATACATAATTATTTTTAAGCATAAGTGTGCAGATTGTGCGAATATGTAAATATATCTCAGTGGCAAAAGGCATTTTTAGTATTGGTTTTATGTAAGCAAATTTGATTCTGGTGGATCGTATTAGACTTAATTACCTAGGGGATACATATAATTATCTTGCCATGATACAGAAGTGCATGTGTGATGTGTTTTACATTGACTGTAAACCGAACACATACAAATACAGCCAAAGTATGATATGATGATCCTGATGATACTGTTTCTGTTAGCTCCTCTTTCTTATTGCAATAACAATGACAATTACAAGAAAAGAGAAAAGAAAATCACTGCATCACGTAATTCCTCTGCTCCCCAACTTTAATTGGTTAATGCATCCTTTACTGCTGCACCACTCCACTTCTCTCAGTTTCCTCCTCCACCTCATGATTCCTTTCTTCTCCCCTCCACCCTTTCTCATCTCCTTCCACTCCCACCTCATTTAATATCAAGTTCACCCTGGTAATTAAAGTTGAACTACATGTAGGTCTCTAGCTTCAGGGTGGCAAATTGGCACAATGAGCCAATAACTGCCCAATGTAGTGCTGTCTTTAAGTTTCTCTGGTGAAAATCCTGTGACTTTTGGCTTCAGCTGCAGAAGATCACATTGGATACCACTCATGTCAGAAAATTTGAGGCAAGAATTCAGACCAAAACTTGACCATTTGTAACCATTTATATGCTGGTTAAGCTTCAGTTTCTGCTCTGATATTCAAACGGTAGTATCAGACTTGGACATAAGCAACATGAAAGCAGGATTCAACATGGTTGTATAAATGTTTCAGGCTGCTGGTGATGTTGGTGTAATAGTGTGGTGGATATTTAATAGCACAACTTGGGTCTCTTAAGCATCATTTAAACATAAAAGCCACCCATATCCTGATGGGTGAGTTTTGTGGCTTCCACTGTCAATTCAACAGATCACCTTTGTGATGCTGATGAATAGGAGAGATCCGTGGATGTGCAGTCATCAAACTCCTGCAACTTTGTGATGCCATCATGTCAATATGGACAAAAATCTCTGAAGAATGTTTCAAGCACCTTGTTGAATCTATGTCACAAAGAATATTAAGATACTAGCAAGATTTACCTAATAAAGTGTTGAGTGAGTGTATATGTCACTTCTCCAACATGATCTCAAATCAATCTCAAAATGCTAGCTGAAAGTCAAATTAACAATTTAAAAGTAAATACAAAAATCACAGACAGTAATGAGACAGGACAGCTGTGGACGGGACAAACTAACAGTAAACATTCAAGTCGTGCTGACAGACATGTAGAAACTGTAGTGTGTGGGCTGCATGTGTAGACAATCTGGCAACTTTGGTAACAACAGTCAAACATGCCAAATTTACTAACCTGTATATTCTAATTATTCAAAATAAAGGTCACACACATTCGTGAAGTCTCCTGGGAGAAAGCCAGGAGAATCCCGAGACTTGAGTGTTAGCAGATATGTAAAAAACGGTTGCTGCATACAGAAACATACAGAAAAAACTAAACACACACGTTCTGGTGGTCTTGCATTTGTGAATTGCTAGATTTTTAATGAGTTAAGCTGCGTTCATACTGGAAACAAGCTGCAGTAATGTGGCAACCAACCAAACCATATACATCAACGAAAGAACGAAAGAAAAATAAGTGGAAAGATCATGATATGGTCTCCTTCTGTGACCTATATTAACTATTTCTTTCTTTGACATCATATTTTGGTAAAATATATGCTCAATTTAGCTAGTTCACTAATACAAGATTGATGACGGCAGCTGGAACAATAACCCATCACCCAACCCTCTATGAATGCAAGTTATTAAAGTCCAGAGAAATCAGGGGTGTTTGTTTAAGCTGCTGGAGTCACAGGCATAAGCAGAAACACAGGACTTGAAATTTGATACTTTTATTATTTGCATATAGTCACATGCATCACCAAGACAGACAGCACCTGATACAGAGTGAACATCTAGACTGGAATTCTAGAAAACATGCCATCAGTTGTTAGAGGTAGGTACTGTGCATATATCTACAGGCAGCTATTATCTGGTTACACACATCTCTTGACAGCAGCTGTAGAATAGACTGCTCTTGGACTCCACTATCGGCTGTTATTAAGCAGCAGCCCATTGCCTGTGCTTGAGCAACCAAGGATAATAAAAATTCCTTTTCTTTAATTAACTTTTATGACCAGCGAAGAGGACACAGTGACACCTGTCTTCTGCAGTGCCACAAATTATTTCTTCCCTTTCACATCTGTGCATATAGTGTGTGTGTGTGTGTGTGTGTGTGTGTGTGTGTGTGTGTGTGTGTGTGTGTGTGTGTGTGTGTGTGTACGCTCTGAGACATCACTGCAGTAAACATCATAAAACATGGATTCTTTCCTTTAAATCTCCCCCTCAATTATCTCTATAATAATAACCAATACACATGTTCCCCAGTACATGCTGAATAAGGATGGGAATCATTATGATTTTAATGGTACACCTACTATTACTGATACTGCTTATAGATCCAGTACTTTAATGACACTATTAAAATGGGTTGTTTTTTATATTTTCTATGACAAAATGTGCATTAATATTGCTTGATTATTTAAGGACACCCTTTGATGACACAGTACCTTTCCCATTATTTGTAAAAAAAAAATATGCAGTTTATTGTGTTTTTATTGAGTAGCCCTGATTTTCCTTGGTTACTTGGCTACTTGGTTAATTTCTAATTAAATTAAATGTTTTTTTGCTAGCATAGATGGCAACAAGTGATACACTGAAAGCAACACAGTCACAAACTAGAGCTTCAACAATATAAATGTTTACTAAGAGAATTGAGCTTCTATATTATTATATAATTTTAAGTTAGCAGTGTAAGGAGTCAACATGTGCGTCCACTCTTACAAAAGAACTGCACTTGTTAGCATTAACTCCAGTTAAACATAGCAATGCTATCTCATTGTTCTGGTGTGTGCTTTACGTTTGTTACAACTGCTTCCACTACTGTTCTCAAGTGAAAGCATTGAGAGAGGAGCATGTGGTGCAGGGTTCAGCTGTAGCAACCAGGAAGAACTGAGACAAACAAGCCGTCGATGGGCTGCTCTTGCTTGTCCAGTTGTTGGTCCTTCTTGCTAGTCCCAGAAAAGAGTCCTAACATAGAAAGAGCTCAAGTAAAAACAAGTGCTACAAAGAATGAAAAGTTTCCACTGCAGCAACTATCTGTGAACTCCACTGTTGCTCCTTTCCCTGTTCCACCCCACTTTTCAACCAGTCAGGGTTCAACCTAAAAATGATGTCATCCACATCAAGCTACATGGCGTTGTTTTTTTTGATTGTTTTGAAGAACTGCAAAAAACGTTGAATATGTCGGCTCTGGGTAGTCATACATCTGTGTAAATGTACACAAATGTAACACGAGGTTTTTGCACAGACACAGACCCTTAATGACAAGACAGTAGTGGATTAAATGAGACTTTGCACTTGTCATATACTCAATTTGTCAGTCAGAAGAACTGAGAAGGACTTCTGTAGCTGTATTATATAAAGAGCCTTGACAATAGTAGTGCTACCATAGTTTTACTAATAATCTACTACACGGTCATCGCATGTAAACAAAGAATTTGCAATAGATGACACTAATGAGAATGCATTTAAACAATAAAGCAAAGTTTAGCAATAGCTAAAAAAAATCTTAGCCTGACACAGTCAAAAGCATAGCGGTAATTCTTTCTTACTAATATAAAAACTCAAATGTCTTTTCATCATCATGAACACCAACTAAAAACTATTGAGAGGAACCACTACTCCTTTTTCAGGTGAGATTCATCTCTTGCACATTGTTTTGCTTTTCATGATAAAGAAAAACCTCATAGCTCGCAGAGCAGCGGAAATTAAATATGTCAAAGATGTCAAGGCTAGGTCTGAATATATGATATGGTTTGAATGTGAAAGAACCTCAGTTTTCAGCTTGGGTACAGAAAACTTCCTGACACTAGTTAGAATATATGTTAAAGTATATGAAATAAGTGAAACATGAATTCATTGTGTTGTTTTTTTAAGGGCATCTTTTGATATACAAAGAAATTGCAGCATATCCAGGGAAGTGAAGTGAAACTACAATGTACAATCATGTGTTGGTGGTTTTAGAATCTAGCTTTGTATTAGTACATCAATAGCCTTTAATTAAAAGGAACAATTGTGAACAAAGGTGATTCCTGCAGTAGCTCTCAGTAACATATTCTAAAGGTATGTAGGAGTACCATGTTGAATAAGGTGGTTTAAAGAAACAAATTAATGTGAATTTTAAAAATATTTAATATACCTAACATAAACTGCAAAAAGGATACAAAATTGCTTCGTTAATAGATTTTCAGTTGTGTTTAAAAAGAAAAGTCACCCATGTTTCTGTACTTGACACCAAGAGGTTGCTTTTAAAAGCCTGAGGTAAAATACGTCCCCTTGGACACTTAAACCACGCACTGAAACCTTGAGGTTTCAGCTGGCCACAAAACACCAGATCCTACACATTCACAGAATTCCCGCTAACACACAATGAGAAGAATGAAAAAACTCTTTAACTTGAGTTGATGATTGTAAGTATTCTGTGAGGCCATTTTAGAGTGTCCTTGTAATGCAGACTTCTGAAATTCTATGGCAGTGGCGAGAAAGGTAGGGGGTGGGGCCTTGATTGATTGCCAAGGATGAGTGATTAGAAATGTGAGAGCTGCAATAATGGCCTCTGCTGCCAGGACTGTTGAAGGAGCCAACCACAGTGTTGTAAACATTTCACTGCATCCCAACATGCTTTACTGCCTTTAAAGGGAGGGAGATGCACATTTAATACTAAAGCAAGCTACTGCCAAGGCTCATTACTATAACCCTGTCCCAGAGCATCACCATATTTAGAAAACCATCAGCAAGTCAGATGGTCCTTATCATACGGGCACAGACGTACCCACCATATGCAAGACAACCATGCACATAATGCACAAATACAGAGAAACAAGAATACCGTCTACCCACTGTCTATTTAAAAATTAATTGCATAACAATTGAATAACATCAAGCCCTCAGAAAACTGACAGAACCGGCAAATAACACAGCATCTTTACTTTGTTAAGTTAAAGTTAGAATAAACAAATGTAATTTATTTTAGAGTCTTAATTCCGGTAAAGATGAAATCAAAGGCTCAAGTGCTGCTCCTTAAAATGAGATAGATTATGAATGTCACTGTGACTCATTTCTGAAGTGCATACTATATGTGCCCCAGTTTTAGCAAACAGTTGAACATAGCTGCTTCCAATGTAGTTGGGACACTGACTGTTAATTTAAATATATTTTGGAATCAGTTAGTCAGAGCCAGTCAGATATTCAACAGAAATCATTTGAGAAAAAAAAAATCTCTTCAGCCATCCGCATGGTCCTCCGTACAGCTAACATGTACAAGCAAATATAGTGTACGTCCATAATACTCACAGTTTAGTTTAATCTTGAGAGCACAGCAATATCTACAAGCTGGTTGCTATAAATATCATCTACTTGTCTTGATGCATTCTCAATCATCCAGGAAAGTAAATCTCCAAAAGTTGATTCTGTTCATCTGGATGTAGCGTTTTGTGGGAGAAAAGTTTTGTCACTCATCAGAGAGACTTCTTCAGTCTGAGCTGACTGCAGGTTTGATCAAAGAGCAATGATCAATGGCCATGAGTCCCATTCACAGAGAGTTGGGGAATGGCTGTAATCACAGCATTGTAAGATGGTGAAAGATGTACCCTTAGGCCCCCTCCTCGATTCAGAGATGGTCTTTCCCTTTTCACGTAAATGGCCTCCTTGACTCCGCGCTCAAACCAGCGTTCTTCCCTGTCCAGGATGTGTACATCCTCATCATTGAAAGAGTGTCCACTGGCCTGTAGGTGTGAACAGACTGCAGAGTCCTGGCCTGACGAGGTGGCTCTTCTGTGTTGTGCCATCCGCTTCGCCAGAGGTTGTTTGGTTTCCCTGATGTATAAATCCTGGCAATCCTCCTGGCACTTAACAGTGTACACTATGTTACTCTGTTTGTGTCGGGGGACCCGATCCTTGGGGTGAACCAATTTTTGGCGCAGCGTATTTTGAGTTTAAAAGCCAGAGACCCGGTGTTTAGAAAAAATGCGTCTCAACTGTTCCGATACTCCTGACACGTATGGGAGCACTACAGGTTTTCGCTTGGGCAGCGGTTGTCCTTCTCTCCTGGATCGGCTAGAGCTTTCTTTAGGTGCCTTTCCAGCTTTGACAAAAGTCCAGCTGGGATAATCACCTTTACTAAGGGCCTTCTTGATGTGCTGTTCTTCTGCCTCCCTGGCCGCTGTGTCAGTGGGGATGGTGTTCGCATCCCAGCCCCTTGTTCCTTCAGTGGGCTGGTTTCAGTCATTATGCAAATGTACTGTTTATAAGATTTGGGGAAACCAAATCTCAGCTGAGACTGAAGAAGTCACTTGGATGAGTGACGAAACGTTTCTCCCACAAAACGCTACGTCCAGATGAACAGAATCAACTTTTGGAGATCATCTACTTGTCTTTCTCTTTTTTAGCAATAAAAAAAGTTAGCTAATATAACATGACTCTTGACTGGGAGCAGGCAGAAATCTCTGGGGCTGAAAAATGAAGCTAAGAACAGAAGTGCCAAAAGTGGTTCCTGGAGTGGCCACTGGAGGCTGGCTCCAAAAGCTACTCTACTTTCCCCAGTAGACTTCCACATTAAAAAGCCAGAGTTAAGGCAGCCTCAACTGGTTATCAGAGAAACAGCAGCCTGGCACTGGTTTCACTAGCACTACTGTCGATATGGAGAAATGCAACAACAAATACATAAATGTATGACAAAAAGGGCAGATTTCATAACTGCATACAGGAAACTAAAAATAACTAAATAGGGAATTTGTGATTGCCATATTATAAAGGACAAAGGGCACCTGCTATTCACTTTAATGAATGTGCAAGCTCTCACACATAGATTAAGTTCTTACACTAAGCACATGCACGTGGGAGTGGATTAAAACAACAGTATGCCCCCGGGTGAAATCACTTAGCTAATTATGGTAAAAGTAATAAAGTAAAGTTCATGTAAATGGAAGATAAAAATCCTGGAATAGTGCATACATAATCAACCCACAACACTGACCAACAATGGCCAGAAAACCTAGGAAACTAATAAAAACCCCTACACAGTTCAAAGCACATCTCTGTTTGAATCAAACAGACTAGGGTGTGTATATTAAGGTCAGATGTACCAGGAATAAATGCTCAAGACCACTGAGAAAGAAGTGTGATATTCATTAAATGTAATCTAAATCAAGCAGGTTTGGGGAAGCTGCTTGATTTAGATTAGGATGGACAGTCTTTGCTGATGTTAACCACTGGACACAATCATCTTTTACAACACAAAGGAAAAACTGTTATGGTATTGGCACTCCTGGGTTAAAAAATAAATAAATAAAAAATCACCTATTCCTGAATTACTTTGGATCAGCGAACTAACCTCGTACTCATTTAATATGTTTGCTGTCATCAGTCCACCCATTTGCTTTTCCAATATATTCTTCAGAAGATTGCAAGGCGAGCTGGAGTCCACCTCAGCTATTGTAAGGCAAGATGTGGGCTAAACCCTGGACAAAAATGTGCCTGACATTTATATCATCTATCCATCCATCTACCCATCCTCTTCTGCTTATCCAATTTGGCCTATCCAACCCCACTGTGACTCCAGGTGCCTCAAACTAGATGGTAAGTACTGTAATGCTTGGTCAGGTGGGTTTGCTGGTGTTAACACTGAGATGCTCAATAGTAGCATTAGCAAAGTAGCAAGGTGGTAGCCCAGTAAACCATAACCAAATGTGCTTTTCTGTCGGAGGATGCACTATTAAATGGTTAAGCTGTTACTGTAACGTACATAATAAAGGCAGTAGATTTTGGTTTTAAAGATAAGGTTTGACCTTATTTGACCTTGAAGAAGAAGTCCAAAGTAACATAACATTTAGAATCCCCATAAAACATTCCCTATATGCCTACAAATAATTCCAGTAAGAAACATACAGTTGTTTTAAATAGCTCTTTTTAGCATTATTACCACTTTGACCTTCAGATCAATCTAATGACATTGAAGGATAGGTCAGAGATCAAATGGAACATATTTTAAATCTTCATATGTTACATTTGATATTGTATCCTCTTTATGTTGACAATACACAACACACTTGTAAGGATCACAGTTTCTAAGGTATATGGCTTTTTGTAAATTTTAACCAATAAATCAGTAAGTTGACCTTGAAGACATCGGTGAATCTAAGGCAAATTTTAATGCATTGTTAATAGGGCTGCCACAAACGATTATTTTGATAGTCGACTAGTCACCGATTATTTTTGCAATTAGTCGACTAATCAGATCATGCATCCATTGGTCGTACAACGTACAGCTTATTGCACCAGCATGCGTCTGCTCTTATATAACTATCATTAGCTTACAGCTTTAAGTGTTTAAGGTATGTGCTAACTAAAAATAAAGACAAGATGATAGTTTATTAAATTTTAATGAAGTTTGCAGAGTGTTTCGATGAAGTTTAATAAACTCCTTGCTATCTAAAATATAACGGGACACCGGAGTATATTCTCGAGCATCTCACACTTCTGATAATCAGTTGTCTGCTTGACGTTTATTCAGCTGTGTAAAAACTATAACTTTAATCTCAGCCAAACCGGAACAGGAACAAATAAAATACTGAAAAAAACAAACAATACCAAACCAAACAATAACATTTTTAAGTTATCTAAGTGACTTCTATATCATGTTTAACCTGAGTAGCGAAAGACGGCGGTGGGTTTGAAAACGATTTGCCGGCTAGTGAGTCTTGAACCCCGACTAGCTATCGAGCTGGTGGGTAACAGACGTCTCCGAAAACGTTGGAGCGCTTTTGAAAATATGTGGTGTCTTGATAAACTCAGCAGATATTTGAAGTTTACACAGCTACATTCTCGCCTGAAAACATGTTAAACGTTTATTTTTTTGACCCAGAAAGAATAATAAGAGTAATATTAAAACTAACTAGCTGCCGCCATTGTGGGAAACTGAACAAGCTCTGTCACTACCCAATCCGTACCGGAAACCCGATCCATACCCCGCATGCGCGAAAGGTGTCTACTTCCGGTCGAAGTGTTTTAAGATAGTTACGGGTCAGAGTATCTGTTAAGATGTTAAGAATAATAAGTATCTCTTAAAATGTTTCCAATAATGAAACATTTCAATATAATGTAGACAAAAACGAAAAATAAAAAAAAATTGTTACAGATCAGGACTCCCCGATCCTTACTGCACATGTGCAAAGTCGGACCGTACAAATCGGGTCTACCCGATCTGTACCGCGCATGTGCAGGGGTTTTCTTCTTCTTCTGTTCGTTTAATGGCAGTTTACTCCCCAGTGTACAAGGATACTGCCACCTGCTGACCGAGCGAATGAACCCTATTGTAAACTGAATTAGCGCCATTACAAACGTGTGTTAAATTTGATTTAGCGATAGTCGAGTGTGTTTATGCTTGTCTGTGAGGAGAGGATTGTTGGAATAGTGATGATGATGTCCACTATCACTGTCAATTGTCAGTAAACACTTCATCTGGCTGATGAATCTTCACGTGACATATTGCTAAGTCAGTATTATTAAGTCTGTAATTAGGTGCCATTCTTCTTATTTTACGGCGCTGTTGTTCAATCGGGGAACGCTCTCTGTTGAGGAGAAAAGCATGAATTTGTTTGTATACGGATTATCCATTGTTTAAATGTCCCGGTAGTCGAAAAGGAGGCAGAGCTGTTGAGAAATGCTCGGAGCTAACTGGGCGCAGTGTTGCCAACTCCTCAGTAAGGAAAATCGCTATTGGCTGTCCTAAAAGTCAATAGAAGTCGCTAAATGATGTCATTGCTTAATTTGCATAATTGGTCATGCTAATGTAATTGTAACCTATGTTGTTGGAGAGAGAAATAACATTGTGGAAGAGACATAAAGTGAGTAAAAAATGTCCTAAATGCATTTAAAATTTATTTAGAACTACAAATTAAATTTATTTAAGCAATTATTGTTTTTTAATGTCACAATTCCAACCCTACTCCTTTATCTGGGCTTGGACCGGCAAAAGTGACCCAAAATTGGCACTCTAGTGCAGCGGTCCCCGACCTTTTTTGCGCCACGGACCGGTTTATGCCCGACATTATTTTCACGGACCGGCCTTAAGGTGTCGGGGATAAATACAACAAAATAAAACTAGTACCGGTACCGAAAAAAAGAAGATTTATTCATAACACACCTGAAAAGACCCAGGAAAACCGATCGTTAACGATAAAAACGAAAACAAAATAACGCTGAAAACCGATAAAAACCCTGAAAACCATACATTTCACACCTGAGCCTCAACTCTCGCGGCCCGGTACCAAACGACTCACGGACCGGTACCGGTCCGAGGCCCGGGGGTTGGGGACCGCTGCTCTAGTGTAGTTACTTTGTGTGTGTGTGTGTGTGTGTGTGTAAGTAGTTTTAAACCTCGTGATCCACAAAAAACATAAGAGTAAAAGAAGAACTGACTGCGTTACAGTCAGTGCTGGAGCAGCGGCTTCGCTCATGCGCGATTCATTTGCAGTTTGGACGCATAGATGGGAACATCTCCTGCCCTGATAGCAGCGGGGGGAGGACTATCCTCCGCCCGTGAGCGCTTTGGCACGGGTGAGGTGGCCACGGTAGCACCGCTGCTTGTTGAGAGTAAGAGCGATACGCGCTTTCACGTCAAAAAGTCGTCATAAATAAGTCTCCAATAATACCAGAAAAAGTCGCCAGATTTGTCGCTAGTCGCTTTTTAGAAAAAAAAGTCGTTAAGGGGGTCTGAAAACTTGCTAAATATAGCGACAAAGTCGCTAAGTTGGCAACACTGACTGGGCGCTAACCGTATCATTCAAATATATTGAATGTCGCAATGTTGGCAAAGAGAGGAAGTGACGTAAGATTTGCGCATGCGGGGTACCGATCAGGTTTCCGGTACGGATCGGGTAGCGACAAGGCCGCGCTATGAATTCTGGGACACAGCTTCGTCTTCTTCGGGGTTTAATGGCAGCTGGCATCCTTGTACATGCAGTGCTGCCATCTTCTGTTTCAGTCCGTTATTACACTCTTAAATCCTACTACTTATTCCTGCGTCTTTTGGGATCTTACAAAGTTTCAAAACGACGCATCAACTATTAAATTGGTCGTCGATGATTTTGATAGTCGACGTAATCGTGACTAGTCGACTAATCATGGCAGCACTAATTGTTAACATGACCTCACTCTGCACCTCAACAATGTTTTATTTTTTTATTTTAAGTTTTCATACATCCTTGTTCACCAAAATGGTACTTTGTAGTACAATGGACGTCAGAAAAGTTTCTGTTGCATGAAAATGTCACGTCATGATGAGTCTGCCCAAATGTCAGCATCTGACAAAGTTGGGGGTAAGAATTTTGTCTTTTCAGCTGATGATCAGTAAGATCGAGAATTTCACTTATTTACTATACCTATAGGACTTGGAAGTCTGGAACATTTATTGTTTTGAAAACATAAGATTGGCTTACTAACTCTAGTGTGAAATAATAAGAAAATGCGTTGTGTAACTATGGTGAATTAACCTAAACTGTATGTGTCTGTGAAGGTTCTCAGTCATCCAGGTCATCGTAGTCAAAGGAGCTTGCAAAGAAAAGCGTCTGGACTTCTTTAAGTTACTTGAAGACGTTTCACCTCTCATCCGAGAAGCTTCTTCAGTTCTAAGGTCAAATGGTGGAGAGTCCCAGATATAAACCTAGTGGGAGTATCCCCCCACAGAGGGACAAAAGGACCCCCTGATGATCCTCTAATCACCTGAGCCAAGGTGTGAAACTGGGTGTGGGTCCCAATCAGCCAGAGTTTCGGGTGTGTTCATTGTGAAACCTGGCCCCACCTTATCATGCGAATTCCTGAGGTCAGATGGCCCAGGATGTGAGTGGGCGTTAAGGCGTCTGGGAAGGGATCTCAAAACTGGATTATAGATGGCAGAGAGTTGGTGTCGTAAACCCCCGCCTCTGTTCAAAGATGGTCGCTCACAGTGGACATAGATGGCTTCTTTCACTCCTCTTTCAAACCATCTGTCCTCTCTGTCCAAAATGTGAACATTGGCATCCTCGAAAGAGTGTCCTTTATCCTTAAGATGCAGATGGACTGCTGAGTCTTGTCCTGTGGAGGTGGCTCTTCTGTGTTGTGCCATGCGCTTGTGAAGTGGCTGTTTGGTCTCTCCAATGTAGAGGTCTGGGCATTTCTCGCTGCACTGTACAGCATACACCACATTGTTAAGTCTGTGTTTTGTCTTTCGGGTGAACCAGTTTTTGTCTGAGCGTGTTGCTGGGTCTGAAATGCACCGGGATGTCATGCTTGGAGAAAACTCTCCTAAGTTTTTCTGATACACCGGCTACATAGGGGATGACAATGTTGTTGCGTCTGTCCTTCTTATCCTCCCTCGCTGGTGTCTGGTCTTCTTTTCTGTGCCTCTTTGCTGACTTTAAGAACACCCATTTAGGATAGCCGCACGTTTTGAGTGCTTCCTTTACATGTGTGTGTTCCTTCTTTTTTCCTTCAGGCTTAGAGGGAACATGTTCTGCCCGGTGGTGTAGGGTCCTAATTACTCCAAGTTTGTGTTCCAAAGGGTGATGGGAGTCAAAGAGGAGGTACTGGTCCGTGTGTGTGGGCTTCCGGTAAACTTCGATGTTGAGTTTGCCGTTCTCTTCAATGTGCACAGCGCAGTCCAGGAAAGGCAAACAGTTGTCCTTTGTGTCTTCCCTGGTGAACTTGATGTTTTTATCCACAGCGTTAATGTGCGCAGTGAAGGATTCCACTTCTTGTGTCTTGATTTTGACCCAGGTGTCGTCCACATATCTGTACCAGTGGCTGGGTACTCTTCCTTTGAAAGAGCCAAGAGCCTTCCTTTCCACTTCCTCCGTGTAAAGGTTGGCTACAATAGGTGACACGGGGGAGCCCATGGCACAGCCATGTTTTTGTCTGTAAAAGCCTTCGTTGTATTTGAAATATGTAGTGGTGAGGCAGAGGTCTAACAGTGTGCAAATCTGATCGGGTGTGAAGTTGGTCCTGTCCTCCAAGGAGCTGTCTTCTTGTAGTCGTTTTCTGACAGTCTCCACGGCCTCCGTGGTGGGTATGCAAGTGAAGAGAGAGACTACATCAAAGGACACCATGGTTTCATCTGGATCCAGGGTAAGTTTCTGGACCTTGTCAGTGAAGTCGGTGGAGTTCTTGATGTGGTGTGGGGTGTTCCCCACAAGAGGAGCAAGGATGGTAGCAAGGTGTTTAGCAATGTTAGAAGTGGCTGAGTTTATGCTACTGACTATGGGTCTGAGTGGGACAGCTTCCTTGTGGATTTTAGGAAGTCCGTAGATGCAGGGTATGGCATCCCCTGGGTAAAGGCGGTGATATGTAAGGCGGTCAATAATTTTGTCCTTTTCAAAGTCTTGAAGGCAAGCTATAACTTTCTTTTTGTAGCTGCTTGTGGGGTCTCGCTTTAAGGCTTCGTAGGTATTGTTGTCACTGAGGAGAGTAGTGATCTTTGTATGGTAATCTGTAGTGTTTAGGACCACTGGTGGAGAAATGGCAAAATTGAGTCCTTTGGCTAATACTCTCTTTTCAGGTTCAGTGAGAATCCTGTCTGAAAAGTTCTTAACCCATTTCTCCTGACTGACTTCAGGTGTGTTTTCTTCTTGAAGAAAACTCCAGTGCCAAAGTCCCTCCATCCAACCTCACAATACAGGAAAAGAAGGCCGTCGCTTCCCTGAGCAAAGACCACAACATCACTGTTTTACCAGCTGATAAGGGAAGATGCACCGTGGTCCTAAACACTACAGATTACCATACAAAGATCACTACTCTCCTCAGTGACAACAATACCTACGAAGCCTTAAAGCGAGACCCCACAAGCAGCTACAAAAAGAAAGTTATAGCTTGCCTTCAAGACTTTGAAAAGGACAAAATTATTGACCGCCTTACATATCACCGCCTTTACCCAGGGGATGCCATACCCTGCATCTACGGACTTCCTAAAATCCACAAGGAAGCTGTCCCACTCAGACCCATAGTCAGTAGCATAAACTCAGCCACTTCTAACATTGCTAAACACCTTGCTACCATCCTTGCTCCTCTTGTGGGGAACACCCCACACCACATCAAGAACTCCACCGACTTCACTGACAAGGTCCAGAAACTTACCCTGGATCCAGATGAAACCATGGTGTCCTTTGATGTAGTCTCTCTCTTCACTTGCATACCCACCACGGAGGCCGTGGAGACTGTCAGAAAACGACTACAAGAAGACAGCTCCTTGGAGGACAGGACCAACTTCACACCCGATCAGATTTGCACACTGTTAGACCTCTGCCTCACCACTACATATTTCAAATACAACGAAGGCTTTTACAGACAAAAACATGGCTGTGCCATGGGCTCCCCCGTGTCACCTATTGTAGCCAACCTTTACATGGAGGAAGTGGAAAGGAAGGCTCTTGGCTCTTTCAAAGGAAGAGTACCCAGCCACTGGTACAGATATGTGGACGACACCTGGGTCAAAATCAAGACACAAGAAGTGGAATCCTTCACTGCGCACATTAACGCTGTGGATAAAAACATCAAGTTCACCAGGGAAGACACAAAGGACAACTGTTTGCCTTTCCTGGACTGCGCTGTGCACATTGAAGAGAACGGCAAACTCAACATCGAAGTTTACCGGAAGCCCACACACACGGACCAGTACCTCCTCTTTGACTCCCATCACCCTTTGGAACACAAACTTGGAGTAATTAGGACCCTACACCACCGGGCAGAACATGTTCCCTCTAAGCCTGAAGGAAAAAAGAAGGAACACACACATGTAAAGGAAGCACTCAAAACGTGCGGCTATCCTAAATGGGCGTTCTTAAAGTCAGCAAAGAGGCACAGAAAAGAAGACCAGACACCAGCGAGGGAGGATAAGAAGGACAGACGCAACAACATTGTCATCCCCTATGTAGCCGGTGTATCAGAAAAACTTAGGAGTTTTCTCCAAGCATGACATCCCGGTGCATTTCAGACCCAGCAACACGCTCAGACAAAAACTGGTTCACCCGAAAGACAAAACGCCAAAACACAGACTTAACAATGTGGTGTATGCTGTACAGTGCAGCGAGAAATGCCCAGACCTCTACATTGGAGAGACCAAACAGCCACTTCACAAGCGCATGGCACAACACAGAAGAGCCACCTCCACAGGACAAGACTCAGCAGTCCATCTGCATCTTAAGGATAAAGGACACTCTTTCGAGGATGCCAATGTTCACATTTTGGACAGAGAGGACAGATGGTTTGAAAGAGGAGTGAAAGAAGCCATCTATGTCCACTGTGAGCGACCATCTTTGAACAGAGGCGGGGGGTTACGACACCAACTCTCTGCCATCTATAATCCAGTTTTGAGATCCCTTCCCAGACGCCTTAACGCCCACTCACATCCTGGGCCATCTGACCTCAGGAATTCGCATGATAAGGTGGGGCCAGGTTTCACAATGAACACACCCGAAACTCTGGCTGATTGGGACCCACACCCAGTTTCACACCTTGGCTCAGGTGATTAGAGGATCATCAGGGGGTCCTTTTGTCCCTCTGTGGGGGGATACTCCCACTAGGTTTATATCTGGGACTCTCCACCATTTGACCTTAGAACTGAAGAAGCTTCTCGGATGAGAGGTGAAACGTCTTCAAGTAACTTAAAGAAGTCCAGACGCTTTTCTTTGCAAGCTCCTTTGACTAAACTGTATGTCTTTGTACTCTGGGTACCATTCAATTTCTTATTCAATAAACAACAGTGACAGTTCCACAGTGCTAATGCTGTAAAAATTCAGAACTGTGCATACAATCACTAAGACCATTTTGACGACTTTTTTTCTTCACTAGAACAAAAACAACACGGTAAATCCTACAGCCCAAAATGCAGGGGCTGACACTGCTTCTGAACTCTGTATATTGTATGAGAAGTGTATCGAAAGACAGACAGAAACAGACAGCTTAATGACTGCAGATAAAAAGAGAGGAGGCAGAGGAGTGAATGAAAGCAAGGGGGAGGGAAAAGGTGTACGAGATGGAGAGAAGAAATTAGGTTGTTATGTATATTGCTGGCAATTCACACATGCACATTCCATCTGAGATCCCATCAGCTGTCAAACTGAGAAAGCGATGGGGATGTGGGAGTGGCAGGAATCTCAACAAGGCCTGAACTTGGCGCACCACTGAGACCTAATCAAAACACAATCACATTCACTGCCAGAACAGACGCACACAGGCCCGCACCCATACATTCATTCTCTCCACACACATTCACACCCAAGCAAAGTCCTGGTCACTCCCTATCCTTTTCACACAAACACTGTTTAACAAATGTACACATAATCATTCACACACTCACAGAAAAAACATTAACTTGTAGTCACACATGGGCAAACACATTTTGTTCCATGCAATCAAACTTCAGCCTATTTCAAACTATCCACTGCTTCAAGGCGGAGAGATGATGTATGAAACTGCCCAGTTAAATACTGGCTCTTATCTTGAGCTATGACCTGTGACTTGAGTTTATCTCCATTATGCAGTGGTTCATTTCAAAAGCTTCACCTCTGTTGGAGGTTATTGGTATGGGAGACACAGACAGGAACTCTGGTTGCATATAGGGATCAGCCAAATGTGTCTCCAACTGAACTGAGCCTTCCCCCTAATACGCAATCCCTCTAGACAGTCTAGGCGCTGCAGTAGTCGAGCCCAGAGTCCACTCACTCAGGTGTGAAGGCATCACGGCTGACCAGTTCCTAGGTCAGCATTCTCATCGTTAATCCACACAGATAGGCCAAATGCTGACCACTAGGAAGTAATTGCTTGGAGTTGGCCCTGCCAAAAGCTCTCTAATGCAAGAATAGGTGTCTGAATGTTAAGAGCATTTTTTTCCCTTGTGATTTATTTGGTTCTGCTAAACTTAGAGATTGCCCTGGGTAGATGTTACAGATAAGATTAGATCAGCTGTGGTACGCTGTAGTTGTGATAAAGCTCCAACTTTACACACATATTAAATGTTTATTTTTCTATCCTATCTGGGGGGGGCAAAGAATTTTACTGTGTGCCAAGTGCACAAATATATTGCTCCAATGGGTAAGAAGTACTGACTTTGAAGCATTTTCCTATTTTCTACTTTCCATTGAATTTGGCATCCTTTCCTGAGAGAACAAAGGAGGTGAGTTGCCAAGGCTCGGTTGTGTCAAGAGCCCTATGAAATACTCCTGACTACAGCAGGAGAAGAGCAGACAATAGAAAACCACACTAAAGATAAACCAATGACAAGATAGTGGAGCACAACAAACTTGACTTTATAATACAAAAACACCATAAATAAAACAGAATACAGGATGCCCTTAAAAAGAAAGCAAACAAATGCACCCTCTGTCTCTTCCTTTTGACATGATTTACTTTGCTTCAGTTATACTGATAAGTGGATTTGTCAGATAGTGAAGAAAATTCAACCCATTTACAAAAACAGACATCTTGTGGGGAGTTTGCATAGAGCGTTAGGCGTTTGGCACAAGTGCAGATGGATGACATATCAATGAGACGTAAGATAACACTGGAGATGTTCACCCGCCAAATCTGTGCCACTAAAATAAATAAATAAATAATGAATACAGCTACTGTATAGAGTGCTGGCCCACTCATTATTATTGTATCTGCCAGCTTCAATCTGGTTAGAACAAGAACACACAACTATAAGTATAGGTTTTTAACATCACTAAGCAGACTTTGGTATGATAGTGGAGTTTAGAACTGGCAGTCAGCCAAACTATAAGTGAATGAGCTCTGATCTTCACTGTTAGAGTTGTTGTGAAGGAAAGGATAAATGCTGGAATCACCCATTGGCTTCAGGCTGTCCTGTGGGGCCAAAGAGCAGTCTGGCTACACAAGGAAATGAATGGTAGGAGAAAATAACAAAGAAGAATACTACTTTTTTCAGAGAAGAGAGCAGTGAGTTTTTAGCACAGAGACACTTACCTGTCCTTTTCAAGAAGGATTATGGGGTTTATGTGCAACAGTGGAGCTTCAGATATACGAGTCCACAGACAGAGCACCAAAGTTTGATATCAACTTAACAGTGACAAACCGTACCATGGCTTCAGAGATTACAAGGGAGAGGGAGGTAGCAGGGGTGGGGGTGGACAATTTCTGACACAAAGTGCAGCGCTGCATACTTTAACATTGTTCTCTCTCTTAGTTTATTTTCCTCTGATCTACTCTTGCCTTCTTTGCAGTCCCTCTCTGTCAAGTGGCACAGAAGCGAACGAGCCGAACGTCTCTGTCTGCTTACTGGGGCAAGTGAACATCTGAAATGACAGAGGGTGACGTTGGCTTGAGTGCTGGAGAAGATGCCTCAGAGCTAAGTGAAGGACCATTAGGGAGACAGTGATAAGATGCATGCATGCATGCAGGGCTACTGAATGTTCACCTTGAACAGCCCGGTGTCATCTTGTGCTGAGGAGGGCTATCACATGGTGAGAGCCCAGCATCAAACTCCAATCAAACTCCATCACAGCTGAAAGCAAAATCAAACTGATGCCTACACATGCCAAAAGGTGCTGTGACCCCCAATGCTGTTATTATTCATGCACAGTGACTAGCTATTACTGTGATGCCTTCTCACTTCAGCTAGCATTCCTGTATTGGGCAACTAAGCAAAGAGCTTTTAAGAGCTAACTGATGAACTGAAGACTGCTTGTCAAAAGAGACACTTTAAGGTCAAGACAAAGTGTGAGAAAGGTGGCACGCAGAGATGAGCATAAACATTACATCTTTATAGTTAAAGTACACCGCTGTCTCATTTTTATTCAGGCACAGAACCACCGGAACATGGATTTTTACATTTTGGAGGGAAAGTGGGTTTGATGTATGACATTTTGCCTGAGTCTATATGTCTGGTAAATTAGCATACACACAAGTAATGCAGATGATTTCTATGTCAAAGCTTTAAATAAAAAAACTTCCCTTTGAAATACCAACAATTGAAGGCCTGTAGATATCATGTATAATAGATATGCACTTTGCTGCTTTCTACATACCTAGAAAATACTGCAGAAACATATAATTAGGTTTGTTTCAAAAGTTACTATGATATGTACAGAGGAAAAAAAATAAAAAAAATCAGTGTATTTGTGCGACAAATGTTGGACCCAACTATACATAATAGTCAAACATTTGCATACCACTCCATGCTATGGACTCAATACGTTTTTTTGTATTGGTACAAAATATGCAATCCAATTAATTTGAAACTTCTAGAATCAAAATGGACGATGTGACATATTCTTTCTTTGGAAGCCAACCTTGGCCATGTTCAACCGTGTTAGCTACACTAGTTCGGAGATACAGATTTAGACAGCAAATAGCCTCAGTTTATGCCTGATGGATCGAACATGCATGCTGACAGCTACTCTCTCCCTTTCTCTCTCTTTCCTGCGTCTTGTCTCTTCCAACCAGTGTTTGCAGAGTTGGAAATTTCTTAAATAATTCATGCTGTTAATAACCAGCACAGTCTCTATGGCACAGAGCAGTCCTGTTCAAACACAGCTATGCGTGTGTGCGTGTCTGTGCAGCATAGTGAAAGGAAACAGTGTTTGAACAGTGAGGTGAAGGTGTATGTATGAATGTGTATGTGATTGCAGTATGAGTTATCACAGACTAGGCAGAATTGACTGATGTGATAGTTAGGGTGGTTATAGGGTGGGCTTCTGTGTCAACACCGGGGAAACCGCAGATTTCTTCCAACAGTGAATGAGCTGAAGGTCACACACCGCACGATCATAAGCAGAAGGCTCGTTGGAACATTTATGATATTGCAGACAAATAGCAGAATCAATGGCACTCTGTAAAGAACACAACAAGTAGAGCACTAATGACAAAGTGACTTAATGAAGGTCTCATCTTCGGTATTGTGGTCATCGTCAACATCGTATCATTATCATCGCGCCCTATTCAAGGCTTTAGCTCTTCGTCTATTGTCTCTTTGTTACAACTGGACACACTATCTGCCTGTGAGCTCGCCATCTTTTCAGCCTGTCTGTCCGTTTCTCGAGACGGGAGGTGCAAGAAACAAGTGGGGGCAGACCTTCAGCAAAGATGACCTTGGCAAAAGTCTGATGATTTGTGGAGAGCAGCAATATCAATAATAATGAAGAAATTAATAAGCTGGTGCGCTGGCCTGAGGGTTCGGCTGAGGGAGGTGGTGGGGGGACAGTGGCTGACTTTAATAGTCGAGTTGCCGGGGGGGGGGGGTCATGGCTGGCAGGAAGAAGAGAAGGGAGAAAAGGGTGGGGGGGTCAGGGTGGTGTGGAATAGGGGGTGGTAAGTGCATGATTTCCTTAGCAGCATTGTGGTGCTGCAGTCCATGCTGTCACACGTCAAAGAGGGAGCAAATCAAAGGCAGCTCTTTTGATGAATATAAAACAGAGAGTCCTGCTGAGAAGCACTCTCCCTCCCTCCCATTCTAATCACAGAGCTGCAGAGGCGGCGGGTTGCACCAATCCCCCCCCAGCCCAGCACAAAATGAAAGGAGAGGGGGGGGGGGACACGGAGCACACACAATCACAACAAAGGCTGCTTTATAATAGCAATAAACATTTGTCCTTTTGAGACATCTGCACAGACTGATTCTACGGTGTGGTAAGACGCAAGAAAAGCTGTAACGACATCATCAAAATTTTAGAACCTACCAAACCCTGAAGAAGGTCGTCCTTCTATATCTAAAATTGTGCTGCATGCGTTTTTAGGTTGTTGTTTTTTACCCTGGAAACATCAAACACCCTGGAAACATCAAACACTTCAATACTCTACTCTACTGAGGCACATTTGTTTGCAGCTTGTAGTGTTTTGATAAAATGCCTGACATTTAACAGCCTAATTAAGCTTTACTTAACAGAACCTAAAGTATTAGATTGTGCTAAAAAAAAATTCCAGTGTAAAAAAATTGAACCATTATGAGGGAAAATATGGAACAAAATATGCTCATTTATTGTCAGTGTCTCTTAAAACCAGCAAAATTGTATTAGGAGTAGCTAATAATATCCCTTATGACAAAGGATTTAATTTAATTTCTTTAATGCCTTATTTTACTATTATTCTTACCCAAAAGTCCCAAAAGCAGCAGTCCTAGACACTTTAACCTCCTTTCCAACCTTCAGTACTTCTTCACTTTTAAAAGTATATTCCACCTGCTTCAATTAGTCACCACTAAAGTGTTTTGGCTATGTAGACTGTGTCAAAAGATTTGTGTAAAGTACTTAGCAGTTATTCCATTCACATTAACAGCGAAGTAGGAAAAATGATTAACCCAGAACAGCAGATCAGTCAGCAGAGCACAGTGTGTTGAGCTGTACATTAGTGCTATGTTCAATGCAGCCGAGTCTACATAGCCCGAAGAATTGTCATCACTGTATTCCAGCAGATCTCAGCTTCTGTAGCACTGCCTAGATCCACATCCCCTGGGCAGTGTTCCTCTACTGCTCCCCTGGCAGCATTTGTGTGTGACACCAAAGCCCACTCCCACCCAAGCCCTGAGCCTAGAAAGTGACACATGCATGGGTGTCGCTGCCGTTTCACCTCCTGCCTGCTGAAGTATGAGGCAATTTCCTGCGAGTGGTGCAGGGTGAGAGAGAGAGAGCGAGAGTGAGTAGTGGGCTAGGCACAGCACAGCTCTGCTGCTCTCTTTGATACTGTCAGGGAAGAGTAATGGCTCTCTGTAGCAACAGCCACCACCAAACTAATGTAGTGTGACTTTGGTTCTTCTTTCCAATGCATTACCAGCATAGTGAGAAAGAAGGGGATAGGAAGAAGAGAGTCAAACTGTGAAGAATGTGGGAGTAAGGTTAGGTCTACACAGGGCATGACAGAATCTTTTCAGCGTTAGCAGTCAATTTCCTTAAGTCCTAAAAAACAAAGAAGTGACAGGCATGTTTTTGTAATAAGAACATATTTACCAATTTGCTCAACTCTTGCCTTCATGCAGAATGCCATTCAGACTATTCTCCTACCAGGAAAACAGGCACAAGCAAATTCCAGTCTTGTTAGGCAGGACAGCTCCAACTAATCTTTCCAATGATTTGAAGGTCACAGCGCTTTAGTGCAGAGAGCAGCTTAAGGGCCTCATCTAATTGGGCAATCTGCTGTCTCAGCAGCTATTATAGCCTTGGTCATTCTGTCTGACCTTGCAAATTTAATGACAGAGAATACAAAGTTGACCCATCATTTTTGCAAAAAATGTATTGTTTTCAAATAAAAACAAGAAGAATGAAAGAAAGATGCTCTATTTGCAGATCTGTGTACCCCTCTAGTCTAGTAGTTATAGATGCATTCTTAATGAAACTCGTCTACAAATTGTACTGTAATTATGCAGAATTAAGAGCTGATTCATGCACAAAATTATTATTCATTAGAGCTAATTAAATGCCATGGTCTTTAGGCTGACTGCCAGATGTGTGGCGATGTCAGAGATAGTGGGTCTTCTGTGAAGCCTAGAGAGACAGGCAACCTTCCGATTAGAAGGCGAACTCCTAACTCTTGAGCCATGATCACCCTATTATTAGACTTGTGCTGTAATTCTAAATACATTGTTTGTTCAGATGGCAACGCAGTATGTTGTTTTATCTGTTTTAAAGACCTGTTAATGTAGTTTATTGTAAAAGCAACTTCTGAAACACATATTTAGTCTTGCACACATCCTGATTGATTACACACAGACTCATCTAACATAAATAAAGGGGAAAAAGATACATGGAAAGACAAAGAGAAGCAGAAACAGAGTGCAAAAGTGAGGTGTACAAGAGGTGTAACAAGGCAGGGGTTGTCTGGAACCCGTGGCCTAGGGCAGTACATGGAGAGAGATGAGCTGGTGTGCACACTGCAGGGTATTGTCTGTAAACGTTGGGGCTCCTCTAACAACTACTGAGGCTAGGTTTGCTGAACAGTGGGTCACAACCTACTAGCGTTTGGTGTGTTTATCTGTGCGTTTCAACAATGTATTTCCAAAAAACAGCAAAGCAAGCCAAAACAGCAGACAGAGAAAATAAACGGGGGACATATAACAAAAGAAATAAACCAGACCCTTCGTTTTTACTGTAACAATTACTGACACACATTAATCAATGAATGTTTCTTCTGCCTCCTTCTACTGTGAACTGTGGGGCAGATGTGTTTAACAAAGTGCAGCCCTCCCAAGTACCTTCAAAACAGGATCCTTGAACACATAGCACTGTTCACCCGTTATGAAGCCACTGTCTGTGCCTGCCCTCTGCCAAGGCCTCCCACCCACACTTTTTATTTGTTCAGCGTGCACAATGTGACCTGGCCGCGCATATACCTGTGCTTCTCTTTATCTCCTGCTTCCCTGAGGAGAGCTTGTTGAAGCTGTGTTTCCACAGTATGATGTCCATGTTTGAGGAGATTTTTATTTCTAAAGGGTTATTATACCATGCTCATTATTTCTGACCTGATGCTAGCCACAACAGGCACAGCACACTGCTTGAAATGGATGTTCTAGCTCTTCCTAAACCTTGGTATTAAGTAGCCTCTTTGATCTCTCTCCACTGTGACAAAACAGCAGCACCAGGCCTCCTAAATGAACCACTCAGAACTCAAGCAGCGCGCAACAACATCAAGTAGAGCTGGGAAGAAAATATGCAGATCCTCTAGGAACACACCCCAAAAAGGACCTAAGTATAATTAACTACAATGAGCTGGAGGCAGATGTGTGACTCCAAAACATAAAAGAAATGCCTACCTTCAGTATTTTTCACAAATTGCACTGAAAATTAGGAGTTTACTTAATGGAAGTAGAGCATTTCATCTGTTAAAGGTTATTTGTTATCTTCAGGCACCCAGAAAAGACTTCAATTGTCTTGATCTTCACAGGTTTCACTGCCAATCATTAGCATGCTAATCTTGAGTGATTTTTCAGACCTAAAAGAAGCACATGGAAAGTCTTTGTCAGCCCAGGTTCCTGAAAGACCTCTACATTACATATGAGATAAAAGCTTTTTGAACTAAATTACAATACATCCTCCAAACATGGGCTGTACAAAGCATTCTGAAGTAGTGCAGGTGTTCACTGGACACAGGAGAAGTGAGCCCAAAGGCCTTTTTTGTGATACCATAATTCATCACAGGTAATAAGCTCTCAAATTACAGACATGAGGCTGAATTCAGCGAACCCTTTACAAAAAGAAACAAACAAAACAAAACAAAGCAAAAAAAACCCACACATTAGTTTTGCCTTTCCTGAGTCTTACCAATAAGCAGATGGGGCCTGCAAGATTTACCAAGTAAAACGTAAGACTTTTAACCCAGACAAAATGTACTTTAAGAACTCCACACCAACCCAAACACAAGAGCACAATGAAAAGCCATATCATATCAATATTCAATCAGTACAACCCAAAGATAAGATAAGAAGCATAATATAAATGGACAAATTAACCAATTAAATGCTAAGTGATTTAACACAATTTAGATTATTGCTGTAAACTTCCCCTTTCAGATTGTAAGCTTGATGGTGCTGGCTGAAACTCTACTAAGTCAATTTTGCTTTTAGTTTTGAGTTATATACTTCCCCAAAAAGTCTGGAATTGGATAATAAAACTTTTCTTTTTAAACTAAAAAGCTGGCTTTGGGGGACAATTTTTTGGTACCTTTAGAAATATAGACTTTTAGTATCTTTTAAGGTCTTTTTTTCTGGAGAATAAATCTAGAATAAAACTACTATCTTCAGCACTGTAAGACCTACAAATACCTTCTAAAATGAAAAAACCTGAACCTTACCAGTATTTGGAAAAACCATCTCAATGTAGCATTTCAATGAATTTTAAAAGAGTAAAACAAAAAAATTAACTAACAACTTTTTAACCAACATCTTTAAAAAAAAAAAGAATCCAGTTTGATTTGTGTATAAAGCTACGCTAACACAAAAGCAGACAAAAATGGCTAAAAATGGCATAAAGGTAAATTGGTGGATAATTCTCATACTAGCTACAGTAAGGCTAATTTATTAGAAATATATATCACAAACATTTTGGCTTGGTGTCAGTCATCCACATCTAGCTGCTACCTCACCAAATCTTTTGACTAATACCAGCTCAAACAGTTCTTCCAATTCACTAGGCTAATTGCTAGGGATCACTACTTTTATTTAACAAGAACTCAAAATCATAATGACTCCTTATTACAAATTCTATCTGCAAATGCACAATGGAAACATCAAAAAGTGCTGACAGGGTGACTGGGAGCAAAGATGAGGCGCCATGATAATTCACCTCAAAGCAGAGCCTCGGTGAGGACATGCAATGGAGAACTAGGACTGTAACACGTGTGGCAAAAATAAATACGGGGCAACAGAAATTCTCATTTTCCAATTGGGATAATTCACTGCTCTGAAATTGAAATGTATTATTGGTAACCATTCCCAAAAGGAAAAAGCACTTTTTGGGGGTTGATTAGCCCAGTTGAAGGAATACCAGTGCAGAGAGGATAATGTAGTTTGCTAGATTAGAAATGATAGCTACACGGTAAAATGACATAAAGGAAATAATAAAATATAACACCTAGTGGAACCACGATGAACGTACACTGAAAATGTGCACTTCAGTAAATAATCAGACAATGTCAATTATGTGAAAATGGGCTGGCTATGGAGCATTTCTATTCCGGCACTGGCACAATCAACCTTTTAATGGCAGGCTGTTAGATAATAGCTTTCTGTCTGTTGGCCTCCAGTTTGAGGACCCAACATATCCTTTTCACATGCTACAGAGTGGCAGTGGTAGTAGACGGTTACCTGAGTGTTTAACAGATCCATCACGGTGTTCAGAGACTGATGAAATCCACACTGCCTCAGGAGTAGAAGTGAGTAAGTTAGAAATCAAGAAAACATGGAATATGCTAAGATTCAAATGTGACAGTGCCAGACAAACAAAGGCAACTGCCTGCACAAAACCTTTATGAATGTACAAAACATGCACTCTGTTGCTATGGTCCAGTGCCAGACATCACAAAATATCCCCAGTTGCTGACTGAAGCTTTTACTATTTCATTATTAGCCATAGTTGCTTCCTTAATGCTATAATGGCTACTTATGCTATTGGGTAACTGCTAATAGTTAAGCAGCTAATGCTAAGGTGCGTGCCAGTCAGGTTAACACTATTTAATACTTCAAGTATTACTGAAAATGGAAAAGAAATGTAAAATTCCTCATGAAGACTTGTTCGGTGTCGTGAATGTCAGCTACTTCAGTTGCAAGTTAGGGGTGGGTCTGCCTGCCTGCCTGCAGCAATGCTGTATAAAGTAGTGTGTCAGCTGGAGGATGTAAAGATCAATAACGGTATCAGTAATGATGCAAATGAGCATCTAATCTGACACTAATGTTTAGTATCGACTGGCATCTGAAAATTGATTTGTTTGACAACGCTAACTGCCAAATACTTGTGACAATTTCTAAGAGACAACAGAATAAGAATAATGAGTTTCCTCCTTTATGCTCAATACCTGCCAAAAAAGCACAAGTTCAAAAAAAAAAAAGGATCCATTTTGCTCACTCACATATTTCATTCCATACTTTCCCCTCTCGCCCCTACTAACCTGCCCCTCCACCTACAAAGCCCATTCTTCAACACAACTGGGGAATTTCAATCCTATTTCATATCCTAGAACAAATTCCTTCCCTGATTACTGATGCATTTCAAAGCAGGCATCATTATATTTTCAGACCACTTTCTTTTAAAAATGTACTGAAAACCTTTATGCTGGTTCCCAGGGGCCCCCTTCTCTTCTTCTGTTATGCTCTTATTAGTCTGACTCTTCTACTGCCTGCTGGGGGATCCACATTGCTATTCATTTTCTGTATCTCTGACCTCTGTGTGGATGGAATTCATCTGGTCTATCCCTTGTTCTTTACATTACTGTGGAGACAAGCAGCTACTGTCTGGTGCAGCTATTAAAACATAAACACCATTAAATAAAAATGTGGAGCAGTGAGGGATGTGGAAAGAGCCAAAGAGAAGCATGGAGGAAAAAAATGACTTTCTGCTGTGCTTATAGTCCAGTGTAATTGAATTGCAGTCTATTCTGTAATGAGTAATGTTATGTATGAAGTTAGGAAAGAGATGATACACATATTGAATGCAAATATTTAGAATCTATCAGCTGGATTATTCCCAACGCAATATTGGCTCACCTCTTTGGCTAAATTCATGTCATGGATTCTCTTGGAAAAAAATAAAAAATGTAAAAATACAATAAAATAAATAAATTTAAAAATCTTGTACAAACTTTTAAGTCCACGAAACCTTGGAAAATTCTAAAACTCTGCACTCCAAAAGACTTTTTCCATTTATAAATTTTTGAATGGCCCTGAGAGCTAGATTTCATAATTTTTTGCGATTCTTCTCCAAACCTCACCAATCACTAATTTTCAACTGGACTAGGTACTGAACACCCATATCCTTGTGGTTATAAGGATTATTTATAACTACACCTGCAAACTATAGGATGAGTGTTTCACCCGCAAAAAAAGTAAATTTTTTTAATTGTATATTTTTAGAAGAACTATTAGTTTCAGTGACCTGAAGCTGTTGTCCAAGGGAAAGTAACTATTTATTTCAGATACATTTAAATAATTAAGCTGTTTAAAAGACTGCAACATTAAATAAATTCAGTGATTTAAATTTTTAAGTCGGTATGTGTACATTGTTGACTCAAGATTGTTTTCTGTGTGTTTTTCTCTGTGTTTATGATTTGCAAAAGAGACTGACAGACAAGTTATTCATTTTAATTGATGTGGAACCACTAGCAGCCTTTAAAGGACATTTCATTAAAAGTCAGAATTTAAAAAAAAAAAGTCTGAAACATTAATTAATAAAAATTCACCCGACAGCAGTCTGCCTTTAATCAACCAAGAGCATAGGTAGGAAAAGAGCAAGAGACAGAATGATGACCAGTGGAGGAGAGGAGGAGCTTTTATTGCCAGAGTCTTTAATGCAAACCACGAGTCACTTGCCCAGCTAGGAAACCCTGCAAAGAACTGCTTGAGTTGATGAGCTCGTCCAGCTGAATGATATACATCGCCAGGCATAGGCGAGAGCTGTCCATTAGTTACAAGGGTTCCTGTAATGCTCCACTCCAGTACATTATTTCCAAATGCATCAGTCAGCGTCATGCAACACAGATAAATTCTAATGGTTAAGATCTGTAATGCATAGCCTCACCGCTGCTATATTACGCTACAGGTTAGGAGGGCAGTAAGAGAGAGGGGGGAAAAATGTAATTTATTTTTCACTGTAGCCAGTATTCTTCCCATTAGCTTCAAACGTGAGATAAGTTATGGACTTTAACGAGCACCTTTAGCCACCAGAGCACGCTGCACACAAGACTGCAGGGAGAAGAGGTGTGTTGAGGGCTAAGGCAGGAGGGACTGGCAATCTGAATGGATGGCATGGATGACCCACTACATGTGGCTCACAGTCCTCGGTGTGATACAAATGCTAATTATACCAGAAGATTAATAAAAATCATTCAACCATGAATAGCAAGAAATTCTTGTGACAACTTAACACCGGTCCTATATAACGCATCTTATATGAATCATAATTTAAAGTGGGGGGCTTCATGGAGGCCATTCACATAAAATGAATGACCACCTTTGTTTTTTTGAATCATGCAGAGTCGGCCTTGCCTCATGCCTAAATACACATATGTTTGTAGATTTGCTAATCCAATGTCATGGCTGCAAAAGGCACAGCCGTCCTGACCTTTCAAAAAGCTGTGGGATCACTTCCTGTGTATCAGACAGGCAAAGGCAGGAGCTATAAGAGTGCACACACACACACACACACACGTACGCACACTGATGTCGCCCTAAAGCTAGGACAACCATAGTACACTAGAAAAGGTCACACGTATCTTAATTTCCTAGATTGTGTGCTTCCGTTTATTAAATGATCAACTAAACCTGTAAGGCTGTTTCTCACAACCTCATACATAAGTCCAATCTGATTTATGTGTTCGTTATTGACCTAGCAAATATTAGGACCGCATAACTTCAATATATAATGTATAAATAATCTCCAAACTATTGTTAAGGCACTGTCACAGAGGTTCAGGTTGTTATTACTAGAAGATAATAGTTTGAATGATTTTAAGATGAAATAACATCTCAGCATTGCTTATACATCTCACTTGTTTCTACTCAGAGAAAGCTTTTTAAAAAAAGCTATGTAGGAACACAGAATTATTGCTGCAATATTACATATTCACAAATGTGAAACAATATTACAATACTGTGTGTGAAATAACGTGAAGTAATATTACAAGAATTTATCAATCTGTGATTGCTTTATGTTTCTGTATTCAGCAAAGGACCATCTCACTTTAGACTTACAAGGTATGCATTCACATGCCTTCTTTGCCTTCTCTGACTTTTGTCTTTAAGTAGCCTTGAGCTACACTGTTTATCCCTCAGAATATATCTTACTGTCAGCATAAAATAAATGTATTTAAACTCTCGCTACATGTTCAAATTATAGCTCTATACAGTGAGCCATTTTTGTCAATGCTAACACATTTGAATGTCAATACTTTAGTGCTGTTCCCTCATTCTGCTCATTCAATTAAACAGGTCAGAACCTATTTGTATATGTAATTAAGTATACAGAGACAATGCATGTAGGATTCTTCAAGCAAATACATCCTTCAACAGATAACCTAAAATTCTCTCAGTAAATTTTTCGCAGTTTTCCAGATTTTAAAACCTAATTGGTGTTAGCGCATAAGAAGAGACTACACTGGCAGAGATCATGAAGGAAAATAGCTATTTATTTAATCAAAAGCTAAAACAACTAAAGCTAATGTCCAATTTCAAACTTAACTAGCTGTGTGCTCAAAAGAAAAGACAGCAAGTCTGCAGCAGGTACTACATAGTCTCGTCGTACATCCCATCATGTGCCAGCTGTGTTTATCCCAGTAAAACTGCTGAGGCTTTAATGCAGATGAATTATGAAAAGACTACAAGAGTCTTAATTACTGCACTCCCTCTACCCAGTCTGAATAATGCAAGATTCTGCTTACAACTACGATAATGTGCACTGAATGCAGTAGTCAACATAACTGCTTAACACAGCGTTAGTCCCCTTTGTACAGGTGTGCATTTCAGGATTAGACTCATCAGAGTGCATGTGCGAGTACACAGATGAGTATGCTTCTACTAATGTGGCATGTGGTGCATGCTAAATGCAACCATTTAGGGACATGTGGCAGTGGACGTGTTTACCCTCTGGCACTTGTCTCCGGTTCATCGAGGGTGAGAAGGCAGGGGGGCTGTGGTAGCATCTGCTGGTAAGAGCAGAGGGAAGTGCAATGAGGCAGAAGACATGCACAAACACATCCACACATGCACACAGACACATGCAAATACCTGCACTGCAATAACTGCCACGACGAATGTGAAAATAAAATTAGACAATGACAGATAACACAGAGCTTGGCTGTCATGTTGACAAAGCAGACTTTCTGAGCTGCCGATTCAGGCACAGGCAGACAGCGATCTTATCGACTGTACATCTCACTAAACATTGACAGAAAAATTCTAAGAAGCAGCGATTTAAATTTAAAGTTGGCTAAACTCAACTATCTGACTTGTTGTAGCCATATATAAATGTCACGTTTGGCATTTTTTTACTTGCCAAAGCAACAGGGTAGTTTAATTCTGCTGTTAAGAAAGGCACATTGAATTCTGACCTGATGATGTTGAGGAGGAGGCTGTATGTGTTTCACAGCAGGATCTACTCACACACTGAAATAAAGGCTTCTGTTAAGCCTCCAATATCAATGTCCAGATGCTGAAATGACACTCAATGTCTGTAAAAACGTGGAAGCTACACTCATATGAAGCAAATTCCAATAAGACTATATTAGATCTTTCTTTTTCTTTGCCTGGTTGATGTCTTTGTCATGACTACATTAAATATCATTTCAGCCTATCAGCCTATATTTACACAGGTACTACATCACACAATAAGGCTTTTCCTCATACACCAAAAATAATACCAAAAAACGCTACAAAAAGACAGGACTTTTAGGCATTCGTTTTTTATAATGTATGCATGTACTTATGTTTGCATGCATGCTGATGAGATTGAGCGAGAGAACGAGTGAGTAAGCAAGAGAGAGAGTGCATCAGTACACTAGGAAACATGCTGCGTGGGCTTTATGAAAGCTGAGAAAGCCCAACACAGTGAAACATTCATACACACGAGGTAATAGCTAGCAGGTGACTACTTACTCACGTTTTGCTAAAACAAAATTCAACCTCTTATAACATTTTTAGAACCAGATACCTTTTCCACCCCCACCAGATCCTAAAAATCTTATTGCTAAAATTTAAACTATATTTAAACACAGACGAAACGCAATTATATCCTTAAATTGAGAGAGCACACTTCCCCCCCCCAACAATGCATGCTTTTACATAGGCTGGGTGACATTATTCATGGATGGCTGGATTTGTGGATAGATCCATTTGCGTCTCTGTGATTTCAGATGCTGTTAACCAGAATGCTAAAACCTTCATGTTAGTGGAACAAGATTGCCACTTTTATGGGAACGTCTTGTGCTGAAATAAATTCTCACCTCCTAATGTGTGCTGAGAGATCAAGGGGTGCACTGAATGTGGAGGAAGCTGTCAGTGAAAGTAACAATCTAGCCTTGCTTCTCATTTATGCTTTTCCTTTAAAACACAATCGCTCTGTACCATCATACTGTGGTTGCAGGCTACAGCTATGCTATCACATTCACCAAGCTGATAAATATTCAGGATTATAGTGTGCCCAAAATTCATTTAATTTCATCACAACAATCATATATTTTAGGAATTACGTGTATTAAAAGATCATTTTACACAGATTTTACAGAGCCAACCTAACTGTGTACGATCTAAAAGAACGCATGACAACAAACTATCTTGTTCTTAAAGACAGATATAATCAAACACTATATTCTGAGTCCAAAACTGATTTATTCAATTCAATTCAATTTTATTTATATAGCGCCAAATCACAACAAAAGTCGCCTCAAGGCGTTATCACAATTATAGTGAAAAAATCTGGCAGAAATAAATCCACAACAGCAACAGAAGACGAAGACAAAGAAGACAAAGAAGACGAAGAAGACGAAGAAGATGAAGAAATTGGTACTTTTTAATTAATCTAATCTTTGTGTTTTGTATTGATGTTTATTGTTATCTTATTGAAACTCTTTACTCTCCAAACTAGTTCATCAAAACGGAAACATATAACAAACATTTTCGTTCTCAGTGTGAAAAGTTACGTGAAAATACAGAAAAGAAAAAAAAAAAAACATTAACCCCTCGGACCTCGGGCCTTGTTGATTTTATTAGGAGTATATTTAATACTCTTATGGAAGAAACACTTTCCTTTTCAGCTATAAAGCTGCTCAATGAAAAAATAAAAATAGAAAGTGAAAAACTATATAATACATTCAATAGATGGACTAATCCATTTTGATTTTATTCATCCAAGGACATTATTGTTACCATTATGAGTCATAACATGTTTATAACAAGTATAAACAAAGATTTCCAGAGTATGTAGCTGCAAACAGCAATGAAGGGGCATAGCGTTTCAACTGGGCAAAGTTGCCATGACAACTTGATATGACTATGACAACATTATGGCTGTAAACAATAACAGGCAAAAAACATTTTCTTTACTGCAGTGCCACACCAGTGGTAAGAAAAGTATGCTGGTGGCAAGTCCATACATCATTTTGTTTGGCTGTAAAGGTCCCAACCAACTAGGCCTGTGTGACAAGCCGACATGTCTCAGACTTGGCACACATGTTACCACACAAGAACTGTTTAGTAAAAACAGGTCACTGGTTAAAAGGCAAAACTCTTTTTTTTCTTTTCTTTTTTTTTAAATTACTATTAGAAATACAATGATGTGCAAATACAGTCCCAAATCAAAAGTTTAAGACCACTTGAAGAATGGCAATGGTTATGGAAAAAACAAGTGAAGTGGAAGACCCAAAAAAGTTCACCAGCACTGGGCCAGAGGATCCAAACGGCTGTCCGTCAAGACACTGGATGATCCTCGAACCAAATTACGCCCGTTACTGGTACCAACTGCAGCCCCAAAACCATCAGATGGCATCTGAGACTGAAGGGCTTCAAAAACAAAAATGTCCTCAAAGGCCTCGTCTCCTTGAACGCCACAGAACTGACCGTTTGGGCTTTGCAAGAGAGCACCAAACATGGGACACTGAAGGGTGGAAGAAAGTTTTATTCTCTGATGAGAAATATGGTCCTGATGGTTTCTTACATTACTGGCATGACAAGCAGATCCCACCTGAGATGTTTTCTACATCCTACAGTGAAGGGGTGCCATAATGGTCTGGGGTGCCTTTTCCTTTTTTCTTTTTCCTTTAGTGGAACAATGGGGCTTCAGGAGGTGCAGGGGTGTCAAACGGGCGCTGGCTATATGCAGATGTTGGAAAGAGCATCCTTCGTGACTGAGGGCTCTCGTCTGTGTGGTAACGACTGGGTTTTTCAACAGGACAACGCTACAGTACACAATGCCTGCAGGACAAGGAGCTTCTTCCAGGAGAATAACATCAGTTCTCAATCCAGTTGAGAACCTTTGGGGAAGGACGGCAAGGAACTTTTACAAAAATGGACAACAGTTCCAGACAGTAGGTGCCGTTCGTGCGGTCGTCTTCACCACTTGGAGAAATGTTCCTACTCACCTCATGGAAACGCCTGCATCAAGCATGCCGCAACGAATTTTTGAAATGTTTTGTTGCATATCGAAACTCTACTTGGAACCTTGTTAAGATAAACCATGAAAAAATTAGGTTTTTTGCCATTTTTCAAGTGGTCTTAAACTTTTGATCGGGACTGTATGAGCTGTTTGACTGGATACAGCAACACAGGTAAATACTTGCTCATACATGATAGCATGTAGCTTTGGTTATTAGTGACTTCTTCATTGTGAGCAAGAAATACACAAAATTCACCAAAGTAAGTGTCAGCAAACCACTATGAAAATTTTTGTAACAAACCTAATGAGATACTTAAATCTCATTAGGTATCCTAATAAGCTAACAAAGGGAAATGACTTAAGCTAAAGCTAGCCAGAGTTCAGAGTCAGCCACAAACTAGTAGCCTCGGTATGAGCAAAACATCTAAACGGTTATGAGGAAAATTATGGAGATGAGTTTTTAAAAAAAAAAAAAAAGAGAGAAAGAAAAATTAACGCAGATGTCCTGTTATCTAGAGAAGTTATAAACATATTGGAAAATGATGTAGGTACCTGACTTTTGGCTTTTTATATCAATCTGATGTAACTGTAAAATAAGTCAGGTAATGGTGGGCGTATAGCAACTTTTTCCATGTAATTATTTTCCAATAGCAAGGCACTTTATTTGCAACTGATTCATTGAGAGAAGACCTATAACTTACGCAAGTTTGTGGAAATGTTTGACAATTTATTTTATTATAAAATAGAATTCTGCATAGAAGAAAGGTGTCACTTATAGCTCTTAGAAAGAAAATCATAATTAGCAAAAAACGGTGTTGCCTTTTTAGGCCAAATGCTTCAATGTTCTGTGCTTCAAAAAATGATGTCCACATCCACATTACATATTACAACTTTGGTGTTGCACAGATGTGTTTTCATTTTTTTTTTCCTGATTAATAGTTAACTTGTCTGTAATAAACAGAAATGTAAATATATAAAATACATGACAACTTTTGTTTATAAAAAATTTAATAAAACCCAATATGGTGCTATTTCCATGATCTTTAAACTGGGTTTACACAGTACCTAATTTTGAAAAAATAGCTATATGGCCTAAAGGTTAAGTGCATGAATGTATATTGGGGCAAAGTTAGAGTCAATAAACCTTGCGGGTGCTGTCTCAGTCAATGTAACAAATTTCACAACTTTTTAGCAAACACTTTCAATACTTTAGTTGTCTACAGTTTTGCTGATTGCCCTAACCAACTACATTCAGTCAGATGACTACTGTGATAATATTGTACTACACTGACCGTGTTTCTCTTTGGTTCAGTCCCGAGCAACATACTGACAAAGTGCTAAAAACTATTTTAATACCCTGATTTGGCAATGAATTTTACAAAGTTGTAGTAAGTAAACAGATGATTGCTGTATAATTTAATTATATATATATATATACTGGAAATTCAGAATCACTTTAAATTATAGCCTGTACAATTGTAGAGGTGGGGGTATAAGTTACTAGCTTCCCCAATGATGGATAGACATATTTAATCCTCCGCCTCATACTGCACCAATGAGAAAGGTTCATCAGGGTAGGTAGAGTTAGGGTTAGCATCTATGGGGAAGACTGTATGCTAGTTTGGAAGTTAGTTACATGAAAATGTAATATCATTAGACAATAGGAGTTACTTCGTTATATTCCTGCATGTTATATATAGTCATGGAAACCTTCATGGGAATGCATTTTATTTTTAACGCGTTTTATATTTCTGACAATAACACTTGTTCAAACTATCCAAACTATTACAATCACATTTTTTATCTTAGGTATCTGATCTAAGAGTTAAAAACTTACAGTACTTGTATGTACCATTTTGCTGAAATCTCAGTGTTTTGGGTCATTCTTATGGCCAAATCGTTCTTCATTAGTGCCTTTTATCAACAGTAATTAACAGCACGTATTTGCATTCACTAATAATAAATCACACAACCCTGTAATTAAGAGGGCTAATTTATAAAATAATTTCATGCGAACACAAGCTGCAGTGATCGTGATGCTTAAACAATTTTATAACATGATCACTTTGCTTATTAAAGCAACCAGTTTGTGAAATCAGCCGTACATTAATGCAAGTTTTCTAATGCATATTCATCTTACGGCATTTAAATGGAAATATTACCCCTCTATATGTGTCATTCAATAGATTAAATGTCCTGGGTAATCCCAGAAAGCCGTGAGTACAGTTACATGTCCAACTAATTGCCGCATGAATACCATACATATTGAAATCTAACCTTGGCGATTTCATAGCCTCATTACGGAGCAGAAATTATGACTTAAAAAAAATGCAAAACGAGAATCGTTACAAGATGAAAAAGCAATGGAAAATCATCTGACAGTCTAATTTAGAAACGTGAAAGCTGGAATCAGCGAAACGAACCATAACAGCGTGCAAGACAGAATTTTAACAGCCGAAAGGTAAAATTATAAAATAATAAATAATGCGATGGGAGAGTCAGTATTTCCACACGATAGTTCTCTCATCTTCTATAATCCAAAGTCGTCATACAGCAACAGAGATGGTGAGACATTCATCAAAGCATGTGTATATATCTGTGTACATTTGTTAAACAAGCAAGGAGAGCGACATGCTGACTTACATAACACAACCTCCTTCATCTCTTTCTGCTTCTCATGTGCCCTAATGGACACAAACACACACAGGCATACAGACTCACACACATACACTGCTACACAATAATTGTCCAAGAAGGAGGGAACAGATGCTCCTTCAGGCTCAGGAAGAGGTGGGCACACTCACTGTGCTTGTGTGCAATGGGGTAGTCTTGGAATAAACACCTTTCTACAATCACAATCTCAGCTGTGTCTAAGCATAAGGAAACACAGAAAGATTCCAACTTCCAGGATAGAGGCAGCTGATGCAAAAATATGACGACATGACATCTGGAATTTCTGTGGTTACAGGGCCTGAAGAAGAATTCAGAAAACAAACATCTTTTTTTTTCTTTTTTTTTTAAAAACATTCTAGTCCTCAGTGAGTTGGAGTGCAGGGAAGGATGCCTTTTATCCAACGGTGTCCCTGGTGGCTTTTTTCCTCCGGAATTGTCTCTTTAGCCATTAGCCTCATATCAAATATGCAAAGCAGGCCAATCGTTACAAACGAGTCGTAATAGAATAATTGCAGCAAGCAAGATCCTGCTGGGGAATGAAAAGCCCAAACAATTGGCGTGCAATTTATATCACACATGAGGATGTCTGGTCCTACTCTCCCTGGATTCAGCCTGGATGGCTCTGTGCTGGGCTTGGCTGGGCTGAGTGGTGGCATCCCAGGGTACTAGTGGAGACTGACTGGAGCCCACACACGCATGCCTTGAGATACAGCCTCTCTCTCCTATGTTTCTCTCTCCTCTCCATCCCACCCAGCACTCGGCTGCCTTCATCCAACTGAGTCATGAGGAAATCCTCCACAAGAGGAAAAAGCTGCCAGCTCCAATGGCAAAAAAAAGCATTCTCAAAAGCGGGCATCAAAGAAAAGGGAAAGAGTGAACAACAAACGCTCATACAACAAGACAAAAGGAATAGTCAGAAATCGCTGTCGCTCCGCCCAGTCAAAATCTTCCGCCTTTGTTTTTTGCCCCTCATTTTATTTAGTTTCGCAGTTATTTTAGAGAATTAGCATCTGGTACTGAGCCTTTGTAGAGGGATTTATGTGCCCCCCTACACATTTCTCCCATACCACCCATTCCCTCCCTTCGCCTTCTTATCCCCCCATCAGTCTGCCAGACAAGTTTTTTCCCACCCAGTCAAAGTACCCAGCCAGCAACCCCTTTTGTGGGTGTGCTTGTTTAGTGTGGGTCTGGTCTGTTAGAGTGGTGCGTGTCGTGCCAGCCTGGATAGGAGGAGAAGCGAGGTGAAAAAAAAAACTCTTTGTAAGTTATGGGAACACTATGAGACAGACGCAGGCGCTCATAAATTATACGGCTCATTTACATATTCTTGGCATAAGACATTATGCAAATACTGACCAATTTGCATAATGAATTCCTCTTGTTGCCTCAATTGCCCAGTTGCTGCCTTTTATTTAATAATAAAAAAAAAGGGTGAAACAATAATAACAGCATGTTTGAGACCTATGAATCACTTTGGCACTGCTTCCCTGAAACATCAGATTTAGAAAAGACTCAACTTTGATCATACAGCTAAGTAATTATCAACGATAAATTGTGTCCAGTATATAAGACGAAAGAAATAGAGGCAATTTAATTAACGTAAAAATCATATGAAGTCACACAGCACCCAAAGCATCCATAAACTTCTCGCTTAATTAGTCTATTCTTATTCAACACTTAAAGCAAGCCACTGCATTGCTAATTAAGAGCAGCGAACATACCCTCTTCGAAAGGGAGGGTCATTTTTATTAAATAATTAAGCTATTTCTATCTCCCGCCTTTGAATCTCATCTGCGCCGTACCAAACGACTAGAATAAAAGGCAACGAAAGAGAAAGCAGCTGTGTCCAAGATAATTATTTAATCAAATATGCGCTGCTGATGAAAACGCTAATCACAAACAAGAACGAAAAGATCATTAGTGCTAGTTTAACCAGTGCTTTATCAAAAATGTCGGAATACATAGTCGTTTGGCTGTTACGCTTCTTATTCGTGTCCGACAAAAATAACAGCAAAACAGACGGTAGGAGGCAGGATAAATGATCGGGAAGCAATTAAAGAAAATTACAAACCGAGCAAGCGAGAGAGGAAAGACAGAAGTGTGTAGTGTGAGCGAAAAGGCAAGAAGACAGAATTTAGGAAAATATAGCAAAGAAAGAAAACCCAAAGGGTGGTACGGGGCATAGGCGGCTCTCTGATTGTTTATAAAATGCTAGGACAACACAGTCCTGTAGGATCAAACTGTTTAATGTCAACTTCAATCAGCTACAGGCTGAAAAGCTAGGATTGAGATTCTTCACTGTGCACTGTGACACAAATAGCCACAGCTCGCCCTGGTTTTGTTGCACTACATTAGGGTTGCTATTTGTTGGTCGAAGCTCTATCACCATTCAGTACCAGGGCAGAGGAAAGGCAAAGCAGCACTGATGCCTGGCACGTGGGTTACACGGCGGGGTACAAAACCTGCATTCGAAACTCGGCTTCTAGAATCAATTAACTCAAATGTTAATTAATGTCTAGCCACAGAAGAAAAGAGGGCGAGGGAAGGTGGGTGTACTGGGCATGTGGAAGAAAGGCTAGGGAGAGGAGGAGGGTGAGTAAGAGAGGGACTGAGATAGAAAGGGGATGGGCAAATAAGGGAAACAAGGAGCGAATGCGGTTGATGGCAGAGAGAAGTTGGCACAGTGCCATCCATTCAGTGGTAGCACCAAGGCGGACTTCTGTTCGCTCTCTAGGGTAGGTAGTTAGATGTAGCCAGGGAGACGGAAGGATGCTGTCGTCATTTTGGTAGCATCACTTTTTTCAAGTTTTTTAAAATTGTTGTTCTTTTTATTTATTTATTTTATTTTTAATAATGGCCTGTTTAGTCAATATTAAAAGTTGGAGTGAAGATAAGGGCCTTGAGACACACATTCATCATTAGTTAGGACTATCCAAGGAGGACCTTGTGAACATCTGATGAAGATCTGAAGATGCGAGTTGAAAGAACTCCGGGAGCTATCAATAAGATGGATTAGGTGTTGCAGCATGGCACATTGATGAGAATACAAGGGTGGATATCAGGTACTTGGAAATACAGCAAAAAGTCTGCAGATCACAGACTACGTAACACAGGAAGTCCATTCGACGATTGGTGCCAGGTGCACAAGAGTGGGAAACGGTGGCAGCGACACATGGGATTAATTACGAAGACGTAAAATCGAAAACAAAAACAATAGGAACTCAAGGATGTTTTGTTGTTCTAGTGATAAAGGGGGGTGTGGCGGTGGCACAAGAAAAAGCTCCTCCCTTACGCTCCTTCTTGCTCTCTCCCTCTAACCATCTGAGGCACCGCTCTCTATGCCAGCCAGCCAGCCATCTGGGCAGGAGATGCTATGCCAACTCATTCATTTAACAGTAAAGGATATATCTTTTGAAGATGGCAAACCAACCTCGCAGCTGGCATTTAAAGACTTGGGTAAAAGTCACGTGTTTGGAGGATTGCCAAGGAGTAATATGGCACTTACGGGTCTCAAGTGGTGTGCCAGCGGGAACGTAATGGCATCTGGCACGAAATCCAGCGAAGGACGAAGGAAATATACCACGATAAAGCCAAGTCGACACAAACGGATACCCTTCACATACCGGCTGCCAAAAACAATAGCGAACAGAACAAACAGAGAAATTACGGTATCAGATACGACTAATTGGAGTAAAATTTACTGCGTTAATTAGAAACACATTCAATCAAAGGAACGACTTCTCAGGGGATCAAAGAAAAGAAAAACACAACCATGATGAAGCCAGACGAAAGCACAGAACTGTTCAAGTCTTAGTAGAGGGCGTGAAGAGAGTGCCTCTTTTTGTGCCAACTCCCTTCGCTCTATACGCAATGTTTTCTCCATTGTAAACTACCATTTCTTATTGCACTGGTTGGCAGCTACAATGAAAGAGTACTACTACTGCAACAGACAGTACCAATCTGCCAATCGCTCGCAAGAGGAGGAGGGGGTAAAGAGTAGACCTAAGGGGCTATGCCTGAAGCTCAATAGCAGCTGTTTACAATGTCACAGACACAAAAGAGAGACAAAAAATGCAAACACGAGGATGCATACTAATGAACTGCCAAAACAAATTATAATCAGCAGCCAGACAGCAATTAATCTTTTCCTCTTTGTTTTCAACTTGTGGTTATCAAAAGTAATAACACGTTCTGTGCCCCACTGAATATTTTACTACTTCTAAGAGAGAAAAAATCTGCATAAAAAGATCAGAATTTCTTCATGTGTAGCAAGTCAATCAATAGCAGAGAGCAATGCCGTCATTCTAGCGATTCATCTACATTCCCAACAATTGTAACAGACTTTAATTCCTATAGGCTCGATATACGTGGCAGCCTGAGAGCCAAGTGAGAGAGTTGGCATGGAAATGACTGGAAGTTATTGGAATGGGCACAGAAAGCATGGGAACAAGGAGACAAGCCGAGTTCAAGAAACATCGAAGGGGAGGTGCTGGCCTGGCTGCAGCCACACTGGGGGTAGTGAGGCCGTGGGAACTCATTACATCTTCCACACCCACACTCCACAGCTCCACGACTTTTTTTTTGCCCCCTTCTTGCCCACCACCCAAAAGACATGAACAAACTCCACCCTTTGAGGATATACCCTCCCGCACTAAACTATCATAAACAGATGCAACGCAGACTTACCAACTGGCTTGAATCACAGTTTGGGGGACTCTCTGGGTTGGAAGGAACGTTTCTGTTGCTCCAGCGCGGTCTGCTGGCATCGGGCACAGAGCCAAGGATGGGCATCGCTGCGAAGACAACGGAGGATTTCGTTAAGTTCGTTTTCGCGATTAATATGCACAATTGGAATTAAAACAGTAATTAGCAACGCATGGATATTCATTCACTGGCACCAACAATTATTGTTAATTGTTTCCCTGGGATTTATTTGGAAGACGGGCATGGTTGTGCAATATGAATAATTAAGGAAGTCATCCAAAGGAAGGGATTATAACATCTTTGTGCTTGCTACCCAACACTGGCACTACCAAGATGTCTGAATCTTGTAGTACCACCACTGAGGAAGGACCGCTTGAAAGATGGCATCTTTTTGGGCATCGCAAACGCAACAATCATGATCGCAAGAAATGCGATTAGCAATTTATTTCATAATTGGTGGCGTATTTCCTCTCCATTCATCACATGGAGACACATGGATATTCTAATCTTTCGGCGCTAATGAACTTTGGATAATCACCCCTTTATTTAATTCCATGGGGGATGTTAATTGTGCAGTGTCTTCATCACACAAATGGATTACAAAAAAAAAAAAAAAAAAAAGGGCTTGCACGAGAGAGCAGAATGGAATTGGGGGTGGAGTGTGTGTGTGTGTGTGTGTGTGTACATGTGTGTGAGAGAGAGAGAGGGTAAGCAAGAACGGAGATATTTTTCTTCCTTCGTTATATGCCAGTAGTCAAATAATGCCACAGTACTCACAAACAAGCTGAGAATAGCTCCAACATTGCCAGTGATGTTTAAGTGCTCCCTCTTGGAAAAACCTGGTCTCTTTGCTCTCTGCATGCTCTCTAGAGCACCAACTCTCACATATGAAGACATCTGCCTTCCCTGGTTCTGGATCTTACAAAGCTGGAGTGAGAAGAAACCCTCCTGGAATCTAATTTCAATCAAACTGGATGCTATGCGTGTTATTCAAATGATTAGTGCATTAGCGGCATTCATCTTTGTAAGAGTGGTGTTGGTGCCCTGTCGAAGCGGAATGCAGAAGAGACAACAGACACTGTGGCAGGCACTTGCTAATGTCTTCTGTGCTTAATCATTCTACAGCAGAATGGTTTTATGCATGTTTCATTTGCATATCATTAAACCGCTGAGGCATACGGGCAAATGGCAGCATCGAGTGAGAGAGTGGAAACAGAAAAGCATAAAATATAAAGAGGGGGGAAAAAAGCAACTCATTATGCGATAACAATCTTCAAAGCTGTGCGCTTCGTTTCTGGCAACCTGTCAATTCGTTTATTTCAACATTAATTAAAAAAAAAAAAAAAAAGTCAGTGCGCTCAGCCTTTTTAGCGAGGATTAATTGAGCACCTTACAATCCGTGCGAGAAGCCATCGCAGATAGACTGAATGTCTGTTCATGTAGAACTTAACGGATGTTTGTGGATTTTTGAATGGAACAGAAATTAGATTTTTAATTGCGATCTCAGACTTGTGATCAGCAAAGGCGGGGACTGAAAGAAGCAATTTGCTGTGATTTAATGTGATCTTGTGCAAGAGCTTAAAAGTGTTATATGAGTGAGAGCAGGTGAACGCAGGTGTGATTTGGACACAGTCTAAGTGACAGGGACAGGACTAAAACACTGTCATACTTGAAGAGAATAATTGAGACTAATCTGTTGCATGTTTTTTTTCCCATGATTCACTAACATAACAGAAAACTTCAGGTTACATCTCACATAAACATGCCTAAAATATTCACACAACTAAACTTGACACTGGTTATTCCTTTGGAATCAGGCCTATTATATGTGTATTAATTTGTGAGAACTGAGCCCCCACCAAATCCAGTGAATTTCAATATTTTATAGTCACACAGGACACAGGTAGAGAAAAGTAATTAAATGTGAACCACAATCATTCCACTATCAAGATTAAATAATAGCAAGCAAAAGCAAAAACCTTTTAAATCATAAAGACCCATAAAGAAGATTCGGAATATGCAACCTTTTTGAAAACAAAGCAAGTAACCAAATTTAAAGTTCAGGTTATTTTTTAATCAAATAGCTTTTAAATAACAAAATAATACCCCAGTGAGTTACAAAATTAACAGCTTGGAAAAACAATCCAGCGACAGTCAAAATGTGGCTGCACAGATACCTGCATACGCAACTGCGGATCATCCCTTTTTCCATTTTGTACATCTTTGCTTAATTCTTCCCCTACGTAAGGCAAATCCCCCCCCCCCCCAAGCCAGAATATTCAAATGAACTGAGCTTCACGCTTCACACAATTAGCCATGTTTAGTAATTTGAGAAATGAGTGCCGCAGGGACGAGGGGGAGGGGCGGCACAGATGAGGAAGCAGGTTGGCAGGGGAAGCCCAGTGAAGTGGGCGGGTATAAGCCTGGCGCTTTGTAACCATGGCACATGCAGATGTCGCTATAGTTCTTCCAAAAGCTTCTACCAACCGAGTGGGAACGAGGAATTTATTTGGCATCACATACCTCCACCATGCGTTTCTAATGAGTGAAAACTGGTGGAGTGTGGGAATCAGGCTGGCAGCCAGGGCCAGAGGTACTGATATGGGTGAGACCAAGCTTGGGGGAGATCCCACCCAGTATGAGAGAATGTGGATGCAAATAACGAAGTGGGAGAGGTTAAGCAATACCAGCGAGGTGTCAGTGTATTTCCAAGCCTGTCATAAGATCTAGACATTATGCAGGGAGCTGATATTAATATGCATGCAGGCCCTCTTTATTATGCAGCTCAGCATGCAGTAATATTGCTAGGCTGTTCGTGCCATGCCTTAGTTACTCTCTTAGAATGTTATCTCTCACTGAACAAACACAGCCCTCATTTCTTCTCCCTCCTATTAAAATGTTTAATTACAGATCATATCCATCGAAGCCAATTTGAAAAAGAAACAGAATCTCAAATGACGAGGCCCATCACTGAGAGGAAGCAAGATGACAACACTAAATTGTCAGTAAGATGATACAGTCTGTATATTATAAATGTAATTTCACGGCTTCCTTTAGCATCCAGAATTCATTTATTTGATAGCGGAAGTAGCAGATGTAGTTAGTTATTATTTCTTTAAAAATACTCACTTTTATACAGCGTATAAGAAATATAATGTCACATATATATGTCACATCCATTCAATCAAAAAATTATTGAAACAAACTACACAGCATATACTACATCCATACATTTTTACTCGATAAATATAATGTTTCCCAAAATTTCACATGCAATTACTGTGCTAAAATTCAGCATAACTGAAGGTGGTCAAAATATAAAAATGTATCAAGCACAACTGCATCTGAATGTAAGAGACTGGAGCTAATCACCCTTCATTTCCTTGAATACAACAAAAAAGTGTCACTAAGTTTTCCACAAAATATACACATTGCAAAGTTCTGGACTAGGCTGTATAACAGGAAACCTACCTGTTATCCATCTTTCATTTATAAGGCAGCTACATATATAACTCAGTGGGTCAGTGTAACCTCACCTAAGAATTTGCATAGCCATTATTCTTACCTTTATGAATCACATAGACATGTAGTCAGTAAGAATGAACCACCTAGATGTCTGAATTGGACCAGCCAAGCTTAGAAATAGCATCTCTTTAACCACTGTCTTGTCTGCAGTCTGCAGATTAATTGGTTCCTGGTAATTCTATCAGATTATTATTAATACGCTGTCATGGAGGCAATCGTGGTGACCCCCTGGATCTAGCGGGTTCTTTATAAAGTGGTGTGAAGGTCAACTGTCAATCAGCATGCACAATATGATAATCAGTCAAGTCAGAACGAGCATGCCATTAACACCAGCAGTAATGGCTGACGAAAGAACTGTCATAACAGCAAGCCTCCGGGGACGAACACTTATAGATTGGCTGGGAAAGAGGGAAAGAGGAATCTCAGTCCCAGAAAGAATGTTGCATTTGTGAAATCCTGTATTTGAGACAACAGATGTGGCTGTAGCATTACCAACACCTTTAACTAGCTAAAACACATACTAGATACTAGTTCATATCTAGTATCCTTTTTAAGTGTTTACCAATATAACAATTTTATGTGAAAGGCCAACTCTTCTTCCTTCAAACTGAAGTAAAATTACTTTGCACTTGACAGACATGTCCTGTGTAAAGTAGACTGGGAACTCACTGTACTAACTGAGCAGTGCTTAAACCATACTATGGCTGTCAGAGATATAAAGATGTACCATCTGAGTGTGACTATTCTGCTCGGTCTACTGAGAAGCTGCCCGTTTCAGAGAGGGCAGACTTCACTGCCCATGAGAAATCCACTGGATACTAAAAAGAGTAGGCCATCCTATGGGATACAGTCACTAAATGCCCTTCATGAGTCCTGCATGCTCCATGAGATTCAGAGTGTGTGTGTGTGTGATTGTTAGTAAGCGTACAATTTACTGTCTGTGCAACAGAAAGAGACGAAAGATATTAGAGACCAGGCATAGTCCCTGTACAGGTCAGAGTTTAACAAAGAAGAAAGAGAAAGAAGTAAGTGAGGAGGGAAGACGAGACAGAGAGAAAAAGACAGTGAGCTGGAGTTGAAGTGAATGTGCATGAGATGAGACGGTGTGAAAGAAATGGTTTGTCTGTGCTATGTCCCACAGGGCCTGAACTGGGCGGCTGGCAAGGGAGCCATTACATGCATGTCTCTGACAGCTCACTCTCTCATTACGCTAGCAGACAGTTAACACCACCATCCTTACACCCCAGCTTTGTAATGTAGTCCATATCATCGCCCAAATACACTTTAATAGTTTTAGTGCCTACTTTGATACACTGTACATTAAGAGCTACTTATAAAGAACGATACTTTAAATTTGAGCTCTAAAGAACCACTTAAAGCCTGGACCATACTTAAGTATTGCCTTGGCATAAAATACTAGAGTAGCCATGGGCGTTTTCTAACAGATAAACTAAGTTATCATCACTCTTGGTTCCCACAACATAAATTAAATGATCTGAAGAAAGAAAATAAACCATGTTTATCAGAATGTACACATCTTTCCAAATTAATTACAATTAATGACAAAACAAGAATTATAGAGTTCTACTTCAGTCAAAATGCACTACTGTATTTAATACTGCTAATTATTCAGAAGGTTTGTCAATATCTAAACAGAGGAGTCAGATATATTGTCAGATGTATGCGACTCCACATATTTGTTGAACATAACGTGTAGGGCTATATAGAAAACATGTCATCACAGACAGCTGCATGAAAGATTTCACAGGACTCTGTACTCCTGTGAAAAACTAAGTACACCCCTATTTCTTCAATAGTAAATAATAGACCAGGTGCTGCAAATCAAATGCACCTGATTATTTAATCATCAGCAAATGTGAGCACCTCCAAAAAAGCAGAAGTTTTCTATTACACAAATTTCCCTGGAGTGGACGTCGCAGCAAACTCATCCCAAGGTCAGACCGCGCAGTGCTCAGAGAAATCGAAAAAAACAAGCACAATGTGTTAGACTATATAGGCCCAAGGTAGCATGTTACTTGTTAAGGTTCATGAATGTTAAAGTTCATGACTGTACAATTAGATCAAGATTGAAGAAGGATGGCTTGTTTGGGAGAGTTTCCACAAGAAAGCTTCTTCTATCCACAAAGAACAGCACAGCTTAGGTTTAATGTGCATCTGAAGAAATCACAAGACTTCTGGAACATAACATGATTGTATAGATGTGTGGCCATAGTGCAAAGCAGCACATTTGGTGAAAAACAAACAGAGCGTATTAGTTAAAAACAACGCTCACAGGACCTGGGCACCTTGCAGACACTGAGTCAACAAGAAATTTCTCTGCACTCCAAAGTACTCTACAGTCAAATGTAACACCATCTGTCCACCAGAAACTTGGTCATGCAACAGGGTCATAAGTGCATCAGCAAATCTATTTCATTAGATTTCATTCTAGTCAATGGAGAGAGAAAAAAAAAGAATCAGTGGTTTGGCCCTGTTAAATTCCAGACTTGATTTCAACCTAGCTGAAATACTGTTTTGTCATCTTAAGAGAGCTGTGCATAAATATGCCAGCAAATATCACTGACCTGAAACAATTTTGTAAAGAAGAACTGGGCAACATTTCTCTAGAATTATGTGAGAGATTGATAAAGTCATACAGAAAAATATTACTTCATGTTTTGGTGCTATAGGTTGTACAAGCTACTGAATCACCAGGTGTACTTTGTTTTCTATGAGTCCTGTGAAAACCTTTTTCACATGACTGTAGGTTGTTCAGAAGAATCGCTTTTTATAATTTAATTTTTTACTAGATTTTGTAGTACATCAACTATAACAGCATCAAACAGTGTTTCACACCAAGTTACCGAGTAATTAGTGAAGTACTTTCATGAAAAGTAAATGAATAACCCCATCACTTTCCCTTTAAACATAACTTAGTTTTTGTATGTTTATACATCATTTTTGGCTCCTAAAAATATGTTATTTATATCAATATAAATAATCAGCATTATTCTTTTTTTTTTCCTCCAAAAAATAAAACCTTTTAATATGCTGAAATGCTTTTACATAGACCTAAATGCAAATAACAACCATGTCAGACAGAGTCTGCAAAGAGCAGGGGCCAGAGATATAAAAAGAACAACAAATTACATCTGCTTGTTACATGTCACATAACAACCGTTTCAGGGTCAAAATGTTCTTTAAGAACTCAGAAATAAACAGTGTCACACCACTGAGGGTTAAAGGGGTGTAAATTCTTTCAACTTTAATAGTGTAATTAGTGTAACTGTTATCCCAGGTGGTACAATCAAGATTTACCATTTACTAGGTTCAAGAAGTTAGAGCTAAGAAGTAAATCAGTTTAGTTCTAGTTCATTTCTTAAAGAGGACTCTCCATGTTGTGGCAGAGGTATTCTTACTGAAACAAAAACTTGCAGCTATAGCTTTGGTTGCAAACAAAGTTCCAAACTACGTGTATCAACAAGGATAGTAAACTTGGGTTAGTTCAAATTTAATAATGAGCTCCCACCCCCAGGGTAGATAAAAAGACTGGTCTGGATTTAAGTATTAGGTTAAGGGTTAAATTGATTAAAATATGCATGCTGTGTGTCAGTCAAGTGTAGCAACTGCAAGTGGCCAATCAAGGGAAAACATACAGCAGGACATAAATACTGAAAATAATAAATATACATAAGGTGACTTTCATAATAATGATTCTGAATTTTGACAATGACAACAGCCAAATACTGCAGCTTACTTTTGCCTTAAAACTGCCTTTTTTATTCCCAGATTACAATTATTTGTTCTGGGCCTAAAGCAGCTGTATCTCCCTTCCTCCACCTCTTTTACTCAAGTTTTCTTGTATCAATTTATCTGTCAACAGTAAAATATACTGATTCTGGTTAAATTTGTTCCTCTGACTCCATCCATTCTGATAGCCTTATTCTGATGTGTTATGTCTAGAAAGCAGATCTTCCTAAACTCAGCACGTTGGATAGACATCCATAGTTTTGGTAGAACGAGATGTTCTCTTTTCGGCACGCCATACTCATCTAATAATACTGAAGTCCAGCTAAAACACTATGAGCCTGTGACACTGAGAACCCTTAGAAATTACATGTTATTCACAATTTACTGTACTGTCTAGAGACAACCTGTCTAGTTGAAATCTCCCCTGTCCCTCCTACTCAAAATGAGCTGAGCCTGTGAATGTGATGAGAAAAAGGCAAAAAAGCACTTATAAGAATAGAGCTAGGCAAGCACACATGAACATGACCTCTGCTGGCAGTGGAAAAATCTGCTGCCTCCACACTTTATGGCTAAAGGGCAATGACAGATTTAATTGGACTGAAAAAGACATTTCTTCAAGACTTTTTGGCAAATCTTAGTGCTAAGGTTATGAGAACAGCTCAAAAAAAAAAAAGTAGGACCCATTTTTTTCCTGAGCAAGGCCATATAAATCTGCAGCTGCATTAGTACAGTAGTACATTAGTCAATTTACTAATATCAGTAAAGAAGAGTATTTTTGAATAGAGCTGTCTGATATTCAACCTAATGCTTTTAAAACAGACAAGTAAATGTAGAGTATATATGTTAATGGCTCTCCAGTAAATGATTGATTAGGTCAACATTTACACAGTCTTTCTGTTTAGAAGTTGACACGAGCAGTGGAAGGTTAATTGTCTCTTGTAACTCATATTAAAAAATATTTAAAGTATACATTGTTCATGCAACTCACTAAACCTGAGCAGAGGACTATAGCACAAAGCCTGTTCCTCACATACATTAGAGGCAAGCTTATATAAAGGTTGCAAAGGAAAGAAGGAGGGAATGGAAATACTGTAGATGAGGGCCTTGTTTGAAAGCAACTGACACAAGAGGCTTATAATAGGGACCTTGAGGTCCATTTTCATTCTTATTCCCACAAGCCAATGACATTAACCAGTGTTTTCAGTACAAATCTGTAGAATTGCTTCAGTTAGGGCCAGAACAAAAAGAGAAAATATGCCTTTTAAAGCTAACAGTCTTTTATGCCTTTTACTTCTCATAACCTTCCATAGATTTGCTTACTTGTGTCTAAGCTCTGGGAGGAAGTTTCAATCAATTGATCAAAACGGAATTTTTTTTCCCATATAATTCACAATTTGGTCAATAACATGGTAGAATATTGGTCAACTTCCACAGGAACTCAACAGCTGGACCTCATCTTAGCCAAAGCCTTTTAGTAATATTTTTACTTTACAATAAGAAAGATGTGCAAAATCAGACCAAAACAAGGAGTACTATGAACCCGGTTGGGGCAGCATGGTGGAACAGTGGTTAGCACTGTTGTCTCGCAGCGAGAAGTTCCTGATTCGAATCCACCATCTTTCTGTGTGAAGTTCGCATTTTCCCCTCAATGTTTGTGTGGGTTCTGTAGGTACTCTGCCTCCCACAGTCCAAAAACATACAGCTAGAGCCAACTCTCTTGCTTTTCCTTGAAGATCTATGTCACCCTTCTGATAGAAAAGTAATTGTACTGGATATCACAAAGACTTTGTTCCATAGAACAAATTCTTACTAAAACAAATTGGACTCTGTGCGCAATACACGTGTGAAAACAGCTCCAAAGGGAAAGTAATGAACTTCTTTTCAAAAGATACTAGGCCCAATTAATGGATCATTGTTGGTCTTTCCAGTACAATTTCCCAATTCTTTAGATAGCTTCAGAAATTAAGTGAGTGAGGATATTTGTCACCTCCAAAGCTCTCCTTGCTCTGGACTTCTTGTAAGGTGATCATAGTGTTCTTCTAAGCGCTCAGTATAAGAAATTGATTTTATCCTTTTCATAAAAAATGCCTTTCAACCTTGCCTTAATCTATGCCTTGACACATTGCAAGCATAAAGACATAAAGTAAGCACCTTGGACTTTTTTTTTGAATGCAGTATGAACCTTAAACCCGATCTATACTCGTGCTGACTTGACCAACCCTGAAAACTATACACAATTAGTTCAGTAAATAAAGAAGATTCACCTCACTGCAAATGTCACAGCCAAGGTCCTGAATGGTTTATAAATAAGAGACTTCTATCCTTTATTGTGGCAGCACTATACATTACAGCTCGTTAATAACTGACTATAGTCGTATATAATGACTATAGTAAACTAATATTTTAATGAGGGTTAACAGTTTATACCATGTAATTAATAAAGTAATAACTGGCTGCAAAAACATAAAAGCTTGGTATCTTCTTTGTTTTGAGTTACGGCCAAAAATATGTGACAGTGACTTTCACATGTTAGGCAGTTAATAGACAGCTCAAATATATCAATTTCCACTCTAGCTACACATGTACAAAGAGAATCAGTTAAAATAATTAAAAATAAAACTGTTTATTTAGAACACAGTTTAAATCAACAACAGCACGGTTTGTTAAAACCACATACAAACCATTATGAAATGGTACATTACATCATTCACTTTGAGGCGCCATTGCAAATATTAAAGCTAAATAAGAGCCTTTGATACAAGCCTACAAGGCCCACGATTAAATTGGATTTTCCCAGCGGTTTCACAATTTGAAACATCCATCATTTATTATTAAAGATGGAAATCAAGGGAAGAAAAGGAAGTATTGCTTTTGGCAGCACGAGGAAGCCCTGTGCTAAACACCACCCAACTTCTCCACAGCCTTACCCTTTCACACACAAATAACTGTGGGTCCACATCATTACCATGCTGGCATACACCTGCTGTGCACCAAGATTGCAAACCATTTAAACAGCTTCTCAGTCAGTGCATTCAACAGATATCCTGCTGCCAACCACATGGGTGACACAAACACAAGAGGATTCTTGATGCCAAGCAACAATGCAGTCTTAAATTCCCGGATAAAGTAAATTTAGTTGCTTTGAACCAGAAGGCGACCACTAGTATATTTTTATACTAATAAACATGCAGCATCCCCATCAATAATATGTGACATGATACATTTTAGTCATTCTGACAGAGCCTTGGCTAGTTTTAAGGTGATGTCTTACTGGTAAATCTTTTCCAAAGCAGTGATGGTATTAAGCTGCTATTAAGCTCCTTTATGCACCTTGACTTTGCGCCAATCTTTATATTTAACCCAAGTCAGGTCGGATGTGAGCTAGACACGCTTGTGCCAAATGTTGGGGTGTTTAATAGATGCTTTTTTTTTTTACTACAATATATGACCTCTGCCTGTTTTTCCTTTTTTAACTAAAGGGTGGTTAACTGATGGTATAAGTGGTGTGACGTAGTAGCTGTGTTTAATGTTTAAATGTTGCAAGTTTGCCATTTAGCAATGGTCAGTAAAAGCACATAGGTGTGTTTTAATGTGCGGTGGCATCCAGATATGAGTATTATACACAAGTTGCAGAGGCAAAATGAACAGCTGTACAACTGCAGTTAAAAATGTTAAACTTTTAGCTCTTCCTTCTCAAAGGATTTCAAACTTTCTCAGTAGTGAGAACTTTTTAACATCTGGTGAAGTAGCCCTTTACAAACTCATGACTGTATTTTTGAGAGGCTACTAAAATAAGCTGCTTGTTTTAATGTTAAACATTAATGTTTATTCTATACATTTCTACATGATGTTCTTTTATCCTGCTGTCTGAAACTGAATCTGTATTATCGTTGTTTCCCCAGAAAGCTGGCAGTTCAAAGAACAAGGGTAACTTGTTTTTTTGAAAATATAATGTTAGTATTTCGTATCCCCTAAGACCTTTAACCCCACATTACCTAACACTTTTTTCCCCTCTATGTTGTGTCACACATTACTGGAAGTAAAAGCGAATCCAACAGGTACTAAGTGGCACTGAAATTTCCCTATGTAGGACCAAACCGGCATGCTAATTCCATGCCAACTCCATGCATCAACAAGTTCAGCAAGTTTACTTGACCAACTACACAGGTGGTCATAAAGTTTGGCTTCTCTGCACATTTGATGAATACCAAAAGCCATCATTGTTGCTGTATACTTGTAGGGTCTTTCTGCACCATTTCTATAACAAAACTGCCTCTTTTGAAGGAAAATTAATTAAAAAAAAAATATCTGAGCTCCAGGTTTACTTAATCAGTTAAAAAATAAAGACGATTTATATGGCAATAGATGCTGAGACAGCGATATGTATATGTCGTCTGCATGATGGATATATAATGTCAGGCAGAACACGGGTTGGGGTCATAAAGCTTCGAATGGCCCCCACAGAAACACAGGCTGGTAGTGCACCTCTCAAAGACACCCTGGAAATCCGTCTTAATAAAAGCTCCTCAGTGTCCTTTTGTGATCCTGCAGTGTATTATCAATACACTGCAGTTAAGTGTTGCAATTAGACCAGCCTTTTTCATGCAAATCAATTTGACAGCACAACAATCAGTTAGTTATGCTAGCCCCTGCTCTCTCATTCTCAACTCTCTCCTTCACTCCCTTGGCCTCTCCCTCCCTTCCATGTCATTTTCTCAGGCATTTGCAGAGGTTGCCACATTTGCATTATTTATCATAAAAGGATAGAATATGCATAACTCAAGGCAAGAGTGTGGTTATTAGTACCGTATAACAAATGTTCAATACAAATTGCAGCCATTTGCCTCACTCTTGCTGAAATGCATTCCCAAAATGTAACAGGATAATACTGCATTTTAGCTAATCAACAATGGGGCATGTTGAACATTCAAAGCCAAGTAAACAGGTCTACGTTCTGCAGTGTTCACGGGCTACATATTGCATTCCCACCTCCTCTGTGTGTGGAGACCTGATAGTAATTTACCAAAATCATGCCACTTGACAGTTGCCACTAGTCTCTAGCCTTGATAGGATTTTAGCCTGAAACAAAATTCAAATAAACACACACAACTAAATTGCATGACTAATCATCACAAATATGTGTGTCTGAGACCTCTTGAGCAGCAGCTTCCACATACAACCATTATGATTCATGTGCTTTTGGAACGATGGTCACTGAGAATATTAATAGATACCATTTACTCATAGGAGGAGTCCCATCAAAGTCCTGCGTGGAGTTGTCCTGGTATGATCAATGGATGTGCTTTTATTACCATTAAGGAATAATTTACAAGGCAAATACGAAAACAAGTTTTGAATTATGATTACTTAATCAAACACTGAATCTTGAGTTTGAGTTATGTACAAGCTTTAAATCTGTGTTTGTGACAGCTTGCAGATTTTATTCTTTGTGTAGCGGTGTTCTTAGTAGGATAAAAGTCTATATGAGCATATCTGTTCCACATACCCAATATACTGAGCGTGTGTGTGTGTGTGTGTTCACAAGGTCTTTTAGTCTCATTAACATGCCGGCCTACTATAAAAAAAATGATCTAAATTCATCTCTTCATCAAAGTTCTTAGTTAAGTACAGAGGCAAGATGGTGAGACAGTCTGGTAAAATCAGAAGGAAATAACTGCATGTGATCTTTTTTCTAAGGGTCAAATAAATTAAATCTGACAGAAAAAATATCGAGGGAGAATTTAAAAGAGATAAAAAAAAAATGGAGCTGTGGGCGAGAGATGAGAAAGAGAGCATGCGTCTGTGTGTGACAGAGAGAGAGAGAGAGAGAGAGAGAGCGCGAGAGAGAAAGAGGAAGAGAGAAACTCAGGAACTGCAGGATGGTCTGTATGCCTTTAAACTGAAGTCTCAATCTTATGTAGTTTTGTTCCTTAAAAGGAAATCAGAGGACTTAGCTGAGGCATTGCCTTCAAAGTCATGAATAAACATTGAACTGCCTTTCTGTGCATACATCATACATCACAAGATGACACTACCTAATGGAGGAGGAATCCTTGCCCTCCAACACATGAATAGGCAGTGAAATTACCCACATGCCGCAGCCGCATGGTTCTAAAATGGACCGCTAAGGGAGAGAAAGGAAGGGGCTAATGGGAAGAAAGGAGGACTAGTGAGAAAAGGAGTCTCTCAATAAAGTGGATCCCTGTAATAACCACTTTCTCTCTGCTCTGATAGACCCATGTTAAATGCAGGGGGGGAAAAGTCATATATACTGCAATAATCATTCATAATTACAATGAAAATTGACTCTTTCTGTTAGTCTCCAAGGGCAGTTTCTTAATTCTTGGAAACTACTTGCCACTTGTGAGACCCTTCCTATCATTTCTAAAAGTGTCGATTTTAATAGCATATTAAGTGGAGGTTTCTATTTAAGAGCAGACTATTAACAAAGTTACAGTGAGGCTTTTATGCTATTACTTATTATGCATATATATCTGAAGCCAAAAATCTTTATGTTCTGTACAAACCATAGACTGTATGTGAAGGATGGAAATAGTGCACAGGTCAGAAACGTTAACGCTGCATTCTTTCTACTGGCCAGCAAGGAACAAATTCTCTAGTTATAAATAGAGTTCATTTGCAAAAAGAGATAAACATGGTTGTGTTGTTTAAACAATGCTTAATCGGTAATAAGAAGCTTAAAGTGTGCTAAGAAAACATCTTTCACACCGTTACACCACCAGCAGCATCTTTAACCATTGATACAGAGCAGGATGGATCTATGCTTTTATGTTTTTTTAACCTAATTCTGACCCCACCATCCAAAAGTTGCAGCATACCTTCTGCATACCTTGGTTGCAACAAGTAGTTACCTCAGTTACTGCCCGCTTATCTACTTAAAGCACTCTGGCAGTTCTCCTCATATCTTTGGCATCAACAAGGGATTTTTGATGCTAACTGTATAATTTCTTTTTCAGACAACTCTATAAACTCTAGAGATGGTTGTTTGGGAAAACCCCAGTAGATCAGCATTTTCTGAAATATGCACATCTGGCACTAACAACCACACCACAATCAAAGACTCCTAAATCATCTTTCTCTCCATTCTAATTGGTTTAAAGTTTAGCTGGTCCTCTTGACCACATCTACATGTCTAAATGCACAGAGCGGCTGCCAAGTGACTGGCCGATTAGATGTTTGCATTAATAAGGAGTTGAACAGATATACCTAATAAAAAGTGTCCAGCAAGTGTATATATTATATATTGCATATTAAGTCCGCATATGTATGAGGGCCAAAAGCTCAGGCTTCAGACTCTAATGCTTATTTTCTGACAGTTAATTCTACCCTTGGATTTGTTATGGTGTCATAGTGTGGGAGCATCCTTAATGTGGTCAAGCATACATATTCCAACGAGGAAATTAGCCTCACCCACCTACTGTTTAAACCTTCAGTTTGCAAGGGACAGCCAATCAGAGAAAAGTTGGCTTAAAGTGAGAGTGGCAAAATCCAAGAATCAAAATAGGGACCTAGAATTAAGCAAATTAGTCTCCCTTTAAAGCAGTGTTAAATTAGTGTATGTGAAATATGTTTATTAGTATATATTTACCGGTGTGGCTTGGTGCAAAAAGTGAAACTGTTGTGAGACAATAGACCAGCTGCAGAAAATGTCATCTACTAGCTTACAATGGAGGCCAACTGATAAGACCTGGTGCCAAACCCAGAGTGTAAGGTGCAAGTCAAAGTGCTACATCTGGTGAAGAGGGCAATGGCAGACTGCACCAGGGAATAAATCAGAAACAATTGTTCTGCAAATCTATTTTAGTACTTCAATCTGCTTGAAAACTATTACATTATTTTACTCCTTATGATCCAACAACAACAGTCAGTAAAACAGAAAATATTGCTAAACTTATAACAAAAGACCACACAGGCAAATGTCTGCTAAAATCTAGTTAAATTACTTGCGTTGATCAATGAATAATTTGTGATAAGGGTATGAAGAAAAGACTCCTCAGCTTGAACTCCTGTATGTCCTCCATTTCCTATCTGCAAGCGTGGGTGCATCAACCACAGAGACCCTAAGGCAACTATGCACAAGACATTTCCACAGAGGATCACTTGGAGAATATCCATCAGGCTGAGATACTAATTAGTGTGAGTCCATGTATGCATGTGAGTGCATGACTGTGCATGCGCATGTTGGAGCAGAGAGATGTACACCTAGCCAGGAGTGAGAGCAATGTTGTGCAGCCGAGTGCAGTAATTTCTTTGATCATTTTTAATGGCCATTCTTTCATGTGAGGCTGCTGCTCACACACAACTCACTGCAGGTGTCATCTCATTCCTTCAGTTGTGGGATTAGTATGCAGCAGGCAATAAAAAGCCAGGCCATTACACTGTGCAGCACACATACATAATCTCAACACAGTGGGATCATTACCTTTTCAAAGGATTATATCAGCTCACAGTCTACAGAGAGAAACAAAGAAAGCGACAGAAGCTGAGCAGAAGAGGAAAAGGAACCAAAACGAGACATAAAAAAGAAGCAGCAAAAGAGGCAGACGCAGTTACAGAATGCTCTATCAGTCAGCAATGCAATTAATGGAGGATGGACAGGAAGGTAGAGAATGATGGTTCAGTCTTCTATTTAGGGTTTGCTAGCTGAATTCAGACAGAGTTCCCTCTTATATTCTGAAATGAAGTCAAATATTCTCACCTCAACCATTCTACGGTATTCAGTAGACAAATTATTATTTGTAATGTACCATATCCTGTACCAACTTTGTTTTCTTATTTCACATACTGTATGCTTACACTGTGCCAAAAAACACCAGAGAGGTTCTGACTGTAAAGATTCTTCGGCAGTCCATCACAGGGAAAATAATCCAACCAGGTCTGTGTTGCAAGTACGATCAGACCAATGCACTGGCAACATGCTTGCCATATAGTCCCACACATAATCAATCGAATACACCCAACACCAATAACTCATGGGGAGTATTTACCCATTCAGGTCAAAGAACCACCCTACCCTCATCCCTACTGGGCCTTTCACAAAATCCTGAACAACTATAAGCGAAACAGACAGGTAAAGGTTTGTAACAAGTACTAAAAAGCCATTTTATGATATGAGAATCTGTATAAACCAGAATGTTGTTTTATTATTAATAGCTCTCAGGAGGATCTGCTAGCTGAGAAAGACTGTTGGCTCATCTCATCCACCCTCATACCGTATCTCCCATGGTGGTATGAACCTGGTGCAATTTACGCAGTTTTTATGTATTCATTTAACTCCTATAACCTGCTCTCCCTTCAGCCCGAAGCCTTTCATCCAGAGAAAGGGTTTAATGTATAGTATGTCTACATGACGGTATGCAGTCCGATGCCGAATGCTGTATCCAGTGCACTTTTAAATAATGAAACGTACTCAATAATTCAAGGGCTGCACAACAGTATATCACAATCCTAAACGATACCAAATAATTCAAATGATTTATAACTAGATCATAAATCACGGTTTCAAAGATAAAAAAAGTTTCTATTGAACAACATTAATTTCTCTGTATTAACAAAATATTAAATAGGAATGTGTAATTTATACTGCCAAGTACTTGCTCTTTGCTCTGATGCATTTGTGGTCAATACATATGACTTCTATGTCAATGAGTATGCAGCATTTTCCAAGAAGTTGGGATTCTGTGTAAAATGTAAACAAAGAAAAGCACAGCAAATAATTTTAAAAAGTTAGGACATTTCTATTACAAATTCAGTCTGTTTCAGAGCCCATAATTGCTGACAATGATTTTAAGAAATGTTCATGTGCCCATGCATTAATATGCTCTACAGAATTAGATCCGTTTTCCATACAGTAGCAAATGAAGATGTGAAAAAAAATGGCCATTCAGTTGGTTTTCAGCCGTGACCCGTGCACACAGAGATTTCTCTGAGTCTTTTATTAATTTTATGTGCCACACATGATGACATCCCTAAAATCTTGGTAGTTTTACAATTAGAGCTGTTACTCATTGCTCAAATGCTAACCAGTACAGTCTTTTGTTGTCCTTGTTCCAGTGTTTTTGAAACATGTTTCTGCTCACATCTCTGTACTATTTTCAATTAAATGTAAGTTTTAAACGATCTGCAACTTACTGCATTCTGTTTTTATTTAGTGTTTCCATTGTTGCCATCTTTATGTTTCAAAACTGGACGTGATGAGAAGAGGTGGGTCAATCAAAACAGAGTTAATTATTAATTCACTTTGACCTGAAATGTTCAGAGATGTCAAATCAGACTGCTGTTTTGCCACAACTTTCTACATGACCAGATGTCTTTATGCAACTACATGTATTGCCCCCAGTGGCCATTAAAAAGAATGCATGTTTAAAGCATTTTAAACCATTGCATTTGCTTCACTTTTTTAGACGCAGAAGCAGAGATGGACGCAGATGTCCATCTTTTATACTGTTTACAACTTCTACCCAGTGTTACTTCAGTTCCACCTGGCTGTAAACAGTAACATTTTAGCGAGGACTTGTGGAGTTTGTGCCAGCATCTTGCTTAGTTCTGGAATGATGAAGTAAACACACTGTAGCAAATTTCAGGGGTAGATTGCAAATAATGATGAATTACAAAAGGAAAATCCACTGTTAAAATTTTTACATTCTCCAATCTTTCATTAGTCTTTACTCCACAAGAAGGCAAAACTTAGTACAATAATTAGCTGACTCCAGGGACATAAATACTATCATTCTTCCAGCTTTACATTACAGCAGAGCTGCTAAGCCCTGGTATATGTAAGTAAGCCCATTAATCACCAAGAATCTGATAATATCAATTATTTCAGTAAACAAGGAAGTCCAGATCAAGGCCTCACCCTCCACTCAATCCTTGCATTAAATCACCACACAGATGGATTTAGCAGCTAATTGGAGTAAAATGGAGCTTTGTGAGGGATAATTGAGGATTTCTTTACCAAGTGTAGTAGTGTCTGTAAGTACACAGTCAATTTACAAGAGGAATGGGGTGTGTGAATCTTCACAACTGTTAATCGCACTACATGAATAATAGCATTATAGTTTTTAATGACCAAATATATTTTAAAAAACAAACAAACAAACAAACAAACAACACAGTTAAACAAAGGAAAACATCCATATTTTTTAGTCAATATCGCTTCATTTTGTTTTTTATGTTTTTTTAGCATCTTCTAATATACATTATCAGTACTGTACAGGACAAACACGGTCATGCCATGATTTTTGGTGGCCTTTAGATAATCTGAGCCATCTCCCTCTCTTCACCACTGCCCTATTTCTAAGTGAAAGTGAATTATTTGAAGTAAAAACATCTCCAAGAAATGTCTGACAGGCCTTCTGATTCTCTGGGTGAATAAGGGAAGGCTCCCACTGGTCTGATAAAAGGCTTGGGTTTCTACAGCAAATGATGCCTTTCTCCCGACTTATGCCTACACTCTGCTTTTAATTGGCCTCTTCTGTAGCTGCGAACCCTAATGACTTTGTTCCGGGATTAAAAGCCTCAGAGTGTTCAGGCAAGGCAAGGGTCCTAACCTTTTCTTGCCTGTTTCATCTCTCCTGTTTCAACACTTCCTTGCCCATATTTCTCTTATAAATTCCATCTACAGCCACAAATTCTTTATTTCCCCCCCTTTTTATTTCTACTGTTTGACTGTCTATTTCAATACACTATCCCTGTCCCTGTGAACTCTACTCGGTGCTTCTAGGAAGGCTTGATGAGCCAAGTACTGAAATATAATTTAATGCACTAAAATGAAAATGCTGTCAAACATCATACGATAACGTCGTACATAAGTTATGTAATGTTTAATTCACTAATCTAGTTTGATTCCGCAAATACAGAAACTTTAACATAGGCATAAAAATACAGGAGGAGCTTCTTGAGAATAGCAACCTACTTAAATTACTACTTAAACAGAGTAGAAGGAATTTCTTAATACTAGGCAGTTTAAGTTCCAAAAACACAAGTTTGTCTAAGCACGGAATCAGTAACAGTGAAAGAAGAAAATTTTTTATACCCATCTTGTATGGTTTAAAACATATTTAGGTTTGATGTACATTTGCGATTCACTCATTCCTTATTCCAGAATGGCTGTCAATCCCCTGCTACCCCACCACTACCCAATTCACCTCTCTCCTAGATGCCCAGACAAGGCCAGTGCTGAATGATAGAGTAATCGATGTGAGGCCTAATCACCCAGCTTAACTCTAATACCCTGGACTGGTCCACATCATTATCATATCAGCCTCCACACATTTCGAGGTGACATGGTTGGCAAAAGATTAAGGACAATCTTGTAAAGAGGCACCGCACTTTTCAATGTGCTGACCAACCACAAGAGGCCTTGGGAAGCTGGAAGGAATATGAAGGAACTGAAAGTAAAAATAGCGATAACGACTAAAAACACAGACCCATAAAAAGACCTCTGGTCTGTTTGAGGCTGCCAAACCGATATGAGAAAATCATCTATGTGGAAAATCAAGCAGGGATGGTATCTCTATCAGAGGCACTTGTCCGTACAGCAAAGACAGTTACTGAATGCCTAAGATAAAGAGTTTGTGTAATTAAGCCAGAGGAAGTTGCAGAAACTATCTATTAATTACTTCGCACAAATTGTACAAAATGTTAACCAACAGTAAATAAGGACAGAAGAACAAACAGGTCTGCAGTTCATCCTGGGAACTCTGGACATCTGAATGAGATGATATGTTTAGGTATCCACTGTTAACAATTCCTCAAAATATTAACCCCGATGACAACTGACAGCAAAACATAAAAACATTCAAAACAATCTGAATTATTTTGGTTAGGCAGAGATGTCTGATCATAAATCATCTGTATAAACTGTCAGCTTGTCTTAAAACAATGGCAGAATTAAGCAACCTTATGCATATCTCATTCAGTTAGTACAGTCTTATTGTACAGCTTGGCTACCAAATAGAATATCGCTTTGTGTGTTTTTCTGTATAATGAAGTTTGAATTTCATAGGAAAATAGGACCAGAAAACGCTTAATTTAAGGAAAAGGACAAAAGAATCTCTTTGAATTTTATATCAAAGACAAAAGTAGAGGAAAACATTAACAAATCAGACACACAACTGCAAAACCTTAATGCCTACTTAAACTGACACAAAATCACTCAGTTTGCTTTTATCAACGTTGAAAATAAGCACATTTCCTAAAATCCTGAAGGGATGACTAAAAGGCTTTATTCACAGCCCATCTATTGCTTAAATTTTAAAATATACTTCCGTTTCTATGTTGGCAATCAAGGAAAACACACAAGTCAACGCATGATATCACTTTTACAAACTATCTACAGATATAACTCAAAGTGTTGGTCCATCACAAATAACAATCTGGATGTTTTTTTGATTAAAAGTTAGTAAAGCAAACCACATTAAACTAAAAGCTTTAAAATTAATGTCTGTCTCTCCGTCTAGCCCAGTAAAGTGCGTAACACGGAGCTACCACTCCCCATCATCATAAATGTTTAAGATGGCTAACAAGTGTGGTGTCAACAGCTCCCAAGATAATCAGTGTGTCAATCAATGACGGGTGTGAGGCCAGCTTTTAGAGGGTCTCTATGGTGGCCGCTTAGAGCATGCTCAGTTTAACAGCAGCACTGGGAGAAAGTAAACACAGTAGAATATAGAGTTGACGATTGACTCCCTGATCAATGCCATTGATCACGTAGTCCGCAGATTCTCTACTTCTTTGTGTAGGCTGCTCATATTACTGTTTGTCATCCCGCTATCAGGCTTCGAGCTCAGGATCACAGCAACTTACTAATCAGTCACTACAAAATGCAACCACCACACTAGAGGGAGACAAAGAGGAGGGTCAAAACTAGGTTTATGCTTAGCTTAGAGATCCTGGCAAAGATATATTAAAATAAAGCATGCATGCACACACACATAGGAATACAAACATAACACACCTATTGACTGTGTCAGTTGCTTTTTGTCTTTATTTTTTCCATTTTTGGCATTTTAGCATTATATTGACATTTATTCTTGATTATTTATTCTTTAAAAAAAAAAAAAAAAACAACCTTCAGATTAGAGCTATATCTCTGCTCTGATTAGATCTCAGCACTAATTTATTTATTTTTTTATTTTAAAGCTAAATGTTTTGCTTTATTTTCCTTAGACGATGGTGGAGACCAAAACAGAGCTAAGCAAATTAAAGTAAAGAAAACACTTCAGAGAAAGAACACTTGCTCAAATTAAATTAACTAAACTAGTATCTGCAACAATCAGCTAGAAATTCAAGATATCAAACAGATAAATAGATAAAATCAAATAACATTGACTATCTCATTACATATCTCAATTCATATGTCGTCTTCGGTAACTTTGGGTGTTTATTAGCATTGTAAACTAGTAAGCCCAAATATGTTATGAAACATCTACAGGCACACTAAAGCATGCTCTGTCAACATTGTGATGCCTGACACCAGTCTCGTGGCTATGCCCTGTCTAGTTGGTGCTGTTTTGCGCTCCAGAGTAAAGCTACATCAATAGACAGCCAGCTTTAATGATTTATTGACTGGTAAATATACCATGTAATGAATCTGAACAAAAAAACAACAATTTATAGCTACAGTGACATAATAACAGTCACATTCTGCTACACCTACACAGTTTTGAAAAACACTTATGACACTGATAATTCCTATGCAGGATTTTGTTATCTGCAAAACATATTTATCATTCAAGTGTTAAATTAAGTTTCAAAAAAGAAAGAAAACGACTGCTGCTCTTTTGATAACGAGATGGAAAATTGTCACAAATGCTCCAACTGTGAGAGGTATTTGCTTTACAAAGCATCTCTAAAGGGGTGGACAAGCATACTGACAATTGGTAAAACTTAAACAACACGGCAAACTTGTTGGTTTGATTCTGCCTTAATGACAGGCTTAATCTAACACATTAAGCATTGCACATGAATAGTTTCTGGCAGTATTCACTCTGAAATGTCAGCCTTACATAAAATGAAAGAAACCTCACAATACAAAGCTAAACTCCCCCTTAATATACAGATGAGGATAAAATTATTAGCCTTCCTATAAGATGTAAGTTTTTGTTTAAGTGCTTTTTTAATAGAGCAAGTAACATAGCATTTCTAAACATACCAGTTTTCTTAAGAAAACATAAGTTATTTCAATTTGCACAAAATAACAATTTCCTTAAAAAAAATATAAGACCAGCGTCAATATTATTAGCTCCCTAAAAAAACAACAACCTTTTTTGAAGCCACAGCACAAATCACTGCTGTGCAAGGATGTGCTTTAACTTTGTAATGATCAAAGCTTGTAAAATAAAGTTAAAATTTAGGGTTATCTTCCAATATGCACACAGTGTTAAAACCTCAGGAAGGTTTTGAGCTATCACTTACGAAAACATCAGGCCAAAAAAAAAAGATATCAGTTTATACTTTTCTGGATGCTCACAAAGCAGGAGATGGATATACAAAGTTAGCACAGCATTCCCAAGTGTCCAGAACTGGAGAGAGAAACATCATCAGGAAATTCAAAGAGAGCCACACAGTATAGAACAAGCCTGGTAGAGGTAGGAAGAGAAAGATATCAACAACTCTGGACAAGAGAAATCTGGTGAGAGATGTGTCTAAAGCCCCCAAAATGACTGCCAATATACTAGTGAATGACTAAGTTAGGGATTTTACTCTCAACGAAAACATTCACTAGTACCCCTTATGGGAATGGACTGCAAAAACTTCACTTCTTCAGAAAAGACACCTTGTCAAACAGAAGTATGCTATTAACAACCTGGAGAAAGGTTATGCATACTGGAAGCACGTCCTCTGGCCAGATGAGATGAAACTAGAGCTCTTTGGCAATAAAGACGCCGATTATGTTTGGAGAAAGAAGGGAGAGTTGGATAACCCAAAACACACCGTCCACACTGTAAAACATGGTGCTGGGATTATTATGCTGTGGGATGTTTCAGTGTATCTGTGAAAGGGGAATCTCGTCAATGTGGAAGCAATTATGAAGAAGAAGGATATGTGAAGATTTTCAAAGAAATCCTCAAGCAGCCAGCAGCAAAACTGGGTCGACCCCAAATATATCCCATTCCTGATGAAGAACTACCTCCAGAAGACCACAGTGAAAGTTACTGACTGGCCTGCACAAAGTCATGAGTTGAATTTCATCAAAAATATGTGTGGTGAACTGAAGACCAAGGTCCATGCCAGAATATCCTAAAATCTGGAGAAGCTTGAGAGATTCACCAAAGAAGAATGAGCTAGGACTGCTCAGGAGACGTTTGTGAGACTTGTTGAAAACTACAACAAATGACTCCAGGCTGTTATCCAGCATGAAGGATACACAATTGACTATTAGCATCATAGTGGCTAATAATTTTGATCCCTAGTAGTTTTTGGTTTTGTGAAATAAGTTTGTTTCTGTGCAGTGAAAGTGAAATAATGTTAACATCCAAAATAAATAAAATAACATAAAAAAGCATTACTTAATTAAAAATTGTTTCCTAAAAGTTGTTAAACTATTTTTTTCATAGGGGGGCTAATAACTCTGTCCTGATCTAAAGTGGCTATCTTTGTGTCTGCAATGTAGGTTAGTACATATTAGGCTCTCAAGCAGAGACACAATGACCACTTCTATTTTTAAGTAGTCTTGCCATCAATTGAGCTAGTAAGTGGCAGTGAGGACAAAGAGAGAGTGACACATGCAGAAGCATGTTAGCTTTTTAAATATTCTAAAAAACCTCCAATCCAGCTGTAAACAACTTGACCAGGCAAATCTTCAATCCAAGCCAAAAATACTGAAAACCAATCATACAGTCCTCATATAATCCTATAATCTAATGCCTATTACTAGCCAGTCAACTAGATCCACAACAGTGGGTTTCTACTCCGACACACAGTTCCATCAATTCTACATTGATGATGAATTTTTATTCTTGCTCTTTTCTCAATGCATCCATTTCAGATGAGATGAAAAAGTAATATTCCAGCAATAAAGCTTGATTTACATCCCCTTCACTGTTCTCCCTCTTCCTTTTTTATTTGATCATTTAGCCAGGATCATATAACTGTATATCAGACACAAATGAAATCAGGTCTCATGCACATTAAGGCCATGTCTTTCTGCAGCTAACATCCCCTCCAACCCAACTCCCCAGCTCCACAGCAAGGCAGGGGCAGAGTCCCATTCATTTTCAGGCCCATTTCCTCCTATGATTAGGCGATCAATCAATCTCAGCATTCAATCTCATCAGGCAGACGGGATTATCTGCCCATCTTCCCCTCTGCCTCTTTCAACTTACTCCATCCCACACACACAGCAGCACATTAACATCAGATCAAGTATCAAACAACACAAGCAGTCTACCACATCCTCTGACCACAAACAGACAGCTTCTCATCTTAGCCGTCTCTGGCTGTCCTCAAAACATGTGCCAAAAAAATGAACAACAAACATAATGTTGAGCAAAGCTTTCGTTTTGGGATCAAATGTAATTACAGATTAAATTGCTTAATTTGATGATTACTTAAGTCTACCAATTTATGACATCATTTGTTTGTAAACAATCACAAGCGATCAGACTATCTTTACTCTCTCTCCCTCTGTACATTTATATATGAAGAAGTAATAATGAATAAAATGAAAACATAAATTTAAATTACTTTTTTTGCCATCACTAATATTTCATGTTTCTCTACCCCCACCCCCCCACCCCCCGGATAAGCACTTGGTAAAATGGACGTTTTCCTCACAGCTGAAAATATTTAATGAATTTTCCCTAATGGCAAAAAGCTTTTTGATGTAGCAATGCTTATTCGTAAAACAACACTGATGAAACTGTCATGCTTTCAAGAGACACTACCTTTTACTAACCACGTGCTAGATTAATACATTTGAAAGGCAGCACTTTCTTCCATGCTCGTGCCCCTGTTTCTGGAGGCAGAATAACCCTCAAACCCAATTCAAAGCTACCATAGTAATACTGGCAAAAAAAAAAAAAAAGTCTGCAACAACCACAGTGTCACACTGACTTTGAGCAGCACTGTGGACAAGCACAGCATCCCAAACAAAACAGAAAGTACACATAGCTCCTTTGCAGCCTCAATTTCGTCACCTCAGCTTTATCTATGCACTGCATTATTTAGCAGAAATCGCAGTGAATGACAGCATCTTCCTCTGCCTTTACTTGTTTATTTTGACAAAAGAACATTACGCAATTGTATTTTGCCCACTTTTTATGAAATCTACCATCATTATTTCATTAATCTTGCAAAAAAATATGTCAACTTTCATTGTTATGTTTTTTGTTAAAGCGCTACCATTTTACATTCTTATGCCAATCTTTGTTGCACAGGGCTTTTTTAGGGTTTTTTCTTTTTTTGCTGTTAGCACACACAACAACAAACCCAGCTGAGCCATTAAGGTTTCATCACCGTTGTAATAGAAATTTGTGTTAAAGCACGGAGCACTGAAAGTCTGGGTTTATGCTTTTCCAAATGAAAGCTGAGCTCAAATCTATATTACTCTCAAACTCTCAATCAATCATGTGTGAAGTCTATCTGTATTCCTGTGTGAGATTAACTGTGAAGTATCTACGTGGTTATTATGGTCAACATGCCAAAGACCATCCTGCACAAGATGTTGCTTTTTTTGATGGGGGGCTACTAAAATAGTGTTAGGATATCAGCGATGTTTGCTGAATTAAAAAGAAATGTTTCCATTAACATCTCACACATGTGAGCATTAATATTTGAAAATGCGAAACATATTTTTGTCAATAGCAGTCCTTACAGAGGCGTGAAAATGCTAAGGAATCTTTCTCTGGGACTCTCAACTGTCCCAAGAAGCTGAATCTGTTGCAATAAATGGCCTTAATAACACACTTTTGCCTCAGCCATTATTCTACACGTCATTGTTTTTAATTACATGCCGAGACCTTCTAAGAGCCACGCACACTCCAAGCTCACTTGGCATCCTCTTTACTGGCAACAATTAACCTAAGGTGTGGACAGCTTTCCTGAAAACATCATAAACCAAACCACCAAACCTACAGTCTGAAAATCTGACAATTTATTCAGGTCTGCTTACATTCTTTTAAAAGTGTCCATGTAATATCCACATTTCCACTAGCTTCTGGTTTAGACAAAGAAATCGTTGTCAGGAGCACATCTTAAATCAGGAAATGTGAAAGAAATGCAAAAGAACTAAAATCACATCCAAGTTATCCATGTAGAGCTTCCCAGTTTCTTATTGGTAGGTTTTAAAAGTTCAGTAGTGACATTGGTTAAACTTCAAATTATCTGAATGTTTAGTATCGTGGTGACATAAGTGACATCCGAGTGGTGTTCAAGTGAAAGAATCACTGAATTAAAAAGCAAAGGCTCATCACCCACTATCATTATAAAGCTGCAGATGGAGATGCAGACAGCACAGTCTGATGCTGTTATTGTCTTCCGTGTGGGTGAGTGATAATAACCCAGGCTGGGGGTAAAGAAGAGGCTATATGGGGAAAAAATCTGTTTGACTGCATCATATCCTCTTGCAGAGTAGCCTTGACCTACTGCCTGATTTTGATAGAGCTGCTGTCTATTTAATTCATATGGATACACTAACGTTCCCCAGAATGCCTTATCTCAGTGAGGACCAAGTAATATACTTGGGATTGGATTAGAGTGATCCCACTGAGAGAGGAAGGTACTCACAGGTGACAAGGTGTGCAGACCACCAAATTAATGAAAACAACAACACATCAGCACCCAACCTTTTAAAATTTAGGATGATTATAAGGAAGCATTAACTTTAGAAAACTAACTTTGCAATTCTATAAACTAACATGCCTGAAGTTACAAACGTCAATCAAAGACTGCCTACATCATTACAAATATGCCTACATCTGGAAACTGCCCTTTGAAACAGTAACAGGAAGAGCACAGGCTTCCAGGGATGCTTACTTATAAGTATTTGGTAGCTTTATAGTGAAGAGATGTTAATGTGTTAGAGGTCAAATTTAATCAGGTATGGAGTTTACATTTGCAGACTTCAGACAAACTAGTTTCAGGTGGACCCATCACTTAACAAAATGTCTCAAGTAAAGTTTAATCCATTAAAAATACCTTTATAAAAATAAACAAAATCAAAACACATGGCAATAAAATAAAGTTTCTCATAAAACCTTTGACTAACCTGCAAAATACCTTCTTTGTATTGCAAGGTGAGTTGTATGTGTGGATTTTAAGTACAACTGCAAGCAGCCTATTGTTCACACGCACCACATGCTATCTCTGAGATAGACCTTTTTAAGCATGTTTTTTTACTCCCATACTTAACATGTTTTGTCACTTTACAAATTTCAGATGATTTCCTTGGCGACTGACTGGACCACCCCTCTTATTTCAACTACTCCCTCCATTTCAATCTTTATCTACGTTTATCACCTTTGCTCACACATGCATTGTCTTTCTTCTACTTACTGTCATTCCTCTTCTCTCCACAGCATTCCTCCACTTCTCCAGGATATCTTCCACTAGCTTCCCACTCTCAATACAGATCAGTATATCGTTTGCAAACATCATAGTCCATGGAGACTCCTGTCTGGCCTCATTGGTCTCCCTGTCCATCCTTAAAAGGGGTTTTCATTTGGATTGAAGTAGCAGGGTAAATACCAACAACTGCATTCAAAAAAATATTTTGTGCAGTTATTAGTTCATACACATTTGGATTACTTTTCTGCTGATCTCAATTATGTGCACGATTAAATGTAACTAGGTGTCTTTAGCTAGCTCATTCGTTACATCTACCATTAGCTAATAAAGGTTTGCTAGCCTTACACTAGAGACAGAAAAAGCTACAGGCTACCACTTCCCTGTTTTCTTAAATCTAAAAACCCGCTCCCTCCACTCCCGCAGTGTTGTTTAGCTATATTTACAATTAAATTTGAGCACTGGGAGAAACAATTTGGCTAAAGAGAGAAAGACAAACAAACGTACAAAACTTAGCTCGACTTACCCTGCACATGTTAGCCACATAATTGCAATTGCCTTTGATTTAGATTAAAACTGTGATTGGGAGATGATGGGTGAATAAGCAAATATAAAAATATTTGTGGAGGTGGGCAGATGGATCCGAATATTGATAGCATCATACCAACACTGGTATCAGTATCGGAGCCATACTAATGTAATTGGCTTAATACTTTATTTATGTCAATATACAAGAAAAGTTGAAAGATTTTTATTTATTTATTTTTACTGTGTTAGCTAGTTATTGTAGATAGTGAAAGAGTCAACACTGTATGGTTGGTGTTCATTAAAATGTATAGTACAGCAGTACCCTTAGTGATTCCCTAACCTCCAATGGCTCCAGTAGCAGAAATAATCTTTCATATATACAATACATGAAATTATCATTACTTTGATTTACTTTTTTCTGACAATTTTGCCACACGAAATTTGATTTTAAAAAATTATAAATGTAAAGATATTGTGCAGGTATAAAGAATTTGGGTTAAAATGCTAATAATTACTGTCTGCGATGGATTCAATTTGGAAAAAACTCAAACAGCACTCTTTTTGTTGGGGAAAAATGACAGGCCTTGTTAAGGAGTCCCTGAAGTTTTTTGTATTCTAATATTAAAGAAGTTTTGGGCAACTTTCATCAGTAAAATTTGTTCTCTATTGTAATTGAAAAGTTAGAATAATATATTTTATGTATTCAAGAATAGGTAAGCCACACAATGGTGCATTTTGAAGAAATACTATGTTAATCATCAATACAAATTAAAATTGCCAGAAAAGTGGATTTTGCTGATGCTATTCCTTATATTTACACAGAATGACACAGTGTTTTATTTTATACAAAATCAGCTTTTAATGGAAAGTATTTATTTAAAACATTATGACAGTCTGTGAAAACTATTTTAATAAGTCACTGGAATGCACCAGACATCACTTATTTTATTATGTTTCGTTTAGATCATGAGAAACAGTTCTTGAGTTGTTCAAGGCTGAGTGATTATGTAGCATTTATTTAAAAATATGAATCTTTATTAACAAGAGATGGAATGTGGAATGCAGACTATTTTTGTGGGGTTTTGTGGCAAAAGATTGAGAGAGTGACTGTAATCATCACTCTGAGGACAATTTTCTGGAACAGATGGCTCTTTATTTGTGTTGGTTTCGCAGCAGTCCTTTTCTTGGCCTTTTCTTTGCCCTGGCACCATGTAATTTTCAATAGTGCAAATTATGTCCAAAGGGCGGTTGTTAATCTCATCTTTTAGAAATGCGCAGCAGATCTGGTTTGTTGACAGGGTAATGGTTTAATACACATAAATACATCTACGCAAATGTTGGCAATGTTAACATCACAGTCTACATCTGTGAGGATCCATAATTAAATCAAAGATCACATCTTTGGCAGTTATCATCAGATGTAAGTTAGCCAGTCCACTGGCACACAGAGGCTAAAATTTAAGAATCCAACATTTTTTTGAGTATCTCTCATGATTTAAAGAATTATTTCATAAATGTAATACTATATCTTGTATAAAATCTACATTGTATCAGTGCAAGAATTATCTAAACATAGTATTCGTCTGAGTTTTAGTTTGAGTATGAAGCTTCTGAAGTTCTAAAACATTTGTTTGTAGAAGTAAGGAGACAAACTAGAGTAGGATATAATGATGTTAAGAACAGTTTGATTTGTTGATGTTAATTAATACTGATGAGTGAACTAAAATCATCAGTTTAGTCATACATCTTGTAGAAAAGACTGAACTCCTCGGGGCTGGTGTGAATTATCCGTCCAGAGAAAGTGGCTAAGCAATTCTCATAATACGAATGTGACTTGGTAACATCTTTGTTACAAAATAAGATTATTAAAAATATGTCCCTTGGCAACTCATTATACCATCAACTCAGGCCATTTTCTCCTTAAGCCTTTAATTAAATTTGAATTATTACAAAAGTACAGAACAGTCAACAGCTACATGACTTTGAGCTAGAACTGTGTTGTGCCAGCAGGCAGATGACTTATTGTCGGTTCTATATATTTTTTTCTAAGCTCTCCTTGGCATGCTTCCTGGACTTTATAATGTTGACATTTACTTCTGTGTGTATTCAAGATATTCTTCATGTGCCTCAGTTTCTCTGTGCCTTTCAGATGCATTTATAAGTCAGATTCTCCACAAAGTGTTTTGTGAAATTTATGAAGGCGGAAGTCTTTTAAAAGATATAACGTAGATATCTGTAGATTCATAATTCTGGACTATTTTTTACAATGCAACAGAACTAGGCCTGCTCATTGCACGCAGTTATGTTGATTTATTAACATGTAAAAGTTAACTGTAAGTCCAATTAGGAAAGAAGTCAGTTTGTCAGCTGCACTGCCATAATAAGGAAAAGAATGTCACAAAAGACAAGGTTGGAGGTTGTTCTTCCCACTGAATTCCTGTTAATAGTTCCTGCAGTGAAAACAATAACAACAACAAAAACCCTCTAATTATAGTATTAGTTAATTAGGTAGGGATTTTAACACTTATTGTCAATGAGAGCTGGGAATTAAAGATAAAGGGTGCAAACATCAGTGCATGTGTCGTTCAGTCTCATAATGCCTATTTTACATGAACAATGAGTCACACAGGAACACATTCAGGCTTCATAAGATTATCCACAATAATAAAGTTCTGGAGGGTTTTTTTATTTAGAAAAATCAGAACACCTAGATTGATCATATTTATGAAACAAAGAGAACCAGAACTGATTATTTTCCGGTCTTGTTCATTACATTTTTAAACTTTTTATTTTATATTTTTGCTTGTTCAACTACAACTGTGCAGTGGCATAATGCAAAGAGGTAGATATTTTTCTTCTTCTTCTACTGGGATCATTGGAACAGTGTGTATAAGACAATGGTCATCTGCTTCATCTAATATGCAAAAATAGTGAACATACCTCACTGGCCTTTGGGTAGTAAACAGGATTTACTCTTTAAACAAATCTGAAGCAGTGGATGAGTTTCTCAGCAATTACAATCCTGTACTATAAATTTAGATTAAGGTCCTCTTTCCTCTGTATTGCACATCTCGTAACTGTATTGCAAACTGTATAACATATGTCATTTATATCTCGCAAATATAGTTTAATCATATAGTTTATTTTCATTTCACTGACATATTGTGTATGTGGACCCTGAGCTTTGTAATGTCATCTCTCTATATGCTTGTATGTGGCTAAGATGATAAAAACCTCTTAAATTCCTCATTCTGCCCATAAATGAATAGAACACGGGGTTCTACAGACCACTGTACAATAAAGAAAGCCATTTGTTCCCTCGGGCCATCGCAATCATGGACAGCTAAGAGAATTAACAGTTGATACTGTTTTAAGTGGGCTATTATTCCTGTGAAATTACCACATTAAGGAGTATCTGTACTCAGATCAAGCAAAATCTTAAATTTGTGTCATTAATGAGGAGGTAAACTGTTTTGCTCTGTCGATGGTCAAAAAGTGCGATACAAGTAGAAGGCAGGTGACTTTGGGTCATGCTCAATTATGAGATGCACTCAGCTGTAGTTTTGTGCCCACCTTGTTCGCACAGCTTCCTACGCCACAGTCAGTATCTGCCCTCTGTTGGTACCCTCTGTTGAAGCATTGTTTTTCCACCACTACCTTTTGTTTACATGGTGATTTATTGGTTTGAAAATTGGTTTGAACATTTCTCTTCAGTCCACACTACTTTTAAAATACAGTTGTCTTCCTCCCTGATTTCTGCGGAGGGAGGTAATGTAAAGTGAAAAAAGAGAAGGTACATATACACACAGGCATGTAGCAGCATTGTTGAGGTTCGGGTTTGTGATAGAGTGGAGTGCCACAGAACGATTATAGCAATCCCTGACAGGGCCCAGAAATTAGCTTGGGAATTTAAATATATGGGAAAAAGGATGAGGCTGTGTAACATTTTGGAAGGAGTGACACCACCTATAATGCTGTTGTAATGTTTAAAAAATGACTGTAGTCGTTTAAATGAGCCATATTTTGGAAGCAGGGATAGATCATGAGTTGAGATATACTACAGCTGAAAGAGAGAGAAACCCTGCAAATCCTCTAAACAGACTCCAAAATAAATCTTTGTCTAAATCGTTCCATTAGTAAGATGGAAAACAAATTTAAACGCCATCACTGCAAGATTTCTTCATGTTCTTGATAAGGAGAAAAGTTTTTAGGTTGCTCTCCTAGACTTCAATATAGTCACTGTTTTGAGAGCAAGCATCCGGCTGCCAATGGGGAAACGTCATCTGTGGGCACTTTGGCAGCCCTCAGCTGTGGTGGTTGCTGCTTGTCAGCTATAACAAACAAACCTCTGGGTGCTTATAAGAGAGATCGGGCTGTGGTGAGCAGAGAGGAGCATGACATAAGTCACAGCTGAAGGGTGCAACATAAGCAGCAGCTGTGTTAGATGTGGCTTCAGTTGTCACAGTTGGGAATGTGTTTGCAGCTGCCATTATCAAGAATCTGACATTTCATGATTGGAAAGTCCAATTTGTAGGAAGTTTGGTTTTGTCTCTTTATTTTGTTTTTTGGCCTTTTTCCTTCAGAATGTTTGATTTTAAGTCAAATAATAAAGTCCTCGCTTCAGTGAGAGAAAGAAAAAGCTGTGAGAGAGCAAGTAGACTGTAACTCAAGTCAAATTAAATTCAGATGACTGGTCACTTAAGAAGATGTCTTCTATTCAGCTCTTAAAACCTCTGGTCATGTGTTGTCCACCTCAGTCATAAAGGGTTGTGTAAAACAGTGGTCTCCAACCTTTTTTGCGCCACGGACCGGTTTATGCCCGACAATATTTTCACGGACCGGCCTTTAAGGTGTCGCGGATAAATACAACAAAATAAAACTAGTACCGGTACCAAAAAAAAAGAAGATTTATTCATAACACACGTGAAAAGACCCAGGAAAACCGAGTTAACGATAAAAACAATAACAAAATAACGCTGAAAACCGATAAAAACCCTGAAAAACATACATTTCAGACCTGAGCCTCAACTCTCGCGGCCCGGTACCAAACGACTCACGGTCCGAGGCCCGGGGGTTGGGGACCGCTGATGTAAAAGATTTCGATGGATTGGGCTGAGTCTGAGAGTTTATCTCTGCATTCATCATATCACCTTGGACAAATATTAAAACATTAATGTGCCACTTCTTTTTGCATGCAGGGCTTCCCACAGCGAGTCTTCTGAGATTCTCATCACGAAGTTCATGAAGTTTATATATGTACACCTTTATCCTGAAAGGTTTTCCTAACTTGCTGCTGTGGGAGGAAAAAGATGCTACCCATGTCAAGACACACTCATACATTTCACAGAGGGTTCTTCCAAAAGTCAGCGCACAAATATTTGATTAACAGTAAAATATGTGATGAGGGGGACATTAAAGGGGCATTATGGAATATCACAACCCCATTATGCTTTGTAAATTAGGAGATTCAATGAAGTGGCTGATGTTGAGAAGTCCTACCAGTGGCTAAAGGCCAGAGATTCTGATGATAGAAGTGGAATAACAAGTCTTAAGTGACAGATCCAGAGGAAAAGGGATCTAACCCAGGGAGAAAGTAATCAAGGTGCCTGCTATGCAAAGTTTCTCAGGGCCAGCACATAGATGGTATGGCTAGAAGTCACCACCAAAACTATCTCTAAAATCCTGTGGGACTTTTAAGTTTCAGAACGCCAAGTCTTGACTTACAAACTCAATAAAGCATTGGCTGGACTGACAGTTGTGATAGCTGTAGCAGTCCTAGCAAAGAGTAACAGAAAAAGAAGCAAGAGAAGATCAAGGAGCTGAAGGAACATCCGGGACAGATGTGTAGAGTAAAGCCTGAAGCAGTCCCAGTGGTGATGTTAGTATACAGGCTGTGTTCCTCAAACTGGAAGAGTGACCTAAGATTGCACCAGAGGTCTCTGTTCAGAGGAGAGAGGTCCCAGAAACAGTGAGCATGCTGCACGTGTCCTTCTGTTTCCTGGTCGTCTGATAGAGGACATGAGTTTGCCCAAGACACATCACCAGTAATGCACACATGCACACACATTTGGGAGTTATAGGGAAAATGTCCTACTTGGTGAACCCTGAGTGCTACTCATCCTGTGTTCACACGTATACGTTAATTAGATGCTACATCGGATTAGGGCAAGGCAAACATTTTTTTTTTTTCAAAGTTGTATTGGCTGTCCTTTCAGCCTGCTTATGCTTAGTGCAAATTTACATATTGTAGGATGATATGTTCGTGTGTGTGCCTGTGCGTGTGATAGAGGGGTAGATTATCAATCTGCTTTATATTTGAAAGTAATTAGAATTCTTCATTTTTGAAGCCCTGCAGAAAGACACAGGGTGGTGGTGGTGGTGGTGGGGGGGGGGGTGACAGGTTAATTGAGGAATAATACCCTTCAGAATGATGGATTTTGGTGACTTGAGATGTCAGAATCCATTATAGGAAATTTAAATTTGCAATTAAAGTGGGAGGCTGGGTGCAGAATTCTTTCATTTTAATTCCCTCTTGCCTTCTCCCCTGTTATTATTAATGTTCTGCATTGAATGTCCAGGCTCTCTCCTTCGGCACTCACCCACTATCTAACACAGTTTGCCAAAATGAGGCTTAATTAATGAACTCAAACATACAGTAAATCAAATAGGTTTTTTTGTCTTTGTAGAAATGCTGGACGAGCTGGATATTTCATGGCTACTTCATGCAATCACTGAAACGTCTCATTGTGTTGAGAAAAAAATATGAAAAAGCATTCTGGCTCGAATATAACTGGCCTCAGATGTGTGATCGTTGATGAATTTACTTTTTATTATTTCTTGTCTTGAAACTTGTTTTTTAAAGAAGGCTGAATTGAGTGGTGAAGGGCAGTCACTGTAAGTTAATGCCAATAAGCGAGTGACTGCTGGAAATAATGGTTATTTACTTCACCTGTTTGAATAGCTCATGTCCAAGAAATATGAAACTTTAGATGGCACATGTCGACACTTGTGTCAATAAAGCGAAACCTCTCCCACCTGCTATAGATGAAATAGTTTGCAGGTGTAATATTGCACATCACATTCTTCTTGGTTGTACAATGGTTTATTTTAGATGCAACTGAGCAATAAAGCAAGATTTGCTAAATTAAATGATTCAGTATTTCAGATAAAGCTTTTTTTTTGTGTCCATCTAAATGGTGACATGCCTCCGATTACATGAATTCAAAGAAAGAAAGAAGCGAAGAAAGAGAAATGACTTCCTGCATTAAACCTGTGCTTTGAAATGTTCAATAATATGATGATAGGAGATGATAAACTTGCGAAAATTATTTTATATATTTTTTCCTCCAACATATACCACAGGATTGAAAAAAAAAGAACAATATTTGGCATCCACTGACAAAAAACGAGGTGATGGGTAAATAAATTCAGAATCTCTTTTCCCCCGTGAGGACTATCTGCTGCAGCAGCACATTAATGCCACTATCAGCTACTATATCACCAGTCAAAGTGACAAATGGTAGACAAGTGCCTCTCAAATATTCAGCCAGGGTGGAGTAGTGCAGGGGTGGTAATGGGATATAGTGTTTTCCTCCATTTGGGGAAAGGACATGGTGTAAAATGTGTTTAGAGAAATGGTTGGAGTAAAAGTTGGAGAAAAAAAGAAGAAGAAGTGTTCAGAATCTGTATGTTTGCATGTCTACATAACCGTGTTTTAGCCCACAGAACGAATGATTGTCTTATTGTCCTTTATCTGCACCCCCCCCAACCACACACCTCCTCATCTCCCACATCATTCGGACAGCTGGAAACAGAATTCATCCGATTCGTTCTGCTGCTTTTCTCTCTCCCAACTGCCCCATTCCCCCCCACCATTCCCCCGTCCCCCTCGCTGTCGTAATAGGATCTGCAGGAATCATTCAAAGGCTAGATATAATTTACTGCTTGCCGTGCACAATGCCCCCTCCCACTCTCACCCCCTTTCTCAATCGCACAAGGTGCCCTGCGGATGAACTAATCATACTTGAAATATTATTTCTGCTTCTTATTCCACCATTTTATGAACAGCTCCTTTTTATGGTGCAATGGATTTAACCCCTGCCTGGTCACACTCACGCCAGCCTGCGCATGCAGAAGGAGGGTGGGTGAGAGGTGTGGGTGGAAAGAGAGACAGAAAAGCTTTTGTTTTTGTGTTTGTTGTTTGTATTCGTACATTTGTGTTTTACCCTAACTTGATTTCCCAGTCTTCCAAAAACTAAAATAAAGAGGGATTACTAAGGGAAAATGTGTGCAACGTAGCAATGAACCTCACCAAGAAAATCATAAAAACGAGATCAAACAAAACATACAAACATAACAAAATGCATTCCATATTTCTCTTTTATCCATTTCCATGCCCATTTCATTCATATACACCACAGTAAATGTCTCTGTGCTGATACAGCAGATGTGCTGTGGTCTGCTTTGAAAACTAGATGATGAAAATACTAATAAAGCAAATAAAAACTGTTGCCAGGAATTATATTCGCTTGACCACCTTTATTCTTCAAAACAGACTTAACTCTTTTAGACAAGCGTCTTCTTTACGTAGCCTTCAGTAATATTTCTCCAGGAGCTTTGAAGAGCTTTGAATTCTCCATTCAAAGCTCTTCTCTGAATTTTGGTTGTCTGTAAAGATGATCCCACACTGCTTTGATTAAGCTGAGGTCCAGCTTCAGGGAGGCCAGTCTATGACTGATAAAGTCCTGTTTTGTGTTTTTCTATCCAATTCTACTTTTACTGCATTGGCAGTGTGTTTGGGATCATTGTCCTACTGAAAAATGAAGCTGTTGCCAATCAGATGTTTCCAGATGATCTAAATCTGACAGTATTTTTCTGCATTCATTATTCCATCAATTCCACTGACTGAAACTGAGCTCCAAACCATGACAGAGCCTCCACCATGTTTTACAGATGGCTTCCGACACTCACTGTTGTGCATCTTGTTTAAGTATGTAACGTTGATAGCAGCTCTTCCACAAACCATTTCAGATGAGGCTTCAGTGAACAGTAGATGGATCAAGTGAAGAGTCTTATGACAGTTCTCTGCTGTTCTTTAATCTATATGTGTTTCTTAAGAACGTGACTTTCACACACTGTTTAACTGTTGTAGATATATTTATTTAGGCCTGCCACTTCTTCTTTTCTTCTTCTTCTGTTATAAATGAAATTAAACTAGAACTTAGTTCCGTTTAAACTAAAACTTGTTTCATTCAGGTCACACTTCACACGTCAAAAAAGGTTGTATTAATAGAGTGCCTAATGATACAATTTATTTTTGTATCCCATGAATAGACAACAATGGTTCATCCCAAAGAAAAAAAGGTCAGGTACAAGGACCGGACTGAAAATGAATGAAAAATCCAACAAAACATTGAAGATCCAAAAGGGTGTGACGTTTTCTGATCATGACCACTTTAAAAAATGATGAGAGAGTCTAACTCCTTCAAAGCAAAATATAAAAAAAATGAAGGGTGACTCCAAACATTTGGACAGTCCTGCATATCTTTTCTGTTTTGTGTAAAACATTATGATGTACTATAGAGCAGGTCCAAATTACACCTTGGTGAATGTCAAATTTTAAAAAGAAAAAAAACTAAAGAAATTTTATTAGTTTTGGCATGTATTATTTACTTGGTGTTTACTTAATGGCTCAAGAGACAGAGACAGGGGGTATTAGATAATGAATAAAAGAAAAAAAGAAGGTAAAAAGTTACAGAGAAGGATGAGAGAGATAGAAAGGCAAAGGAAGAGAGGAAGACAGAAAGCAGCTCTGAGCTGTTCACTTGTACTTAGGGAGCACATTTACTTTCCATTGATTTCCAATGTTTTAGTCAATTTCCCGTCACTTTTTATTGCAACTTCATGTGATCTCAGTTTAGCTGCTTGCAGGAAGAAGGAGAAAGTTCCAGAGTCTATAAGACAACTCCTGCAGACCCTTTTGGGTTTTTTTCATGTGCTTTGTTTTTTGCATATAAAGAAAAAAAGGCATCAGGCACTAGTTATTATTCAGTACACATCAACTATAAAAAAAACAACCAGTTTAAAGATTTTATTGTGCGCATAACAAAATCGTCAGTGTAGGAAAGCAAATACAGTAAAAGAAGATATTCAAATAAACTGAAGATTAGACCAGATGAAACTCATATATCTATACATTAAATACACAACAGACACCGAATCTTATAAGGCTTTAAGAAAGAAAGAAAAAAAAACAAGAAAAAAAAGTTTTGCTGCTTCTCTTTAACTTAGTTGCAATTCGTGGCTTCTTTTGCGAATATTTTCTCTGTACACAGCATGCAGGTTTGATTCGTATTCCATTTGTTTCTTTCAGTCTCCCACATCTTTCATTGCTTTTCTTTAATGCAAATATCTCATTCACCTAGTTTTTATTTTGGTCTTTTTTTTATGTCGTCTTCCATTAGAGAGCATTGCCTGCTGAATATTTGGTTTTGAAATAGCGCAACTCGAAACAAAGGGCAGTTTTTTCTCCCAGCACATCTGCTTGCAAAGGAGACAGAGCCTTAACACCTGGAAGTAATAAAAGACCAACACTGTGAGAGAAAATAAGGTAGGATTATTGTTCTGTGTGAGGAAGAGATTATGTTCAGAGAAAAGACAGGGAGGCATGCGGCTACACTTTCACCTCAAACAACGGGACTAGAAAGTAGTCACTGATTAAAACTGAAATGAGGGGAGAAAGAACATCTGAAAATGAAGCACGCTTTCATGCCGAGACAACACGCAGAAAGCTTTATCTTAAATGGAAATAAAATAGACTGGAATATTCCAAAGCTGCTGCAGTACTATTACTTGTCATTATCTTACCACAGCTTAAAATGATACTAGCAGAGAGAAAGCTGTGTTCCATTGTCCCAAATATGATGAGACTCATTTGTTTAATTTTCCCTTTCCCCCCTCTTCTGTATTGAAGATGTTGTGAATTTGTCTTCTTTCTTTTCTCCCAACCCAATCAGCCTGTAATTTTATCATAGAAAATGGGAATCCCCAGGACGTTATCTTACTTTTCATCAATACTGTCCTAATTGACTTCCTTTGAGAAGGATATTTATTATAAATATCTTACAAAAATGAACATTTCTCACTGTGCCTTCTAAAGAACAGTCGAATGAATCCAGACTGAAATGAATTTCTAATTATTTGCAAGCCAAGACGAAGGAAAAGACAAAGCAAGCAGGAGGCATTCCTTTGCTGGTTAATTATTCCGTAGCATCTACACACCTATTTCCACTTGCAGGCCAAGCTCAAACTGCAGGGATGTGATAATCACACAGGGGTAACAATAAATGTGCCTTTTCCCAGGTATATGACCTAATAGTGATCCTGCAGAGGGTGAACCGGCCCGGGCATACCACATACTCCAAGCAGTCCACAAAACAAAACAGTTCAAACTGGGGGGAAAGAGAGTAAAGGATCGGCACAATCTCTCCATTTCTCATGGCTCTGCCTTATGTTGACTGGAATGACATTAGATGCCAGTGCTTGTTTGTGCTTTAATGACAAGTAAAAGGGGACTGCTGTCTCCATGGCAACAGCCAAGGCTCAATACATCATACCTTATTACAATAGTCAAGCGGGGACGTTTGTATATCAAGGGAAGGGGAGAGGGGAAGAGTGCATTGTGGGAAGATTGCCCAGCATTTATTATATGAGTTTGATAAGTGTAGCATTTAAATGCTGCTCTTATTAATTTCAAGCTGCGGCAGCAGGCAACAGTCCGAAATGACTTTTCAGTGACCTTGGCTTGGTACGTTGAGAGTGTCGTGTCTCTAGGAGGAAGACGGAGAGATGGATAAAGAGACCAAAAGATGGGCTTTATTTGCTTTAGTGAGCGTTGGGGGTAGCGATGGGCTTCAGGCAGAATGCTGCAGATTAATTGGGTAATGATTCACAATTGTAAGAATTCTAGCACAGCGTACATTCAAATGTAAAAGTCAAGCTACAAGGACTTTGGTGTGTGGCTCATGTTACTATGTAAGTTGTGTTTTTATAAACTAATGAAATGTCAGCCACCTAAGTGACAGAATACAGTAAAGCTGTCTATGTTCATACTGCCCTAACATGAAGTATACACACTCTTTCAATGTCGTTTGAACCTTTTAAATATTTGTGAGCATTACAACTCCAACATGTTATTATAACACAAAACCAAAATATTCAACTCAGAAGATAACCCGTCTGGAGTGATTGCCATTCAAATGCCTTTCTGTAGAATAACGCTCACGCTTGTTCTTATGGCTGTCGTTGCCCCTTGGTCCTGTGGGAACAATGAGCTTTTCAGTCATTTAAAAAAGAGGCATCTATAATTATGGAATATTAATCATGGGATAATCACAGGACAAAAATATATGGCGAAGAGAACAGTGTCATTCCTATTTGTACGTAATCAATGTTTAATATTTAACACTCAACAAGCTCTCATGCTGAAGGCTTTAATGAGGACTTGTCTCCACGTAAGTCCCTCTTCAACATTTTCAGCTCTTTCTCCAATTGACATTTACTGACCTCCCGCAGAGGACAGACGTGGGGCAGACTGTTCCTCCCACTGGATCTGCTAGAATCTCTGAAATGTGTTCATGGCGGGGGGTTTCTTGAAAAAGGGTTAAATTGTTAATGGCACATGACTTGTTGGATTTTGCTAGATGCCTGCTGATTAAATTTTAATTTAATTAGCATGCATCTTATTAAATTGCGAGTCTGCGAAACACCAGTTTGCCTGACCTTTCTTTTAAATCTTCTTTATCACAAGAATTGACACGAGTAATGAATGCGCAAGAAAAGCTGTTCTGAATGTTCAAATTATCATGCTCATGAGTACCACTGAGACACGGGCCAGCGTATAATTCATGCAAAAATACTGACTTTCAGCCAACATTCTTGCTTTATGAATACAAACCGCAATGTATTTTTTATGAGCTGGAAGAAAGACAGAAAAGCAAGTTCATTGCTTGGTAGGTGTCCAGCTCCACTAACGTATGCCTAGCTACTGGAGTAATTACTACACTTTTGTTTTGCATATGTATTATTCAGTAGATACAGTATGTATATGTGAGATGTGGTGTGAAGAAGATGTGGCCTGGGCCATTTTCAGTGGTGGTAGTGTGCCCTCCCTCTCACTGAGAGGAGCTCTCATACTGACTGAGGGCTGTCTCAGGCATCTACAGCACACCTGGTCTCCATTATCTCTCCATTTCACAGGCTCGCACCCCCTAACAGGGCAGCCTGGGAATGGGCCTGGCTCTTTCATCTTCCCATCATTATAGCAGCCAGCTCAGGGTCAGGGCCCAGTCTGACAGGCATTCCAGCGGCAATACAGTACAACTGACTTTGGTTAACAACAAAAAAAACCAAAACAAAACCAAACCAAAGCCAAAGAAATATTAATGACAAATCTCAAAGCAATTATTACATTAGGAATTCTCCTCAGAGTTGACACTTTCTTCCCAGTGATTCGTGAAATGTGACGCTGCGTCTCAAAGCGTTGCTTTTCTTTCACCCGTGCCTTGAACACAAGCTTCCTTTGTGGTCAGTGCACTCTGTCTCACCGGAGCGCGCACACATACAGAGTTGTTCTACTATTTGCTGACAAACACAACGGCAAGACTACAGGATCCTGTTATTTCCCTTTCCTTTTCTCTAGCAAACCTTTCAATATAAAAGCAGTGTTTACAAGTGTGTGGTGACATCATGCTGAGTGTTAGGTTTACTCTATTGCTTTAACACTCTTAAATCTTGTCCGCAGAGGGACATTTGAAGACAGATCAAGGAGAAGTCAAATTCTTTTCCTTCAGCTATTTAACTGTTAAAAGGATTTAACAGACCCCCTCAGACAATCTGTGAAACACATTTATGGAGAAAGAATACACCACCTGATGGTTCAGGTCTGACATGGTCCACCCATTATCATTTTGTATATGAGAACAAAATGAGGTGTGATAATTGATCTCTCATGTACTCCGGCTCACTCTCTCACGATACTATCGCGGCAGCTTTGTTTTGAGACGAAAACACTTTCAGGCAGAGCTCACCCGAAGCCTTCTTAATGCATCATCACTTTGAGGTTACAGAAATGACACTACAAGAAGCACTTTGAAGTAAAGTAAAATTATCCCTTATTTCTGCCCCAACTAATGATTTATTAACATGTAAAGGAAAAAAGGGTGGGGGGGTGGGGGGGACAAGGGAAGGCAAAGGGCAGACGAAGGATAGAGCAGGACGAACGCATTCCCAGCACATATTCTCTTCATTACCAGTTGGGGGGCGGGAGCCGATCATTCAATTACTGACTGCCGTCACAGGCTAATATTCCTGCCTGTCAGGGCCCATTCGGGCTCAGTTTTGGTCAAAGTCCTTCTGATGGACCTCATTTCCCATTAAACAGAACCAGAAGGTGCTGTGAAAATGGCGACACCTGATCCTGTGTTCAGGAATGGGAAATGATTCAGAAATGCCTAGAGCCTGCCAAGACACCCTCCACACCTACCCCATCATGAATCCTAAGGGGTTTGAATGCCAGCAAGTTTGTAGGCCACTGACTAAACCATGACAGGTGGGGGTCAACACTGATGTCTATGCTGTGTAGTAGACACAGTCTTTTTTTCCTGGGGTGTACGGTGTGATATAAACATATAACAACCTATTTTTAATATAGAATTTCCCCCTTTTTCAAAGAAAATTAGAAAAATAGCTACTTTGAAATTTTGTATTGCATTTCATTTCGCTTTGATATTCACTCATTTTATCTGGCAAGTCAGGCTGAATGAGTCTGACCTGTCCTCAAGGCTGTAGTTTAATTTGTCTTTGACACTGATATCTAAGAAGACAACGTCACAAGGCAGAGGTACACATCGGAGGTGGAAAACCAGAAAAGGCTGTAGGTGTGTGAGGATTATGTGGCTGGTTTTCAGGGTTTAAATTCTAAAATTCTTGTTCGCCACCGTTAACTCTTATTTCACCTAATGCAGTTTACACTTGATTTCATGTTGAAAAACTTCCTACAGCCTTTGGCATTTCTTGTCAAATTTTTCCTCACATCCTCTAATGCCAGTATAAAGTTTAATGTAATTTTAGGATCTTTGTGAACACTGTAAAAGGACATATTGTCCTGTTTTAGGGTGGAATGTGGGATGCTCCTCACTTGGTGAGCTTTTTTTTCTTTTCTAATTTAAAACAATGCATGAGTTGACGCAGCATAACCACAGCTTTTAAAGTCATTTCTGACATGAATCACCCAACATTTGTTCCATCTACTGCCTGGAAAGGTTGAAAGGTGATACTGAAGAGCTTTGGAAAACCCAGCAAGCTATTATTCCAACAAACCAAGAACTTGGACCTCAGCATGGTAACACCACCCAGCTTGGGTCAGAGTATACAATTTGAGCCTGTGATATTCTATCCAGTGGAGCAGTGATTGTCTTCTGTGCTACAAAAGAGAACATTTCTGTGGTATGTCAGGGGATATTAGGGATGTTGCATGTAAAAGGCTGAATCGTCTAAAGAGACAAATGACTCTAGGAAGCTGTCAGCTGCACCTTGGACTGAAATGACTGAGTCAGTGAGGTGCATTGAGAATGATAATTAAATATGGGGCCAAAGATTGGCAAGGTGGCCCCTGTACCTTAGGGCCAGGCGAGAGTGGGTTTCCGAGCTCACATTGCCCAGGGCCTATGTTAGAATCAGGCGCTAACCCAATTTCACACTGTGTGACTGGGTCTGGCCTGTTTCAATGCAGCAACTGAGTGTGAGTGCCATCTGGTCCATGCCTGTGAAGGAAATGGCCTTGCTTTTCACACTGATCGGATTAGGGTGTTTTTAATTCATTCGAGATGTGGCCTTGCGTGTTAATTGGCTCAACATGGCCAATGAATCGCGCCTGTTGCTGCTACAGGATGTCCCCGTCTTTTAACTTACGTTAGAGGTTTGATTCTCCTTAGAATTTATTTTCCCCCCAAATAAGAGGCAGGTTTTTAACAGTGTTTTTGAGAATATGTTTAATTTATAAAATATTATGCAATTTAGTTATTCTGTCTGAGCAATATAACAGTTCAGAGGTAAATATGAATTATTTTTGTTAATTATGGAAACATGTTACAAAAAGTACTTGACCTTCTACAGTGTTGCCTAAAATTACATTTAACACAGTTTGCATTGAACTAAAGTAGCTGCATTTTACAGTTTCAAGGTCAGAATCCCAAGAATGAACTCCTGACAGTCTTAAATAAGCTGCTTTGAGATCCTCTTCAGAAGAACCTGCACTAACCATCCACACAGCCTAACCATTGCCATTTGGTTCTAGTGTAAATATATTATACTAGAACTACAGAATCACTAAGCTGGACAGCTTAAAACAGATCAGTTCACAGATGTAATTTAGCTCAGTAGAATTTCTTGCTATTATCTATCACTGGCAGGTGTTTCCTGGCTGGATGCTTCAACTCAGTGTGATGCCTTAAATTCATTGCCAAGGTGGCAAAATTTGCATAAAAATATGAAACTGTTTCCATCCGAGTCTGCTCTGATTTGCTCATCAAACAGTCCTTGATGAGCACAATGCTAGTAGCAATCCACTGTTCACTACTGATTAAAAAAAAGGGTCTTTCAGTGAATGAATGGATTTTTTATTTTTATTTTTATTTTGGTGTTCATGAAAAACACTTTATGCACATTTGTCAGAGCCATTGTCATGAAGACACTATTTCAGGAATACACATGCAAATTCTGATGCATAATTAATTGATAGATATAATTTAAAAACAGTTTTCTCTTGCATTTATTCTCATTACTTACAGAGCATCTCAGAAACATTTCTGGGCTTGATTGGCTGATCACATTAGCAGCACAGAGCCACCTCTAATTAGGAAGAAGTTCACAGTTGAAACTTAACACGCACTAATTAGGTTGGAGCACTAACAATCTCGACAGCAAGTCTTAATATAATGCGTGGGCACACTGATTTTCAGTGGCTAAAGTAATCTGACAAGATTACTCAAAATATAAATTAATTAAAAACTGGAAAGATATAAGAATTATAACTCAGATAATTTTAGAGCTACGGTCAGAAATGCCTTACTGACTGCTACATGTTGACCTAACACATGCGTGGCGGCTCACAAGTGTTGCTTATCATTGTAGCGCCTTTGTTTCTGTTGGCTGAGAATTTAGCTTTCCTGAAACAGTAGAGCTTGTCTCTGTCTTCTTTGGGAATGTCCCAATTTCCCAGGCTTCCTGAAGTATCCCCGCCCAGCGAACAAGTTTCAGTACTGTGCCTTACAAAAACAAAAACAAACACATGTTGCAGAAATTGAAAAGGGACGAGAAATTTAGTTTTTATTTGTTGGGTAGGTAAATAAGCTGCAATGCTGTGAATATTAACCGCCTAATCTAAATCTGGTTGTTTGTGTGATATAACAAATGTCAGCTCTTGTATCCACGGCTCATATGCTGATACAGAATATCCACAAGTATTCTAGTCTTGCACAATGTGTTTGCTCTCAAGACTCATAAAAGCACAGGACTCAGTTGTACCACCTGGAAACAAGTTAAAAGTTCAAACAGTTGAACTTTTGTTGAAAGTAGTCCAAGCTAACACGGGGAAAGGGAAAAGGCTGAAAATTAAATGGTTCAAAAGGTACAAGAGATTAAAAAGGAGGATGGGAAACTGTATAAAGCTACAACTTTAACAGGATAAAAGACAATATAGTACAGATACTGGGTCAGAAAATATACTGTGTACTATGTGGCAAAATTAGGAAAAAACATCATGCAGCTTAAAAAAAAGCTGAAAATGTGACGAAATGCAGAAATGAGCATAAAAATGTTGAAGAGGTTATTATTTGATAAGTTTATCTATTATAGAGAGCTATAATAATTAATTCATGAATAATGCCTACAACACTTAGAAAGGCAACCTCCTCTCTTTCTTTTCTCATCTTTTCTAAGCCCCTCCCACCAGATAATCACCCACAGACACTCCTGACTTTTATCTTTACACACATGGATTCATACTTGACTCTGAAGGCACATATGTTACTTTATGTGTAGACTTTTTTTTTTCCTTTTTACTACTCACCTGATCTGGTCAGACAAGATGTGTGATTGGCCAAAGTCTCCGATCCAGGAGTGTAGTTCCCCTCCAGACCAATTACCATTCAAAACAAGAACGCACTATATAGAACACTATAATTTAAAACACTGCTGTGCTGGCTAACTACTCTACGAGACACTCGCTGAAAAACAAACTGTTGCATAGTTGACGTCGACAGGTTCGCATCCATTTTGCTCACACGAAAACGTTTCAGAGAAGGTGCCTGTTTTAGTCAGTGGAGAGTAAAATGACTCAATATTTGCAGAACTAAAATTCATAAGGAAAATGTATGTTGTATTAAGAATGAGGCTTTATTTCACAACATAGAACTGAGTGTTAAACCTATAGTGAAACTCTTTTAATGTGTCCACTTGACTATAATGTTGTGTATATGAGCATCAGCATAATGGCAAAGCCTCAGATGTTGCACATTTGTATCTTTGCCTACTGCCTTGTAAAACTATGCATAATAAAACTGCAGTGATATGTAGAAACATCTGATTAATGTCATAGGCCTGTTAACAGTATTTCAGTCACTTCATTCATCAACATCAGTGACGAATCATTCACTGATGCCTTTCACTGTAGTTTGTGCTAAATGCTGTGTGTTTGTACATGTAATCAATGAATACAGACACGGTCTTGAATAATCAGGCCACATGTTATCTTAATGACCTTCTAGTACCGTATTACCGCATTAGAGCACTTCGCTCTCAGACTGCTGGCTTACTTGTGGTTCCTAGAGTATTTAAAAGTAGAATGAGAGGCAGAGCCTTCAGCTTTCAGGCCCCTCTTCTGTGGAACCAGCTTCCAGTTGGGATTCGGCAGACAGACAGCATCTCTACTTTTAAGATTAGGCTTAAAACGTAACTATATGCTTTGTCAGAAAGGAAAGGCTGGATCAGGTGACCCTGAATCCTCCCTCGGTTACACTGCAATAGGTCTAGGCTGCTGGGGGATCCCCATGATGCATTGAATGTTTCTTTATAAGCCACCCCGCCCCTCCCTGAGCCTGGTTCCGCTGGAGGTTTCTTCCTGTTAAAAGGGAGTTTTCCCTTCCTACTGTCACTAAAGTGCTTGCTCATAGGGGTCCTCTGATTGTTGGCGTTTTCTCTGAATACATACATTTTGTATTGCGTTTATTATTGTACTATTATTATGAGTTATTGTGATTTGGCACTATATAAATTGTGAATGAGTGGCTGAACAGAAATATTAATCGTTAACTCTTTTTGATGATGCTCATTACTGCAAATATGAATATGAGAATACATTTGAGGTTCTTTTGTTGCTGGTCAAGGTCTGTAAATTCAGTTCTATTTATATGGCGCCAAATCACAACAGCCGCTTATAGGTGCATTGTAAGGTAAAGACCCTATGGTAATAGTACAATAATAAACAGAATACAACATGTAAAAAACAAAAGGCTTCTTCAGTAAATATATTGGGCAGTCCTTTGTTTCTGGTTTGATTCATTGAGTGTCTATTAGTTTGCTAAGAGCATAAATATGGTTTTCCCTAAGTACAAAGGTCACAAAAAGAAAAATACTATGAAAGACTCTCCAGCTACTGCAGAATACTCCTGTCTCTCAGTATTGTATAATTTTTGCATTTGAAGTTCATTTCTCCTAATGTTTGGGATTTTTTTGTGGATTTAAATCAGTAACATCCACCCACACGCACACACAGTTATTGAAATAACTGAAACTTCGGTCGTTTGGTGTAAAAGGGATCAAAAGAAGATGATTATGTTTTAATGAAATTCATGCAAATATCTAATCCATATGGTCTCTTAAACAACAAAAAATCTGTATTTTAAGGGATGCATAAATCTTTTCAGTACACAAGAGAAAATGAAAATTGTTTGCAACCTTGTGCCGAGGTCTGCCGAACAGCAGTCCGCTGAAAGCAAAGCAATCAAATCCCACAACAATCAGAAAGGAGACCAAACGAGTGCGTTTTTATGCTCATACTTTTTTAATGTATCACAATGAGCAAGAAACATACTTGATGAAATATTTTCAAAGGAGTATATTCAATTACCATCTACAATCAACTTAACTAGGACAACAAGTTTTTGTGACAAAAGTTTCTTTAAAAGTCTGAAGTTCCATGTGGTTGTATGTATGTTAGTTTCCATGTAATTTGGTACAGTTTGGAAATCTTCATATAATTACAGTAACAAAAAAGCTAACAAGACTACAGTATAGAAAAGACATCAAGAACAACATTTTTGGTTTAACTTGCTCTTTTTTGTACATTGCAAGGCTGTTTTTTTCTACCCTCAGATGGGCTGCCTGGAGCCACAGAGCCATGCTTATGAGGCTCGAAGGAGGAGTAATTCAAGGAAACAAAAAGAAAAAAACAAACAAAAAAGAAAAAAAAAATTAAAGGATAAAAAAACATTGTGGCACCAGAAGTCACAAAAGGAACAGAGAGCTCCAAGTAACAGTTCATCTTTGAAGTTGGAGCAAATGGTTGTTTGGTTGTTAGTTTGGTTGTTAATTTTGGTTAATATGCTTTTTTTTTTTTTTTCTTTTTCTTAGTGTAACTGCCTCTTTAAGAATGACAGCTTTGAGAACCCATCCCCTCTCTGTGTTGTTAATTTCTCTGTTTAGATAATGTAACCAACAGAGAGAGGGGTGAGCCGCCATTTGACTGGAGAGCTTTACTTGTCAACCGGAGACAAGCACGAGGAAATGAAACGGGTAGCAACATGAACTGGAAGATATGAAGCAAGCATCTCTGTCCATCCTGTCCTGAAATTTGGAAAATGTCCATCAAAGAGCAGAAGCGGAGGCAGAGCTGGAGAAATAAAGGACAGACAGAAAGGAGAAAGAGGCAGCTGGAGCCACTTAAGTTCAGTTTCCTCTAAAGACTTTCCTCTGTGTATGACACACGTCCATTGGTTCCAGAGTCCATTCGCATTACAGAGTTGTCAGTAATCAAATAAGGAGGTGGTTTTTAAAGCTGTTTTGAGCCTGGCTTTGGCTCCCATGCCCAGTTTTGTGTGCCCAGAGCCTCTCTTGTCCTCCTAACAAGATCTCCAAAGCTTCCCAGAGTCCTTTCTTTTTATTCCTTCTTCATCTCAAAAAACAAACAAACAAATAAAAGAAAACAAACAGTTGATGTCTTGGTTTTAAATATATCTATATCTGTATACAGGTACACTTTCGTTTTCACAGTGGGCAAAAGATGACCTCTACAGCAAGACCTTGTCTTTATCCCTCTCTTGTAATTGTCCATTAAAATCAAGTATCCCAAATGTAAGGAGGTGGATCCCTGTATCCACAATAGCATTGTGTGCCGCAATAAAATATACACTTATCCGGGGCACGTTTTTTTTCCTTTGTGTTTCAACTGCATAAAGCTTTGGCCACATTCATATATTCAATCAAAGTAAAAACTGCTCAGTGCTTCGGTATCATTGTTCTCATTTCCAATCGTTATCTTTTAAATTTGATTTTCTGAATTTCAGTTATTCACAATCCAGCTTCGTGGTTCAGCTTGTTTTGGTGAGTAACATATAACCAAAAAATAATAATAATTAAAGGCAAAGAAGAAGAAAAAAAAATTGAATTGATGCTGGCTCTTATGACACGCACGCACATACACGCGCACAGACGTACAACGCACACTTACACAAGCACACAAACCCATACAGAGTACATGCTGGCTGAATCTAATGTGAAGACCTCAACTGTGTCTTCCACAAAAGAGCCCAAAAGATTACACTTTGGAAAAAAAGAGCAAAAAGTATCATTGAGACAATGAATATAAAGTGGCCAGGTCATAATTTTCGTTTTTGTCTCTCAATTTCAGCAATTCAATTTAAAGCTAGTGTTAATTTATGATAAAAAGTAATACACGGAAAATAAAATAAAATACTTCTAAGAAAATAATACATGTCTGACATTATCTGAAAAATAAAATAAAGCAAACATATTTTGAGGAAAAACTGTACAACTTAAGGATTGGGTTTTTTTCCAACACAAGAAAGCACATGTGAACAGTATTTCAGGGAACTGGACTTGAGACGTAGCAAGCTTGCAGACCAGATCTACTGACTTTCAACAGCATGCTGTAGTATTAACACCAAATACCATTTCTCTACAAGATGTAGCATTTTTAAACACCTTTTAGATTGTGCCTTTTTAGTCATTAGGGCAAAATATATTGACTATACAATAGTGGCCAAAAAAGTAGTTCTCCACAAATTTAAATATGTCTTGGTTTTGGTTTAAAAAAAAAAGAAAAATTAAAATGATGATATCGTAAGGGAGAAGGGCGTGGTACCTACGCACATCCATTTCCATTGCAACAAAACGAAGTAAGTGACTTCTTTGGACATGAAAGCATCCTAACAATTTGAAAACAAGAGACATCTTCAAAAATAACCTCCTACTTTTTCCAGACATAATGCTTTGGAATGAAGATGTCTCTACCTGTAATCTATGTGTGGAAGTGGCACCCTGCAGACACATGCAACAAGTGACTGAGAGACAGCACCTCAGCAAAACGGCCGTTATTCCCCTCTGAGACTAGTTGTAGGTCGACTGGTATAAATGTTACTAAACCTATGAGACGCATCAGTACCAGATGTATTATATACATTTTTTGGTAACCACTATTACTTGCTTAACAAGTGAGCAACAACCTTGACTGGATGGAGGGATTTTCAGCAACGTTCCATGCCAGCACAAAATGACATATGGGGGTCGCTTTCTTCAGCAACCAATGATGCAAAAAATGTACACAACAGTTTACAGTCACTTCAAAAATGAGGAAAAATAGATTGTGACAATTAAAAGCAATCAAATGAAACAGGATCAGTCCTTGCTTAAGAAAAATCCATTGTGATATTTGGAATGCACTGTTCTTTACAAACGTTATAGATCATTGGCTTTAAACATTGGTCTATTCAAAAAAAAAGAAAATCGGCAAAATGTCCTTTGGAACATATATTCACAGTCTTCAAAGTTCCGTTTTTGCAACAAGAAAAAAAAAAAGGTGTTGCAGAGGCAAGAAATTGGTTTATTGTTTGTTTTAAAGCTTAGCCAAAAGCAAAATGAGCATGCATCTATGTACTCTTTTTTTTTTCCTCAAAATTCTACATTAGCAGCAAAACGTATGTCCTTGAAGACCAGACCTTATACATTTTCTTAAAAAAATTGACATTTGAATGTGACAAAAGTCAAACAAAGATTAATAACCTCTATCTTACAAACTGCAATGGCTCTGTAACGGTGCTACTCCACAATGCAAGGACAAGGGCCCTTTTTGGTTTTTGGTATTTACGTAAAAAAGCCACCTGTTTGCTTGCAAAGAAGCAAAATCGGCAACTCTGATGCGTACTCCTTTATCTTTTAAAACTTTGTTTCTTTCCTCTAAAAACAGCAACAAATTCTCAAGTATAAAGAACCCTCTTTTCTCATCTTTATGCACCAATGGTGAAAGTGTTTAGTCTTTGGATTTTCTTTTTGTCTTAAAGCGTGAGAATTATTATTATTAGTATTCTTTTTTCATTTTCACTTATGACAAAAAAAGGTAAAAAAAAAGAAAAAAAAAAAGACCGTAGCCACACTACATGAAGAACAAAAGACCTGCTTTGTATACATATCTACAAACACAGGAGAGCGAGAGAGAAAAATAAGTGCCGAGAGAGGAAAACGAAGAGTGAAAAATAGGAGTCAGACAGTGATAAGTGCACAAAGGTAACACAAAAATTAAATTAAATAAAACTTTCAATATTTCACCCATTATCTTTTTCATTTTGGTTAGAGCAATACCAACCAAATCATAAAATTTAAATAATGCTAAAAGAGGATCCTGCCTTGTCAGGAGGGGCATTTGGGTTCATGTTTCCCAAGAAGTTAAGAATAAGACAGAAATAAAGTTTCGATAAATTACCTGTCCATAATCTAGACTATCGGAATGACCAAGACAACATCAAATGAAGTGTCATAAAATTGGACAATACAAAAGCTAAATGTACATAAAGGTTTTTTTTCCCTCCAACCTACCATACTGTTTAAATTCGTTTCCAATGCAACATTCTACTTAACACCAAAAATGCTTGTATCTATCATAAATACAGAAGGCTGATTCTTTTTTTTCTTTTTTCTTTTTTAATTAAAACTATTCATCGCCCGTTATCACGTCTGCAATGCTTTCCTTGTATGGGATAATCGGGACTGTAACTTCCCCACTTTGAAAGGATTTCTGATATTGAAATCAGCAAATCGTTTGACCCTATTTGAATGCCCAGAAACAATGCCTTATCAAAATTTAATTCAACTTAAACTTTCTATTAGTAAATCAAGTTCAGAAAGAAAACAATAATAATGCTCATCTCCTGTTGGAAACACAAGGTGAAAACATGAATTTCTGTAACAGAAAAACATCTGTGAGCTGTTGACCTGAGAATAAAATAGACATTACATTATTCTTTCACTTTTGCAAGCCATTGGTATCTGAATGCTTAAATAGCAAGAAAACTGATAGACTATTCTCCCATACAGTACATACTGGCTTTTTGTGGCTGTGCTATTAAGTAGAAATTATTACAAAACAAAGGGACAGCTCGTTGACTTGCATTTCTTCAAAAGGGTTCTTGGGCCATCTGTCAACTTTGAGGCAGTCCATTGCCATACAGTACAGCATTCCTCCACCATTACCCAAAACGTAACTGCAGCGATCTTCTTCTGTTCTCACATATTAGTATGCCTGTACACAGATTAGCCACGACATTAAAAACACTGACAGCTGATTAAAAAAAAGAAATTGTTCACCTCGTTACAGTGTGATGCTGGGAAACCTTGGCATTCATGCGGATGGTATTTTGACCAACCGCACAGCAGGATTAAGGAACACGACAAAGAACCTAAGGCGTTAACCTGGCCTTCAACCTCCCCGGACCTCAACGCAATCCCAGTCTGCAGCCAACATCCCAGTACCAGAAACCACGGGACACAAGTGTCCATGCCCTGATGGGTCATAAACTATTTTGCTGGCACAATGGGGCATACACAATTTAATGCAGGTGGTTTTAATGTTGTGGCTGATCGGTGCGTTTCGGTTGAGTTAAAACAAAAACAAAAGAAAAACAAAGAAATACAAAAATGAAAACCAGCATGTTGATATGGGAAAACAATCCACTAACATTTAAATTTTTGGTTACAAGCTTTGGAATTGCAGTTAGTCTTTACACATCTTTTTCTGAAATTGGTTTGTATACTTTTAATGTATTTTTAACATTGCTGCTTTTTATGGGTTTTTTTAATTTTTGGATTTTTTTTTTTTTTGTCTTTTAGGGAGTTTTTTTTAAATATCGTCCATCACTGAAAGCTCTTTTACAATCTGATGGAGTCTGTTCCTACACTAGCAAGATTACTACTACAACTATTACTGTCTTTGACAAAGCCAGGCTGCTGCGGCTCCTCCGCCGTCCTGCCCAGCCTGTTTGCTGACTTCTGACTGCTGTCAGAGTCAGACTCGTCGGTAAAGACGTCTGTTGGTATCGAGGTCTGAACTCCTGAGGTGCTCAATGAACTTGAGGTAACCGTTGAAGGTGAGGACACTGGAGGAAAAGAGGAGGAAGAAGAGGAGGGACTAGCATTGGGCTTCCCAGCTAAAGCTCTGGGGAAAGGGGCCTGGGGCCAGGGTTTTCCGGCAGCTGTGGTGTTGAGTTGGGTAGTAGAGGAGGAGCACAAAGATGAGGAGACAGCAGAAGATGGCATGGTGGCTGATGTTGTTGGCGGGGGAGGAGGGCTGCTGATGGGATGAGTGGCAGACTGCGAGGTAGATGCGGTGTTAGGATTGGGGAAGCAGGCTGAAGAGTGAGGTAATAAACTAGTAGCGTGCTCTTTGGCATTTCTGACCGATCTCTTGATTGTTCTGTGTTTGTGCAATGCCGATTCCAGGTGTTGACTGAGTGCTTTCTCCCCATCCAACGTAGTGTCACAAGCCAGGCAGTCATAGAGACTTCCAGCCCCTACACCTACGCCACCGGGGACACGCAGCAACATCTCTTGCAGGTTTGCCACAGACTGACCGAAAAAGCAGTTCGATTTAAGGTGGGTAATAGCCGCTTCTTCCTTGGTGAAAACAGCTTGACACTTGCGGCATGCCAGTTTATACTGCACCTTGGGGACGATATACTGGTCTAGATGGGTGTCCACAGGTTTGCCATCCATCTCATTCTGCTCGGAGGGTACTGTAGTATGAGAAGAGGAGGAGGAGGACGAGGAGGAAGAGGACGAGGAGGAAGTGGGAGGTTCACTTTGTGGATTGCCCTTTTGCTCCTCTGATTTCGCTGGATCTTTGGCAGAATCTTTGCGATCCCCCAAGGTTTGAGGGGGAACTGAAGTTTGGCTCGCCTTGGGTTGCTGGATCTGCTGAAGCTGCCGCTGCTGCTGCTGTAGTGCCTCCTGCAAGCTCTGCTGATATTGCTGGTAATGCTGCAGTAGGGACCCTGGAGACAGGCCCATCAGTGCTTGTGACAATGCTGGGTTGTAAGGGAAGAGACTTTCCATACCATACATTGGTTGCAGGTAGCCCCCTTGTAGAGCCCCAGGAATCTGAGGGGTATAATATGGGGAAAAGCCAGGCATGAAGTAGGGTAGAAACTGGTTTGTGAGGAGAGCTGTGGGATCTGATGCCAAAGCAGCCTGGAGGGCCTGAAGCTGGGCAGGATCTACCACATACTCCATTCCAGGTGTGGGCATAGAAGTGGCAGGAACAGCTGTTTCAGGTTTCTCCTTTTTGGCGCTGGCAGCAGAAGTGGAAGGGGCGGGGGTGCTTCCAGTTGATGATGGAGTTGAGGGCTTCTCTGTCTTTTCCTTGGCCTTCTCTTTCTCTTTTACTCTCTCAGCATCTCGTTCTTTGGGGGGTTCAGGTCGCGACTGACTGGTTGAGGACGTGGAATTGGAGGTGGGGTTTGAGTGGGAAGTAGACGTGTTGGTCTGGGCTGGGCTGGATGCAGTGAGAGACGATGAGGAGGGAGGCTTGTTGGGCAATCCAGACGTGGGGAGGCTAGGTGAGGGAACACTGGCACCAGGCATGTTCAGGAGGTTTGAAGGTTTTGGAGGAGTTAAAGCTGCAAATGTGTCAAATACAGACAAGAAAATAAGACTTAATAGGTTTTTATTTCATGGTAGTGCAGTGCCTTTTTAAAAGATTATTCAGCTGTAACAAAACTAATTAATTAAACAATACTGAAAGGTGATACAAAAGAGGCAAACGATTATTTTTATGTGAATCATAAAAAGCTTTGTGAAATGACTACAAATATCACAAAATCAAAGCCTTGTACTTTGTGGTATTTTCTGGTCTAAAGCTTAAGTGTTAGCATTTGAGACAGGTTGGGTACATAATAGCACAACAATAGCAACAATAGCAAAGGTCATTAAATTATGTCAGATATATTTGCATCAGTGTTAATGAATATATGTGGCAGACGGATTCATAGTTAGATCTGATGCCTGGAAATACACAGTACTTCCTGCAGCAATGGATGATCATTTATTAAATTAGTTTAGTTGAGAAAACCCACCTGCAACTCTAAACCTGAAATGTTAGTAGTGAAAAAATGCCAAATAGTGACGTACCTGAATTAGATGAGTTAAAGCTGGGAAGAGAGGGGCTGCCAACCCCTGGTAAAAGGACAGGTGGGATGCCTTGCAGGTTTGGATAGGCCGACTGGAGATTTAAAGCCTGCATTGCAGGGTTATCAAACATCCCCTGCTGCTGCATGGCCTGTTGCTGCGCCAATCCTAAAACTTCATTGGCCTTCTTAATGCGGTCCATTTCTTGCTGGGCCATAAGTTGGCGGACAGTAGCTGGGTCAAAGTACTCTTTCTCTTTATCGATCTGGCTGCCAATAGTATCCTTCACCTTAGAGATGTGTTGCTGGGAGAAAATGTGATCACGAACAGAGAGGCGAGCGCTATATTTAACACCACACAAAGTGCACTCAGTCTTCGGCCCCTCGTAAGACGTCTGATTTATTCCGAAGTGCTTGGCCATATTGAGCTTTGCCTTTTTCTCCTTTGCGCGAGCATTTTGAAACCACACCTGAACCACTCTCTTTGGAAGTCCAATATCATTGCCAAGTACCTCGCATTCTAGCATGGTAGGTGTCCTGTAGTCGTTAAAACAGGATTTTAACACTTTCAGCTGGAGGTTAGTCATCTGGGTTCGGAAGCGCTTTTGGCCAGGTCTATCTCCACCTTCAAGGCTCCTGCTACCAGAGGCTCCAGGACTTGGTGAGCAGGGGTCAGCCAGACTGGACGTCTCACTGTGGTCAATCATATTTTCATTTTCATAGTCCTTAGCATAATAGCTTGTTGCAGGGCTTACTAGTCCCGAGGACATCTGGTCATCATTTTCAAGGATGGGAGCTGTGCCCCCAGACTTAGACAGGTAATCGCCACTATTTTGGCTGTGCTTTGCATCAGCACTGTCATTATCAGCATTAGCCTCATCACCTGTGGTTGTGTCTGTAATGGCTGTATTCACAGAAGAGCAGTCATCATTATCGAGTTTGCTCTGATCAAAGTTCAGGTTCATAGAGGACATGGTGGCACTCTCAAAGTCTTCCATTCCTTCAACTTTGATGGACGAAGGGCTCAGTAGACCCCTTGGAGACAAGTCCAAGCCTTTGTTCATGGGTGACATGGAGGAGCTTTGCCCATCACTGTTTGTAGTAGGGGGTAGCTGGGAGTAACCTGATACATCAAGAGCATCCATTTTTATTTGCATGTTCTCCTGCTCAGGTAACATACCGCTGAGAGTTAAATTATATCCAGCACGTTTGGCTTCATGCCAGTGACGAGAGCGAATGTGTGCTTCAAGGGCAGTCTTTGCTTTAAAAAGAGCTCGACAAAAAGGACACCTACGATGAGCTTGGGCTGGCCCAACAGCTCTAAACTGGCCTTTTCTCTCTCTGGCTCTGGTATTCTGGAACCACACTTGCACAACTCTCTTTTTCAAACCCACCTCAACAGCAATGTGGTCAAGCATTTTACGCGTAGGATTAGAATCTAATAAATACTTCTGATATAAGATCTCTAGCTGTTCAGGTGTGATGGTGGTTCTAAGCCTCTTGTCTCGCTGTGGCTCTTCTCCACTATTTGTGCTATCGTTTTCTCCTGGACTAGTGCTAGCTTTCTCCTCTAACTTCCTTTTCAGGGAGTTCATAGTGGAGGTTGGGGTGGACGGAGAGGTGGCAGAGCTGCTTGGAATTTGTGGCATCCCAGAGATTAGCTGGGTTGCCAGGAGAGGATTGCTAGGATCAAAAAGCATGAAAGACATGTCAATTGGACGGTCGAGGAACTGCGGGTGGATGAATTGATTTTGCACAGAAAGGAAGTGTAATTGCTGGTGTTCCTGCCAGTGCTCAAAGGAGGGGAAGCCAATTTTGCACTGCTCACACTGGTATGGGATCATCTGCTGTGCCAGTTGTTGTGTGGCAGAGGTCAAGTGTGGATTGAGGCCCATGTGAGAGCTTTGTGATGAAGGCTGGCTTGTCTGTGAGGCTGACAGACCACTCTGCTGTTGCTGCTGAGAAAAGGAAGGAGTTGAATGCTTGGAGGGCTTAGAAACATTTTGGATCTTCTCTTCTCTCTGTGGTCTCTGGTGTTGTACCTCAGATTGAGGTTGGTGCACAATTTCCTGCTTAATGGAGGTTTGGTTTTCTCGTGGATCAGCGGTTATTTCTGGTAACTGCTTGGGCTTCTCATCGTAGAGGTTTGAGGTGGTTGCTGGTGATGCCTCCTCTTTCTCGGTGGAAGGGAGGTGTGAGAATGCTGAAGTCGTGGGTGGAAGTGGGCAGAGACTCGAAGAGGAGGGCATTGGGGTGTGACAGGAAGACCCAGAGGGAGTGTAACATTCATGGGAAAAATCCATTGAATCCTCATTTTGGCTGTCATACTGTCCATCCTCATCTTCATCTTTGTAACACAGCTTCTTTTGGTGTTTTATTAGATCAAATATACGCTGGAAAACGAGATTACATTTCTTGCACTGGTAGTTCAGGTTAGATGTGCGAATGTATCGGTCGTTTGACAGTTCTCTTCTTTCACCATCTTTCCCTCCATCACCTTGATTTTCATAATTCTTCCTTGCTTTCTGACGCGCATTTTGGAACCACACAACAATAACACGGGTGGGGAGGCTCAAAAGGTTTGAGAGCTGTTCAAATTCATCATCTTTAGGATAAGCATTGGCATCAAAGAAATCTTGCAGAACTCTTAGCTGGTAGTCAGTAAACCTAGTCCTGGATGATCTCTTGCTTCCATAGTATTCGTGTTTCTGAGGTTCAGGAGAAGGAGGTTTGGAATCAATTTTAGTGTCTTCCAGAGTTGTTGTTGGTGGATTGTTGAAATTGTAAGGCGAGTCTTTATTGCGCTGCCTTTCTTTGAAAAGGGTGTTTCTGAACCAGTGCTTTATCACTTTTTGTGGAAGCCCTGACTTGTCTGCCATCTCTTTGATCTGGTCCTCATTTGGTGAATTGTTGATATCAAAGTACTGTCGTAGGACCCTAAGCTGGTCGTCGGTGATGCGTGTCCGTGGTCTCTTGTTCTGCTGCAGCATGGCTGGTGTCAGTTGCTGTTGGTAGAGTTGGGCCAGGTCTGAGGCCAGGCTTGGCTCAACAGACGGCAACTGGGGAGGCAACTGAGTAGGCAGGGACTGAAGAGACATGGGCTGCATCATAAGTGGGGAGAAGAGCGGCAAATCCATTGGCATGGGTATTTGTGTCATTGGAACTGGTGCCTGTGGAGGTGGCACGGTTGGAGGTGTGAGTGAGGCATTAGACACAGGTATATTTGGGGTGGGAGCTCTTTGGGGTGGAGGAGGAGGTGGGGGTGGAGGAGGGGGAGGTGGTGGAGCTGGAGCAGCCTCTGGTGTAGGCGGTCTCAGTGGGTAGAGCTTATCATAATGTTCTCTGTATTCCTTAGCAAACCTCTCAAGGGATCGGAATGGAAAGAAAGCCTGGTGGATATGCTCCTGGTGACTCTTCAGAATCAGTATGTTTGAAAACAGCTTGCCACAGGCTTCACATTCCAGCTTCTCCAATCCCCCAATGGGATCTATGACTCTTGTTATTCCACCTGGACCACTTGATCCAGTAGGTCCAGCTGTCTTTTTCTGAGCTTTCTGTTTATTTTCATTGTACTGAATTACTAACTCAAACCCAAAATTTTCCAGCAGGGCTTTAGTTGCATTTCCTCGAGCATCTGAAGCAATCCTTGGTGGAGGCAAGCCAGTATCATGGTTTATGTTTATTGAAATATGCTGACTATCCCTTTCTTTTGGCCTGCTGTCTGCAGAATCCTTATTTACATAGTCCTCATTTTTTTCGCTTGCATGCCTCTCCCTTTGTATTTCTCTGTCCTTGTCATTCTGAGAGGAGGGAGGTTTCTGCTTTAATTCAGCTTGTTGGAGGAGTGATGCACTCTGTTGCAGCAACGCCATTTGGCTCTGAACCTGCAAGTGTGATTGTTGCTGCTGCTGTTGCTGTTGCTGCTGCTGTTGTTGCTGTTGTTGCTGCTGCTGTTGCTGCTGAAGGTGGTGGTGCATCAATTGCTGCTGCAAGCAACTCTGTTGGGCTGAGTTTTTAAGATCTTCAAGCAAAGAGCTGGGGGATCCAGCTAAGCCAAGTGCTGAGCTGCTGATGCTGATCTCAGGATTTAGCTGAAATTCTGCTCCAGGGATGTAGAAAGGAAACAGCAACTGCTGCTGCTGCAGAGGCAGAAGTGCATCCGTTGTCATTGGGAAGTGCTGCAGAAGTGCTGGGTTGAACAGCTGCGACTGTAGAAGAGCAGCTTGCTGCTGGAGCTCTTGTTGAAGCTGTGCTTGAGCTTGGGCTTGAGCCTGAGCCAATTGCTGTTGCTGCTGAAGCTGTTGCTGTTGCCCCCTTGCAGAGAGGATGTCTGAAAATTTGGACTTTTTCACTTCGTGGTTCTCAGATGGTGAGGAGTGGCAGCTCACCGAGGAATTCCCCTGGTTTTCAGTGTTGTGAGTCTGGCTTGTGTGGTTTCCTCCTAAAATATTCTGGGCTGCCTGACTCCCAGAAGAGCTGTGGTTGGTGGAGCTAGTGTTTGAGTTGCTGGCTGGGCTTGGACTTGATGTTGATGTGCTCATGCCGGATCCTCCACTGCTTAAACCAGTTGCACTTGCAGAGCTAGTGATCCCCCCTGCTGCCTCAAGTTTGGCTGCCCTAGCTTTGGTCTGGTGTAGAACAGAGCGCATGTGGATTTCCAAAGTTGAACTCTGGCTATATGCCACATTACAAGTGCTGCACTTGAATGGCTTGTTGTCAGGGCTGCTGGTAGGCTCAGGTTGACCAGTAGTAGACTCCTGAAGAGCCCTCTTCACCTTGTGTAGGTGGGAGACAGAGTTGTAATGAACCAGAAGGATGTTCTTCTGTGTAAAAGACTCTTTGCATACAGTGCACTTAAAAGGACGAGATGGATCCAGGAATTTCTCCATCGTAAAGTTAGGGCCCTTTCTGAATGGCAATGCACGTTTAGGTTCAGATCCAGAATCTTCCTGCAGTGAGCCAGAGTCACTGCCTGTCGGGCTTTGTTTTTCCTCTGGATCACTTTCATCTCCATCTTTGTCATCCTCTCCCAGACTTCCATGTTCTTCACCAAGGCTTGGATCACCCATTGCCATAATGTCACCATTCATCAATAATCCCCCATACAGCTGCTGGATGTCAGCTTCACTCAGTTCCAGGTGGCTGGTTTCTAAATGCTTCTTCAGCGCCTGTAGTGTTCTGAAGCTTCGCTGGCAAAGACAGCACATGGTGGCTGCCCTGATCACATGATATTGTGAATGGAGTTGTAATTTCTCCACAGTCTTGAAGGCCAGACTACACTGGTTGCAGCGGTACTTGTAGACATGCCGATCTGAAACAGGCAACTGGTGCCTTTTGTTGTGAACCTCATTGAAGTGCATTTGTAGGGAGTTAGAGGTCTTGAACAATTGATTACAGCCTTTCTTCCAGCACAGGAATCCTGTGGCATCCTCCCGTTCTGATTGTTGATCTTCCAGAGGTGACTTGCGAGCTTCAGCTATTTCAGTAGGGAGTGACACCCCTTTTTCTGGATCAGCATCTGATGCATCTGTGAATAAATAAGTCAAGAGAAGATAGCCATTCATCAGATTCTACATTTGCTGAGTGGAATTTTTCCAGTAATATCAATAAAGGACATTCAGTGTGTTAGTGGCATGGAAAGGTGCCAAAAAAAACAAACAAGCCAAGCACTGACTAATTACAAAATCTGCAAACACCAACAATCTTTCATAATGTGTTGGTGTGAATGCAGGCCAAAATTGTGAAATGCTTCAGTAATAACAATTTTTTCCAGCCTATGCAATAAATACTGATTTTTCCAAAGTGTAAATACACAGGTATAAGGTTGTAGAATGCAGCTGAATCTCATTAATATACACCAAGTGCATTAATATGCTCACTACAGAACACATAGCTTTTAACAAACAGATACTAACCAGCTTGCTTCTTTGTATCTTCAGCGTTAGAGTTGGATGTAGCATGAGGGGTGCTCTGCGGCTCTCTGTCTGGACTCGGCACAGGTATGAACATACTTGCTGGTAGTGCTTCAGTTGTCGTCACCTGGGAAAACAATTGTAAAGGAATGAGCAAACAGGTGAGGTAATGTCATCTCTTAGTTTAAACGACTACATGAAAGAATACTGACACAAACAAGAGGATACACAAAGACGTTACTTAGCTACTTACATACATACATATACATTCTCCAGTCCCCCACATATATCCATGACAGAAGAAAGGCTACTTTTGTGTGATCCCTCAAGAAATGAGATTTCTTGAGTACTAGTGTTTTTGTTAGCTAATTACTTAACAAAACACAGTACGTACTAATAAAGTAGAAAGATGAACCTAGCTTCCCCCTGGTCTCAGAGGGTTATGGTCAATCACGAGTAACTGATTGCACAACATCTGTTTATTCTTGCTGCTCTCCCCTAACTTAGCTCATATTTCGCCCTCTGATTGCCCCTCTTCACCCCCAAACCTGACACTTCATTAAACATTCTCATTAAACAGGTCACCACTGAGCAATATTCCATAGAGTTTAATTTAGTAATAAGACTCTACCTTTGTTAGCCTTTTTTCAATTAACTTTACAAGCAGAGTAATAATCTTCAGTCTACGAGTTGCATTTCAGTTTACATCACCTCTCCCATTTTTCCTTCTGTGTTGCCTCTATATTAAGACTTTTTATTGGTAGTTCTTTCAAGTAATACCAATTAAAGGTGCCTTGCATAAGGGACACGAAAGAGGAAAGGGATCTTGCATATTGCTGGGCCCCAAGTATAAATGTTGGTCTATACACAGAACATATTCTGTATGCTTTCTAATTACTCCTCTAATAACAGTGAGAACACAACTGAAAGTACCGTAGCATGTCATATAACCTCTGGGTGAGATCGAAATAGAGCAGAATCTGCCCTGAAGCAACAGGATTTTTGAGGTCTGGTGTAATCCTTTATATCCCAAAGTCAAACACTATATGACAACTGTGGTCACACATTTACCAGAAGACATCCACACATTCCCGTCTTTGTTTGTGTTACCTCTTTATTTCTTAAAAATGAAACATAGAAAATTAGTGCAACCAGCATAGAAATGCTTAAAAAAATTTACATTACAAATTTGACTGTTTCTAGACAACTGCTTCATTAGGCGATTAGAGGCAAGAGCAGAGTATCCCAAGGTCACTTTTAATTTGGACAGCCTAATTGCCAAACATAGTTCAAAATAGCTATCATCCAGTCAGACTCCAAATTAATGAAGCACAATTATTTTCATTACCCCTATCTTCCACAGACAGAAAATGAGACATAAAATCAGAGAGGGAGGATTGGAGGAGTATGTATATATTATACATATAGTTTTCTATCTATCATCTCTTTACATCTATCCATCCATCCATTCATCCATCCATCCACTGAATGTCAGGGAAAAGCATTACAGACATGCAAAAGAAAGGAAATTAACTGAAAGGAAAGGAAAGACGATAAGTGGACGAATGGATGAAGGTTGTTAGAGTGAATGCATCATTATGCATGCTTGGCAAGAAATAAAAGTCACCTATTTCAAAATTAATCAGGCTCCTCTCAGTAGACATGTGAAAAAAATAAAGTACCTTTCTATCTGCATTCACTAGTTATAAAAAGGTGCTGGCTTTAATGTGTGTTATATTACCTCTGTTCTATCTCTTCTTGTAGTGGTTCAGTACATTACTACCTCTATAAAAGAAATAAATACTGCCATCTACCATACTAATGTGCTTGCCATTTACTTTCTGGATGGGAGATGAAGATGGTTAGGCAGCAGACAGAGCAATGTTTTATTCGCTGATTGTCCAGCAAGCTATTTAGCTTCACAAGATAGAAGAGGAAAAAAGGTTTGCTCAGTGATTTACATAAAAACGGGGATAATAAAATTTTATTTCTCCTTGATGAGCATTAAAAGATGCGAGGAAATTTTTTGCATAGGTACAAAAGTAAGTACCAGTGCACTGCGGCAGGTAAAGATTTCAGGGCTCATGGTACAAACCAGCCAAATCTTTCCCTGATAATACTGAGAGTGCACACTTGCGTTTAAAAAAACAAAACAAAACAAAAACAAAACAAAAAAAAAGAACTCCATAAGCTGTAATTTAGTCAGATTAGTGGTGAATAACAACATTTCAGTTGGTTTTATTAAAATTTCATGAAGTGGTTTGACTGTTCATTATATTTTGATTAAGCAGTGTCACATTTGTTTCACCACAAATTGTAAAAGGCCTTGTTTTGACTGGCACGCAGGTGATCATAGACATGGCAATAATGTCAGTGAACTAATAAATGAACTGGGAGCTAAGAGACCTGCTCATCTTGAAATGATTAAAAAACACAAAAACCGATTACAAGCTCCCCTCCCCAGATGACTTTGATTAGAAGAGAGCTGGAAAAGCCTTTCTGATTATGGGTACATTAAGACAATGAAGAAGAAAAGAAAAAAAAAAAAAACAGAAGTATGCATCTTAAAAGGTTTGATGATTTGCAGCAAGCCAGTGGGATTGCCTGTAGCCATTACACAATTAACAGCATTCTTTGTGTTGACTGAGTGCTCGCAATTTAGAGCAGTGAGGGCAAGAATGACACAGATACAGAGGCATTTCAGTGGAAAGGGATTCATTAGCAGTGAGTTGCTATTCTTTTCGACAATAATGAATCCTTACCACAGTCCTTCACCTGACACACTGCTTGTCCCCTGACTGGCCATAATATAAGTAGGTAGCAATACTCTCGACCTAGAGCTTTGATTAGCGGTTGCTTTCTTGCCTTCACCACTAAGTATAAAAGAATGTGGAGATAATAACACTCCGAGAGATTGGTCTGTGTGGATAGAAAACTGGAATAAAACTAGGTGCTATACATGCAATAAAGCTTGTGAAAGTTGGAAGGACATTTTTTTTTCATCCACTTATTTTTCTCAGCTGCTGTAGTAAACTTGTATGCTAATGCTATGGCAGAGCTAAATGCTAAATGACCAGAGTAATAAAAATACTCCTATAGTCAAGCTAATGAATGCCACCCTAACAAAAGAGAAGCCAATTTCAATATACCTGGAAAAATAAAGATTAAAGAAATAATAAAAACAAAGAAATAAGGAGAGACATGGTAATAAACCCCTGCTGTGTCCAACCAAATGCAAAATACACCGAATACAGAACTCACTGTGGCAATGAGCTTATCAACGCAATCGGGTGCCACGCTGTGGAGATGTGTGAGGTGAAACTGCAGGTGGATCTTGTTGTTGAGCATGTCCTGGCACAACGGGCAACGTAACATGGGCTGGACAGAGTGCTGTGTCATCACGTGCATTCTGAGGCGATTCAGATCCGTGTTGGTAAACTTGCAGTACGGGCACTGGTACATCTGGGTGAAAGTAAAGACAGAACAGAGGAAGAGAGACAGGGAGGCGAGAGGAGAGGAAACACAGATCCACAAAGAGTTAATGGGGTGAAATGGGTGCACTGATCATGGTGGGCCTGCTTGAAGAGAAGCGGTGGATCAGGGATAGAGTGGGGGCCTCTTCCCTGAAGCAGGCAGATCCCTCTGATCACAGACAAGTGTGTAATACCAAGCACCGCTGAGTCCTGGCACCCACTTCAAAGTGCTCTCATCTGTCAAATACTATATTGATTTTCCACCTTATACACAATTAGCAGCGCAACTGCAGCAGGAAGCCTAATATAATTTTGAGTATATTTGAAAAGAAGATTTCTGCATAATATAAAAAAGGTCGGTGAGATAACCAACTGAAAATTATTAGTATATTTTTGTACTTTTTTTTTTTAAAATGATGTGCAAGTTTTAGACTTTTAATGAGGGCTTGGTAATTAAGGATGATATAACCTTTAGCAAGAAACCTCTAATTCAAAGTCTGGAAAATAGTTTTATGAACATCTGAGGGCATCGATATTCACAAAATACTGTGGTGTGGAACGCTCACCTGCTCCGCAGCACCCTTCTCAGCTGTCCTGGGTCGTTTCGAGGAGAGTGGGCTATCTGAGGCCTCTGACCGTGAAGAGGGCCTTTTGGAAGGAATTGGGGAACCTGACTGGTGCCGTTCCAAGTGGCCGGACAAAGCTGAAGAGAGACACATTCACAAAGACACACGCATTTAGTGCATTTAATGGTAAATGAGCAGAGGGGTTGTTGTTACAACAAAAATGATTCACATTTTGTCTTCCAAATCTGCTGCTGCTGAGCGATAAATGTCTGCTTCACTGTTGGCTTGTAAGAATATTATACAACACTGGAAAGTGCTAATAAAAATATTAGCTTTCTGCAGGTTGCAGATTTAGGTTTCATACCCCCACAATTTCAGTCCATATGAGGTTCAAAACCTGAGACAAGACATACAAAGTCTTTCTTCCACAGAGAGAAGGCTGATGATCCAAACCAGTATTAAACTACTCTAAACATTGACTCTTTCTGTGATTACCCTTCAGTCCATGAGAACTCGTGTGCAACATACATGCGACTGTCAAATTTGACGCAATGCAAAATATATATTACAGTATGATTTTTGTTATATGGCATTCACATTGCAATATTTGAAAAAACAAGTGCAACAAGAAAATAACATGTTTATCTTTTTTGGCCTAAACCATACTTTTTGTGCTTTCATAGACAAACTGCATAGAGAGAGCTGAGGCGGGAGTTTTAATTCAGGTACCTATCCATTAAGTCACAGTTTTGCCTCAAAAGAAAATGTATTTAAGGAGTGATCACACCGTTTATGGAAGATTTCAATCAAGCAAAGCTGGGAAATCTTATCAGCTGTTTTGTTCCAATAAGATTTTTTGTATTTCTGCTACCAAATGTCTTCAGCGCATTGTAGGTTGTGCGATTAGTCTGTGACAAAGAGGAAAATGGAGCAGCAACATGGGAAAACCTTTTCTTAAAGCATTGACAAAATCCTGACACTACGCCCAAAGTTCGGATGCACATGATAACAAGCTCTCATTTAACAAAAAAGCTTTCACAGATAAAAAAACAAACAAAAAACCCGCCGCTAGATACAATGACGGCATGAGAGTGATGATTAGTCATACCTAAGTATGTTTACAAGATAAAACTACACTTTGGTGCTCACAAAATGTGCTACAGCCATTCTGAATTGGTTGGCAATTCTTCTTACTGCATTCTTTGGATTTACTTTGAATGTTGGTTCAAAGTTGGCTTGTTGGTTGTTTTGGAAATGCCTCCGAGCCAAACACAAAGACAGTAACAACAGACAGTAAATTGTTGCGAACTGCATTACCAAGTCTACAATGCATTTATCGGGACCGTGTTAAGAGCAAAGCAAACACTACTGCGAGTGGCGACAGGCATCCGCTTTCCTCCTCTTTTAAAGTGCTGCCATCTCCACGGTGCTATTGCCCTTTTTTTCCCCTCAACAAAAATAGGTCCAAACAGTCTGACCAAAACATCCCTAAGGCGCAATGAAAATGTCTGTTTGTATTGTATGTTTTTATGCAGTGTATGTTTTTGGATTGTTACGTGTTGGTGTGTGGAAATGTCATGTGATTTCCACTGCAATCCTATCTATCCATATATAAACTTTGAATGCAAACAACGCTAATATCGCCAAAATACAATTTCTGTACAGCAAGGCCTCACACAACATCGCCTGCAAACCACTTTAGACTACTCCACTTCATGAAGGAAAGGAGAAACTGGTGGTGCACAGAGAGTCACGACTGTAGTTGAGCAGTTTAGCGTGGGCTCAGAGAGGAGCTAAATCCACATAGAGCCCGTATAGGGGGAGCTGCAGTGGCACCCCACTTTGTCACCAGTGGAAAGAATTCATGGTGAAAGTATTGGAGTTGTCTCGCTGAACCCCTAACAAGCCCATAAAGAGTTAAATTTGCACTGATTTGTACAGTCCTGGAAGGGCAAATTGAGAACAGAGGGCATTGGTAGGGGAGGGTCGGTTTGGCAGGGGGTCAGGTTAAGCAGGGCTGACCACGCTCCTGCTCCAGACATTAAAATGTCAGCTCCAATCAGGATGAGGGCAGTTGAGCTGATTACCCAGTGGGAGACCTGGTTTTGGCCAGAGCAGGCTGCAAGATCTCCCAGAGACACCAGGATCAGCAAAGGAGACCCTATTAGGGTCCAGTCACAGTCAATCCTATTAAACACATCCGCCAATAAACAAAGGGAAAGTTAAACAAAAGGAACCTCCCATTCCCTGACATTAACCTCTCAGTCATGGCACTGTCCTCACCAATTCATCCTCAACTCCACTTCAGTCCACTCCTACTTCCCCTGAACTCATCTCTCGAGGAGAAAAAATCTCCGGTCACCTTCACATTTCAATTGTCTATATCTTTGGCAAACCCACTGGCATTAAATTTTAAATAAGCATATAAATATTTTTTTTAAAAACTGTCTTTTGTACTATTTTCAATTAAAATAAACATTTTTACACAGCACCCCAACATTTTAGGAAATGGCTTCATAATTTTATTTAACAGTAATACTTTTTCCTTAAGGACACACAGCTATCTATATTTCCTACAGCACTGCGTGTCACATTTTATAAACACCATTTCTGCACCAAGGCCTAATACAATAGGCAGCTCCTTGGCATTCCACCATAATTTTCATACGTCAAGATAACTTTTCTCAAGGACAGATAACGAAACATATCAAAACAACTCGTACAATTTAGATAATAATGTAATTGAAATTCTCAGATAATTACCCAACTTCTTTAACTGAGGGAGAGTTATAAAACGTGAAAAAAAAACCCTCACGCGAACATTAAGAACAGTTAACTTAGCAGCAAAGCACATACATACAGTACAGCAAGTAAGCAGGGACAAAGTATCATGCATCCATGCCCCTCTTATCATTAAGAGGACAAACATAACTAAGTCAATTCCACTTTCACATTGCTTTCATTCATTTCTCAATTAGCACCGGAGTGGTGAAACAAGTGGCAGTTTATGTTGAAAGCACAGTCGCTTTCTAGTTCAGGTGCTTTATGTTCATGAGTGTGTAAAAGTGAGAGCAGGACAGATGGAGGGCAGGGGAGGCTTACTGTGATGCAGTCTCTCGTCACGGCCAGTTAGGACTCCATAAATCAATAGCATTCTCTTAAGACTAGTACACCCCAACACCTTCACCGGCACCGTGACTAACATCCAACTACTGTATCAGATTTTTTTCTCTTCAAGGGTGATGAAAAAAAATGACCGAAACATTGACAAACTAGTATGAAATAGAGATAAAACTTTTTGTTTTTGGTCATGTACAGTCTGACATGTTAGATTGGACACTGTTGTCCGACGCTCACACATGTGACACACATATCTGCAGTGTGAACAGGTGATCCGAACTAATGACCGAAACATTGCCTCCCTATGGAGCATTTACAGTCCATGGTGAGATATGTTACTGATGTCAGAAGGAGCTGGCAGTTGAAGGTAAAGTCTAGTGTTACTTTGTGGTATTAAAATAGTAGGTGTAAGAGCACAGAAAAAAAAACCCAACTAAATTGCCATCTAGGATAATACTGCAGTCATTAAAAAAAGACAGTCGTGGAGTTACATCTTCATTACTGGGCCCTTTATGTCTTGTGGTGGAACTTCTAAAAGCTTTAAAAAGCTTTAAAAGCTCCTAAAACTACAGCGCGTTTATGCAACCTCAGCGTTCGTTCAGATCATCAGTGTCCATCCTGTTCGCACAGAGAAAACTGGAGTGTCCACGTCTGCCAGTGACCCTTTAACTGCCGAGAGTCTGCCTGCCAACCTGACCTCTTCTGCCCAGTCTCTAGGCACAGTGCCCCCATCCACAGCAAACGTCTTCTGACAGATACATAGAGTGGGCTTTTGTCTGAAAGCACAAAAGCCAGAGCAAGAGTGGAGAAAAAAAACTAAGAGTCAATTAGGTGATTATTAATTCATGCCCCTTTTCCGTAAACCAGAGGCTTTTGTGCTGTCGAGTCCCGTAAGTGAATTGGACTTTGGCACCTTGTCTTTCCCCCATAGCTGGACTGTATTATTCAAGCAGCAAAGGGGCTGTCAGCACACTACACCAGTCTCAGGAGCAATCACAGCCTTGTTGTGCTTTCAAGGGGGAGAAAAAAAAAAAAAAAGATGGCTGCCGGACAGAGTGACTGACACAGCACAGACTAAATTAACCACAACAGGTCATCTGCCATTGAATTCTTGCAGGAGTGCAATCACAGCTGCCATTAATCTTTGTCCTTGTGAAAGGTTATCCATATTCTAAAATGTGAGTTACAGTAAACGGTATGTAAGGATGTCGGAGACAGGAAAAATGTTTGTTGTGTTTAGGAGAGGAACTCTCCTCCTACAGAATGAGACGAGCTCCTCATCATGTCTAGAGCCTCTCCCATTACCATAGCTTCTCTCTCACCATCAGTTTTAGGCAGCAGTTATAAAAAACATAGCCTATTATCCATTCTGCCCATGCCAACAAGGTCATATAACTTTACTGTCACTTTGCCCGGAACAGCCAGAGTCTGCCAATCATTTTAAACTTAAGCTCAGTCGACAATTTCCTCACTATAGTGAAACTCAATGATTCTTGCCGAACACCGTTTCTTCTGATCCCCAGCACCCAGAAACCTTTCACCTTCACAGTGCCGGGACCTTCATGCACCCACAGCTCTCTGCCTCTTGCATCGCAGAAAATCCTCACCTCTATTCCCTCAGCAAGTTGGCCATTAATATGGAGATGATTCAACTCCCCATGCTACAAGTCATTTTCTTTCACCGCTATGCAAACAATACCTGAATATTGTCTTTTCTCTTTCCCCATTTCTATCCTGGTTTTTTAATCTACGGCCCCCGTTAGAGCACAGAGCAATAAAGGGCAGTGTTCCATCTCACCTTATATTTCCGAGATAATTATTCTGCATTAATAATAAAAAAAAGAGAGGGAGAGAGAGAGAGACAGGGACCTTCGACAAAAAACCTGACATTGGGGCTACACCTGGATTTATATATAAAACCATTCTTCACTTACAAAACAAAACAAAGTCCCTCTTATAACAAACTGTATAAGAAGGAGTGAGAATAGCATGCGTTGTGCAGTCTAAATTGAGATGCTAATTAGCGGCGGCTCTTTTCATCTATAGACCACTGCACAACTGGATGACGAGTTGTTCACCTTTAAATGACACAGTACTGCTTGGCTATTAGACAGCCTGTGGTAAAACTCATAAACACTGAGCTTTCAGGGAGGTGGCTCACAAACAAGGACAATTTATGGCCTATTATCTTCAAAGACAAAAGGAATTATAATTTCAGGGATGACAAACACTGAAAGGATGTGCTATGAATATGTAAACATTTCCGCTGCTCTGTCTCCTGATTTCTCATGCTACTCAAGGTTTAAAAGCAATAACAAATCACCACCGCACTGAACGTCTCACAGTTTGGAGTAACAATAACATAAACGTGAGTAATTTGATTGCAACTAACCATAAGGCTGCAATTTCAACTTTCAACCGCAGCCAGCATTAAGTCTATGTGTTTCCAGTGTTATTTGGGAAACAATTCATAACGTTTAGCATGTCTGTTTGTGAGGCAGCAACAGCACAAGACTAACAGTATTATATGGAGCTCAATAAAAAGAACAGAAGAAAAAAAAAAGAAGAGCAGACTGCAATGCCACAGTGCCGCGTCTAGGGGATGCTAATCATCTAGTTCATTATACAGATCAAATGCAGCAGCCTCGGTGCAGAACACAACATCTGCTTCCCTTACGCACAGCAGAGCTGAGTGCACACACACATGCTGCACATTTACATAAAAACAGGTGGATGCGGAGCCCAAAACGCACACAGATTCACGCACTTACAAATGCATATTACAGGAAACTCTAGCGGCTTAATCTTTGTTTTGACAGATTTCACAGGTTTAATGTCAATGTTTAACTGAGAATGCTTGAGCAATTTTTTTTTAACACATATGTGAGAAAACTGGCTGGAGAAGCATTAAGGATCAAGAAAAACTGACACAGGATTGGCACATGCTACAGAGAAAGCCACAAACTAATGTCTGAGTTGCTTTCTAGTCGAGTAAATAGGTTTTGGGGCATCATGAAGTGATAAAAATACCGGGACTATTTGTACAAATGTAATGTAAAAACAGTGTGCGAAAGTTCAAATCGGTAAGAACCTGTATGTAACCTTTAATTAATGCTCCAATAAACTGTGTCAAAATCACTCTCTGGGCTCTTTGTTAAGAGAAATAAAGAATTTAGAAGAATGTCTGCAAATACTTACAGATTCAAGATTTCATTCATCACTTGTTAAAAATGATGAAAAAGCATGAAAAGCACGAAAGTTTGAGGAAAACATAGTGTATGTACATATATATATATATATATATATATATATATATATATATATATATATGTAGCTGAAATAAATAGTTTTTTTACCCCTTGCCTTCACCACCTTGCTCCGGCTCCTATAAACTTTTTTAAGCGCAGATATAAAGAATAAAATATTATCAAGCAGATTTTTTTTTCAAAGACTGTCCCAGAATTGACAGAATTATATATTTTTCTACCCCTCTCACCTTCCCTCAAACACACACACACACACACACACACACACACACACACACACACACACACACACACACACACACACACACACACACACACACACACACACACACACACACACACTTTGACACAGCCCTTCCCATACATTTATGTTAAATTTGTCAAACCACATTGTGCCCAAGTCTGCCGGTGTATTAACACCACCCAATCCCCACCCTGCACCCACCTTCATGCTCTCTTCATCTTTCTGTCTCCCCTATACTTGCCACCCTCCCGCCCTGCTGCATTCCTATACATTCAGCTGCTGCATAAATACACCACCTGCTTTAATGAAGGTAAGGATTCCATTCCTATGCAGAAGCTCTTTCCTTTAGCTTGTGCTGTCTCAGCTAGGTGAAGAAAGTGTGGAGAGACAGAGAGGAAAGAGGCTCATGGCTATCCATTTATACATATTTCATACCTGGCATTAAAAATGACCCTCTGAATTACTAATCATGCCAGATGATTCAGTTGCAGCTGGCACCAATGTGAACATCATGTTGAAATATATATATATATATATATATATATATATATATATATATTTCTTTTTAATGTATTAATTGGATTTACTTGTAAATGTGCATTATTTCTGTGCACGATCAACAGTCAGCTGTTTAATTATTAAAAGTTGCCCCATGCATGCAGAGTTTGCGAGCATATGGCATTTACATATGTCTGAGTGTCTTCACGTGCACATATATGAATTATCTCTGCAATAAATAAATAAATAAAACACCAGAATAATGAAGGCATCTTTCAAGAGATGACATGCCGAATACATATGCATTTTACAAAGGCTTCTGATGTACCTCTAAATGATTTTAATGAATACTGAGGAGCTGTGGAACAAGAAAGAAAAAATAAGATTGACAGAGGCTTTAAAAAGGAGGAAGCCTTTTTTCTGTGCTCGCTAATGCCGTCTGTCTGACAGTGACTGTCATTTGTAAGGGAACAATGTTGTGCTCTGTTCCAACAGCTACATGACAACGATGAGAAGAAATACTTCAGTAGTTCTAATGATGGACTTTAGAAACAGCTCAGCTTCAGAGAGTGGGAGACTGAGCACCTTTCATATAAATAACAGGTTGGCCAAGATGCTCATACGCCGTATTTTAACATATACACCCCTTGCGTACGCGCTGCACAACATTTTCAGGCAATCACCAGCCCAAACAAGAGCTCCCGTGTTTACCAAATGGATTCTGAGGTCTTCCTCACGCCCCCCCCCCCCAACAAGATAGGTTTGCACACGCTTTGAATGGGCATTGTATTCATCAATCACAAAAAGTTTGAAGCACAAAAAGAGACCCTTCCATTAAACTACAGCTGTCTACCTTTTGCTGACAACACAGCCTTGAACCCAGCATCCCAATCTACCCACCCACCTTTTCACTGACATCAAACAGAACCTCAGACCTGGTTCCCTAATGCAATGCTATTTTTAACTAAGCGTTTCTAATAAGCTGCTGGGAAGCTGTAAATTTTTCATATGCAAGCACATATTTCCTTTGTGAAAACACAGAAACACACTTATTTGGTGATTAGCGACTGACAGAGGGGAGGAAAGGAACTGAATATGCTTGTATCAAATTGCATGCCTTTCAAAAAGGAGGAATCCTAATGCGAGGAGTCGTCTTCCTGTGCACCACAGGTATGAGTGAATTATTAATCGGCCAGCTCATTTTAATGCTTTTTAAAGTGCTTTATTTTGATGTGCTAAAACATACTTTTAGCCATATTCAGTCAGGCATGCATATCATTATTTCTTCCATCAAAGAAGAGTGTCGCCCTTTCAAAGAGCACAAACAACTCAGCCTCATTTAAAATAGAAGTTCGAATATCAAAGACATTTTACAAAGCCTGGGCTTCAAACACTGTGATGAGTTTTTTTTTCTTTTTTTCTTTTTTTTTTTTTTGCTGCACCTTATAAAAACTTAGGTATGCAAAAGGTCTGAATTGTTTTCCAGCTTTTAACCTGACTAGTGTAAATCAAAACATCCTGCAGTAACACAAGAAGTTAGACAAGTGAGAAGCATCTATCCAAGCCCGTTACTGCTCAGTGTCACGATTATGAGAAATCTCTCTACTCAATAGGAAATGTCTTGACTGCCAGCCTTGTTTTCCGAACACAGACAAGTGAAATAAACTGGGCATAAAAAAGAAAACTCGGGCCATTTTTTTTCCTTCTCAGAAACCAGAGCAGAATCAGTAAACAGAGCTTTTCATATATAATTAGATCCAGTGATGCACATACAGAACGCGCTGTGGGGGGGTGTAGTTTTACATTAAGCTTGTTCGTCATTAAACTTGTGCTTGAGACAGTTTTTCGTTCATTTTCTTATTTCAACCAATCTAATTCCACACACGCTCCAAGTGTCATTAATTCAGCACCTATAGCAGTGCATTCAGTACAACTACAGTAACTTTCAGCAGTAAACTCTTTCTTCCAGTTGCAGCGCAAAAAGAAAGAAAAAAAAAAAAATCACAACCGCTACAAGAACATAAACTTCTTCTGTTATGAGTGCTATCATCTGTCATGGTCAATAATCTGTCAAAATAATATAGTGCTTCCCAGAAATCCCTCCAACTATCCCACAAGTTCTACATGATGGAAAGTTTAGGGTTCAATGCTGTTTTCAGTATACGGCATGATCACTGGTGGTCCAACTAAATAAATTAGGTAAGTAAATAAAAGCACATGCATTATCGTGAACTGTATTTACACTAGTAATGCCCTCTGATGTGAAAACATTTGTTATAGTAGAACATCCAATGCATCTTGAAAAGTTTACAGCAGATAAATGCAACCTGCCCTGATCAGAGAGTGCTGAGGCCCAAAGCTCCTCCCCTCACACTAAACCCAACCCCCTGCTTAGGAGCCAGCACCTATCAATAAAGAGGACCAGAGATAAAACCATCCTGATCTGATAAGGGAAAACACAGGTAAGTGGTGTCAATGTTCTTCTGTGTGTACAGCAAATTTGAGAAGGGGGCAGTGCTATTCAAGTGTATGTGTGTGCGTGTGTGCACATGGCACACTGGGAATTACACATGCAGGCCCTGCTCTTCACATCACCCACTGATCAAAGACAAAACATGGGTCACATGTTACCTGAACTTATTACTTAAATTGACAGCTTATTCTAACTGTAGCTGATGAGATGCCTGGGAACATGCAGCATGAAAGAGCAGCCTTTGAAAACTAGATTAGGGAGTTTTGAGAGTATTTTCAATGCTTAGAAAGGCTTTGAAACCTTTGTTAAAATATGTTTAATTTAATTTGTCAAAAGGCATGTTGCTTAGCAATGTTCAGCTGCATGGCCACGTGAATCATGTGAGTAGTAGTCCCTAAATGTGTGTAAATATGAGCCTTACCTGTCCCTTTGGTGAGCTCCTTCTCCCCCCCACTTTCTCTGTCTTTGGTTTGGTCCTCCTGGTCTGTGGTGGTCTCACTAGCAGCCTCCACATCCTCGCTCAGCTCTCCTGAAGGGGGAGGGAGAACGGGATATGTAAATCACCACGCCATCAGAATTGGTGGAAGCACTTAAAGGGGCGGTAGCGTTTTTTTTCTATAGGAGCTTGCAACAATTACATTTGCTGACACACAGTTGCAAGGCTAGCAGACAAAGAGGGCAGAATCTGCTTTCTGTCCTGTGCTGTCTGATTATCTCTGTTAAAAAATAATTCCAACTTGAATAAAAAAAAAATCTGAGCTGAATTATAAGGGGGGAGGAAAGTCGAATATCCACTCTTTCTTTTTATTGCTATTGTTGTGTGTATGTATTCAAAACAAAAGACACAAGGAAAATTCTCTGTGTTTAATGTGTAGATAAAACTAAAAGCAAGCACATGGGTGCAAATGGCCAGATGGAAAAATAATTGAGCAGTACAGTTCAAGAAAAAGACCCCCATTTGCTTCCTCTCATAACGCACACACACGCACGCGCACACAAACACGCTGCAATCTGTTAGGTTACTTACCAATATAAACCTCATTTCACTTCTGCTATCCCACTATAGCAAATAAAATAAATCATAAATATTTAAAACTTTCAGAGCCACAATTCATTTTATTTTTAAGCCAAGTCAAAGGCAGAAATCCCCTGTAACCACCTTAAAAGCCTCAGCTCGATATATCAGGCCATTTAGAGCATCGAAGTCCAAACAATGGATATCCAATAACGCCATTTGTAAGTAACACACAGAGGAAAAGATAGCAAAAACAGATAATAAAAAGGGCATCAATCTTGTTTATTTCCCTCCAGTGCCCCCTGAACATCCCCTTTGCCTGTTAAGTTTGTTTAAAAGTAGTGTGACTTGCATGGAATAGCATTGATTTGACAACAGTAAACTAGGCCGCAGTCAATAGGCCCTATCAGTTATTATACAAGTCAGCTAATTCTCAGCAAATGTACTTAAATGCTCTTTTGAAAATGCTTTCATGCATAGGTCTCTACTCTATGAGCTATTGATATATTGACAAAGCTACAACAGCTACTGAAATATCCTGTTCAAGTATTCAGCCCTGCAGTCATCACACATCTAATCTAAGCTCACCACATGAGTACCCACAGCCAAAACCATTTTTATGACAGTACATTTTCCCCAACACTCACTGTTTAGCCTGTTAGTTATGAAACAGAGCCTATGTTGTATATACAACAGGTACATTTCTCAAACTCAAACTATGTATCATTATTACAGACACACTTAATAACCATACATCTCTAAACCATGTGGCTGTTCCTTTACTGATGACAATGACACATAAATAAAATAGATCTTAATTTATTCTGCTGAATGGGTTTTAAAATTCCTTATGCAAATAAGTCATATTTATAACTGGAAAATACATTAGAAAAAAATTATCGTTTTGTTATATGACATTTTTCCTCTTTTTTTGGATAGTTGCTTAAGGAGCTTTTGCCACTTTTCTTCATCACGTATTTATATTTATCGCCATTTTTTTTACGGTTCTCTTAAGTATACACTATAGCTACAAAACCATAAGGGGGTGCTTATATCAACTGTGATATTTTATTATTCTAAGCACAAATACACAGTGAAGAATAAGCTTTTATTTAATCAAAATCAGCTGCAAAAAACCCCTCAAAACAACAACAAAAAAGTTGCATTACTGTGTTTCTATTATGTTTCCAAGGGACTCTATGAATTCCTTCCCGTACTGGTGAGCTGGATCTTAAACTTTCCCAAAAAACCCAGAGATCTGCTGCAGAGTCCCAAAATCCTATAACTCCTACCTGCATAAATCTCTACAACAGTCTGAGAATTAGGATACTGTACAGCTGCATAGGTGCTCAGATTACAAAATAATCCCCAGGTAAATTTTTTTCACCTTTAAAAACGGGGCAAGGTGTCATTTCTTAGCTATGTGACACTTGTAGTGATACTAATTCCCCACCTACACATTAATACACACTTTGTGCTTAAACATTTCTCTGATAGGCAGCCAGCATTCTAATGCTAAGCTTCTCTGTAACCGCCCCACCTACTCCCAACTTCCTGCACACATGCTATACATGCGCACGCTGGTACAGTTTTTTTCTTCCTTTTCCCCACTCATGTTTTTCACACTTTCTTTTTAGATGTTTAATGATCATATCACTTTTGGCACACAGAACACATTTATAATTTATGCAGAAATGCAGACATTTCATTCCAGGAGTACCGTTACATCTTTAAGTGGCAAATGGCTTTGCCCATTTCTCATCTCATCTACAACTAGTATTACAGAATGATTAAAGCTGGGGCCAGCTATAATTAATGAAAGGTCACGAGTGGCCTAAGAGTAGGATGCAAATGGTAGAGACACTAAAACTGTAGCCATAGATTAACTCAGAAAATAGATTAGGAGAAACACTCAAAGCTATGGCAGCAGGCCATTTCTAACCCAAATCTGAGAGATGTAAAGGACAATAGCCTGAAGGTTGTCTTCTAATTAATTGTCTTCATTAACCATCCTAATACAATGATATGAAACAGTTCCATTAATCTAATCATGCAAGCTGAAAAAACCCATTGCCGACACAGAGATTACACTCATCTGTTCTGAGCATGAAAAATATCAGCTTTGCTCTCCCAGTCACTCAGTGGGGACAATTCATGGGCTCCCTCACAGACAGACAGACGCACGCACACACTCCTACATTGTGTAGGTGCTTAGCGGTCTTCCTCTCTTGTGTTTTGCCAGTGAGTGCAGAGGCTTAATCAGACCCATAGGTGTCACTCTATACAAGCTGGGCGAGAGCAACTTGCTCACACACACATTAATGAGGTGAGGGGAGGGTGGTGGTGGTGGGGGGATAGGGGCCGAACAGCAACAGACAGAAACACATGGGGAAGGGGAAAGGGAAGAAATATGTGGAGATGACAAAAGCAGATGCTATGCAAAAGCTGTCTGGTGAAGATGAGACACTGAAAATGGCAAGATTACCTTCAGATGAGAGAGAGCAGCCTTCCTTTTCCCCTGAAGAGCAGTGATTACACTAATGCTAATCAGACTGACAAGCACAAACGGCCTAATAAATAATTGATGGTAACCACTGCACTTTCCAGTATTTCTTCCCAGACTGTGGAGAAGAGCAGCAAGTAAGTAATAATAGTCACTCTAGATATCTTTCACTAGGTCAGGCTCCTCCTCCATCCTCGGCCTCAGCAGAATATAATGCTGTGATGATAACTGCCTTTCTTAAAGTACAGAATTCCAGTCCTACCTGAGAACGGCTCCAGTGTTCCTCAAACAGCAGTGACAGTCTGCTCATTTTTAGTTGCATATATAGCATCTCAGTCACTCCACTGTCTTATTTATCTCGCTTGGGTTTCGTAAGTCATGGAGCACCAGCGCGGGGGCAGAGCTCAGCTTCTCCCTCTCCCCGGCTCTCGAGTACTGGGAGCGAGGGCTGAGCTGCGCTTCTCTCTGGGCTCTTGTGTGGAGCCGTGCGTCTAAGCTCTCATTACTCTCATTATGATTATTGAGGCTGTTGTTATCATTTTAACCAGGTGTCACAGGACTGCACTGTAAATCAGAGAGGTGTGCTTCCCCCGCTTTATCCAGAGCCGGACAGCTTCCTTTTCTTTAGCGCTGCACTGTCGGATAAAAAGCAATCTTATTTCACACTTCAGAGACTCTATCTTTCTCCCCTTCTCCTTCTTTTAAAAATCCCCCTCATGCTCCCCAGCATCCCTTGCACCCCTTCCTCATATCAAAGTTAGCCTGACTCTGGACTAGAGGGCGCAAAATGAAAGTGACAGGAGGGTACCATGGGACAATGAGACACAGGACTCATGCTGAGGGCTTTCATGCATTGTCCGCTCCTCATATCAGCACCTCTGTGCCCCATACGCAAGACACCCCCCCCCCCCAAAAAAAAAAGCACAACACACAGGAAAACACTCCCACCCCTCGTAACTCCCCTCTCAACACATACTCACAGAAGCTCTGAAGCTACACCTCATAAAACCACAACTGAGCAAAACATGCCCACAACACTGTCAGACACAAGCGGGGCTTTTGCTCATGAACGACCAATAAACCACAACACGGTACTATCAGTAACCATAATGGCCTCTGCACTACAATACATAGGGCTTAATTAAAATGTGGACACATGCGATACTGGAAAAAAAACAACTGCTTTTTAAGTGAGTTGCAAGATATTCTTACTGATTTCTGTGTAGTATTTCAGTTGTAATGAGTCATATAGACCTCAGTTATGAAATGCATTTAAAATTTAGCCATGCATTCAAAAAATAGATCAGTGTACCAAAATATACATTAATCCACGAAAGAATCAATGTAGTAAAATCCAGAAACTACACCAAGCACTGCGAACAAAATGAAAGCTCATCTGTCCCTGTACTCCTCTCACTCATGCTCTTACTCCTCCTCTCCCACACACTTTCCTTTTCACATGGAAGCAAGAGTAAGCTAGCTCAGCGCTGCTGGTCAGAGTTACATGTTAGATTCCTGACCTGTCTATGGGGGGGGGGGACGACTCGCTGGCCTCTCTCCCTGCTGGCCCTGCTGTGACCTCGGGATCTAAATGTGAATGAATACTTTGTGTCTCCAAAGGGCTGAGGGCAGGAAGAAGAAGGGCTGTGGTGGGGGGTAGCAGAAAGGAGGAGCGATGGAGGAGGGGTACATCGGTAGCTAACAACTAAAGAAACTTTAAACAGCAAGTTAATCACAAACAGGAGTGACAGTTCATACTGCCTTCCGGCTATATCACAGCAACCCCTCCTACATCCTTCCAGAACTTCCCTAGAACATGCTCATCAAAACACCCCATAGGTCCTCCACGGAGCATTTTATCTGACCCACCCCAAACCCCTGCGTTTCAAACTCCCGGGCCATTTTCAGGTAATCAGGTCATGGTTTTTCAAAAGTGTTTTCTAACAGAAAAAAAGAACAGAAAAATGCACGAAAAGGCTCAAAATTTGCTTTTTGTGCTTTCGGTATGAAAGTAAATTAGGAAATGTTATTGAGACCACGTAATGTATTAAATATTTTCCCTAAAGTGTTATCTCACGGGAAATCATACTAATTAGAAGTTCTTCTCATGATAATGGCATGTTTAGATACATTACAAATAAAGTGGATAAAGTGAGTGCTGCTCTACTTCTTTTCTCTTTGTGTTTTTCTTGAGTGATGAAGGAGAATAGGATCTGGGTTAATGTGGGTACACAGGGACTGAGCATTCAGGGACTGCTCACTCTTCTGCCCCATCTGACACATACACCCACACACACCACTGGGTTCCTTGAATGCCCAAAATGATGGTTACTAACCAACACATATTATGTCCACAATGGAAGATGCAAGCTGTACTTTTCCCCGCTAGGACAGAGGGCTAAAAGCCTGGATAGGGGGCAAAAGCATCACTGGGCTGTGCTCTTCCATCTACTCTGCCTCAGGGACAATGTCCTGCACAAAGAGTTACTCTGCCTAGCTGCGACTGCCACCCCCCACCATGCATTTATGCTTATCGTCTTCCACCGCTGCCTCCTCTTAAATCAGCCTCCTTTTTATTAATGCATCTTTTTTTCTTTTTCCTCCAGCTCACACCACAATGCCTTCACCTATTTGCAGCTATTCAAAAGGACCAAACAGAACCGGGGTGGGTTGATGCGGAGTGTGGGGGTGGCTGAAGGGTTGCCTTAAATAAAGAAAGGGGGGGGGGGAGCGGGAGCATCACCGCTGTCATGAAGGGCAATCACATCAACTCTGAAATATTCACCAGTGGCTTGGAAAATGCGATGGTACAGTTATGACAGGCGAACAGGCGACTCCCCCACTCAAGCCCGCAGTCCCCCGCCCCTTTCTCCATCAGGGCGGAAGCATGGTGGACACTCTGAATATGTATAACCCGGAAAATGTATTGATTTTTCATTTGGCAAAAAGGGACACAAAAATCACATAACCTGAAACTGTCACAGCTCTTTTGTTCATAGCTCATCTCTCCTGATGTTTGGCTTTTGCCACAAACTCTCTTTAATTACCAGGTACAGTGAGCTTCAGAGCCATTCTCCACAGAGACACAGCCACATACAGCCTGCTGGGCTTAACAAGACAGCCCACATCTATTATATATGACATACACCCAGCAGCTTTTGTTTCATATCTGACTAATAAGCGTGCTGAATATGACTATACCCACAGTTTGTTTTGTTATTATACACAAGATACAGTGCAAAAACCTTGGAAATTAAAAAATATTGTGTGCCACATTAAAAATAGCACTTTCATATTAAAAGCTAGCAACGGTTAGTCCCAGCATTTATTTGATGTGCTTTTCTGAAGCACCTCTGCTTAACACGAAATTCTATTATCGATCTAAGTTTTCCCAGGTAACGGGCAGGTGCTTGTATGTTTGTCTGAGTGCACACACTTGTGTTTGTGTGTCTATTAACAGGTACTTATCTGTTTATCTCTCCTTTTAGGCACTGCAGACCGGTACAGTGGACTGTCTGAAAAAGATCTCCGTCTGTCGATTTATCGAATGCACCATTTGCATATCTTTGTAGTGCTTCCATCTGCCTGTGGACCATTCTGTGGAGGTATTAGCTCAGAAAATCAATGTTGCCATGGTTGGATGTATGTAGCCCCTACCACGGCGCGTGTTAGGAGTCCGGCTCACAGCTCCCACATGGGTCCTATTTACATGAGTCCTGCCGACAGAGGCTTTCCTGCTAGTTCTTCAATCTTTGGAAACTTAAAGTACACAAACACAGCATGCCCCTCTAGAGTGGGCTGGTTCGCCATTCCTCCTCTGTGGTCATTCTGCCTCCCTGTCTCCAACCACCGCCCTGGGCTTGACCGTCTGTTTGTTTATGAAAGCGTGCGCAGAGATAAAACAGAATCTGACAAGGTTATGAATACCAATTTTGCTAATCAATTTTATTTAAAATATAAAATATAGGCCATCATTGATGTGTGTTTGCTCTCAAAGGCTTTAACGGCCTGCTAAATTCAGATCTTTCATGATAGTTGATAAGGGGAGGGTGGTGTGCTGGAGTTTTATCCTACTATTTATTACACTTACTTTTATTTATTACATCATGCAGCTGTACAGATATACATGGGACACCGTGTGGGGGCTTAGCATTGATCTATATTTCTCTACTAGAGATTACAGTGAATACACAGGGTAACTTGTTCTCTCGAAAACCACCCAGCTGGTTGCTCAAAGCTAATTGCTAAAGAAAACCAATGATTACGCTGCACATGCACTTTAAAACATCCACAAGAGTGCGATCACTTATTGAAAAAAGCTTTCCCTACCTCTATCCATTCAGTTTCTAATACAAATCAAACATAGGGAGCTTTCTTTCACCATTTGTCTTTCTTTCTATTCCTCTTTGCATAGCCCATCCATTACTTTCACATGAAATATGAAAAGGCAATATCCTCTCTGTGTTTGTACTGAAGCGTAATGCAATTGTGTTGTCATTTATAGGAAATAATCACAAACCTCTCTTTCATTTTCCAGTTCAAATAACCATGAAAAATTAGCCTTCAATGTCAGGGAGGACAACAAAGGGATGCACACAGACTATTGCTTCACCACCGCGCTTGACATTTCTCCTTAATAGGAAAACGGGTGGTTGTTCCTATCTTTTTTCCCCAATCTTTTTCTTTCTGCCTCTTTTTTTTAACCTAATTAAAAAGTTCTCCACTCACATCTTTGTAAATCATTCCTACGTCTTTATTCAGCGTGCAGTGAGTCTTTATGTTAGAGTTTGAGGGTAAGAAAACTCCAGTCCTTGCACACTGCACCCTGCTCATTAGCACCCAAAACCCTGTCTGTTAATGGCTACTGTTGAAGGGAGATGTCGCCAGACAACCACTACGGGGCCTAGGTCGCCGTGACTACCGTCCAGCAGCCTGAGAGATAAATAATTCAAGAGCTATCAGACTCCCTGGCAGCAGAGCAGTCCCAAAAACACACACTCAGGACACAGTGTGTAAAGGCCTTCCTAACTGATCAGCATTTAGCCCTTACAAATGATGTACAACTAGATGCCTGCACAAGACCCCACACAATTAGCCTTAGCTGTAGTCTAAGGATCCTTTTAATTTAGAGAAATCTTTATTTTCAGTGTGTGCAGCAAAGTAACGGTAATTGCTTTCTATATTACTGCCATTAAATGCTTAATAGGCAGGTTGTTTTCCACTGCAATTATGTGCAAAATTATCTACCAACTTTGCAGTACAATGATGGGAGATGCATTTCTTTCCTCTGCTTGTAGCACTAGGTAATACGAGACTGCATGTTAATCTTGGAAGCTGTATTGCACATACGCAAAATGCTGCAAGTAATAAACCTTCTATGTCGATATTGTATATGCGATTAGCAATTATCGCACGGAAAATTTTCATATGGTTATTTCTCAGTACAAAGTGAAACTGCTCAGTCCTATTACACAGGTAATGCACCTTCCTACGAGTTATGCGACTTTTCTCTTAAAATACTCGATGCCAACGTGTTCTGCTCCTGTGAGACGAGGATAAATGAAGGCTCTATAAACTGTACTATAGACTAGACAACAAAATCATAGCGTTGTGTCTATTCAAATGCTTTGTTATGACTCATATGATTTTCCCAACATAAGGTATTATCCTTATTTGCATACTTTAAAAACAGGATTTCATCTGGCTTGTGAAGCATATAATGAAATTTCCCCTCAAAAGCATAATGAGAAAGACTCATCTTGTGCAATTAGTTGCTTCTTTATGCACCTCCTGTAATGTATTAATTTATTAATCACACAATGCAGGCAACATTCTTTATTTATTTGAATATGAACACACCTTACAGCCTTAATTACAAAACACAACTGTGGCCAGCTGATGAGATGCAATGTACCAACTCAACCATCATTTAAGCTACTCGTCCTTCTAATCTTACTGTATGTTTAGCTCACATTAATCTGTTTCTGTTTAGTAAGCCAAACAGCTTTAGGCTTTCAATTTTATCCGAAATTCAAAAACGCCACTTAAACACTTGACCGAACAGGCCTACACAGTTTTCCTTGGAAGGAGGCTTCTTTACTGTAAAGTTTATTCAAATGACTGCTGCTGCTACTGGTTCAGTTTGAATGTATCCTTTCTGAGAGGGTCAGATGGTCTGTGTTCCTAACTGCATTACTACACTATATATTCATCTGAACAGAAACACAATTTGCATGGGTGTGTTTGCGTGCGCTTATTCATTACATATGCAAAGTTGGAATGGCTGATTCTTCATGAACATGCAATAGCACTGAGAAAGTGGGCTGAGAGCTCCTAGAAGGGTGGATCTGTGCTGCCCGCTGTGCTGCTCTCCAGAGAAGGAGACTTGGAGTGATTACAGTCAAACACTGCTACTCAGTTATCTTTGGCTCAGCCACAGGAGAGCGAGAAGACGAGACAGGAAAGAGGGAAAAAAATTAAACTGATGATGTGGCAAAAAACATGGGCCAGTTGTTCTAAAATGACCAGAGTGACTAGTAGTGTCTGATGCTTTTCTTGTAACATGCTAAAAAAGAAAAGCCGCAACACCCCAGCAGCAAACTGAGGCCAAATGATGTTTAGGATGTGCGCTGTCAGACGGGCCATAGCCTACAAGACAGTTCTTTACCAAATACTGTCACAGAACAGTCATTTTGAATGTCCTTGGATTCTGAATTGGAGGAGAGTTAAATGGCTTTCCATAGTATACATTTTCTGCCAGGAGAACAGGTATGATTTTTTCTTTCTGGGAGAAGGGGGGGGGGGGCAGGAAGATGTCTTGACCTGCTATCAGCCAACTTCGCCAATATTCAAGTTTGACAAATACTTCGATGACACAATATCGCATAAAGTCAGGATCTAAATGGGAATCCACACAGGAAGCAATTCACTCATCGCACACCGCTTTTCATCTGACAGCTGGTCTAGTGGACATTGCAGACTCCGTTTGCTTAGATAAGCCGCTAATGTATTTACCACACTGTCATATGTCACTCAACAGTATCTGGTGCTCTCATTGACAGTCACTCTCCTCGAAGTTGTCGAAAAGTTTAACTCTGGACTCGCCCACCAGGCCTGTCCTCACTTGAAGTCGCCGAATGTCATTTCTATGAATGACTTTCTATGATTTCTGGTTGGCAGATCGCTTCTGCTCACTTCCTGTGTGGGTGCCCCTTAAAGATCACAGAGCGGCATTTGTAAAACATCGGGTTTCCCTACCCGCCTCCTCCGCAGTGTAACGCTGACTCTGCATATAACTATGGAAATGAGAAGGTCTGTTGTGGGTCTGTGTGAGTCTCTAGCCTCTTAAGGCATAGTCAGGGATTAATAACCTCTTCACTATAGAGACCTGGCCTACTGCTAAATTGATACTGTGCTATACCACATCTTGCATTTCTATTGTATGCATGTGTGGTTGTTAGTGTTGCACTTGTTTTTATAATGGGTGCTGTTATTGTCCTCGCTGCAGAAGACTCTTCTCACTCATTAGCTGGAGGTTGGAGAGTTAGGGGTTATAGCCCAATAAGGTACAAAATTAATTATTCATCTCAGCTGTTGGCGTTTGGGTGCAGCTATGGAGCCTAAAGCTGGGACTCTAACTAGCAGAGGTCTGCCTCTGGAGGACTGCTGGAATAAACAAGTGAAAGAATTTTATGCCGTGGGTGTCAGTTACTGGGAGAAAGCAAACACTAATCACCAAACTAATCATTAAAACAAGCTCCCTACAATAATATGGTTCTCTGTGGATTTGTGGTTCCTCTCCTGTGTACTGATCCAGCTCCTAAAGCTCCATCATGTCCGCAGTCTACATCCTGCTTCAGGCTTTTGAATGGGCCTAGATAAAGCCCCTTCCTTTTTATTCAGCCATGGCTTCTGCTGGCCCCTGCCAGGAGTCAGGACCAGTGGCCTCCTGAGAAGGCTGTGATAAGAATTCATTTCTTCCTATTATGTGCCCTTGTCCACTGCCTCAGTTCATCAGTTCAGTGCAACCAAGTCAATGAAAGGGCCTGTAATGAAGCAATCAGATGCAGCCTGGTTCTCTGGGCCCAGCACTCCATTCTCAGCTCCCAGACTCTAGCTCCCAGTGCAGGGTGTGGGTTGGGGGCGATCACGAGGAGAGAATGGACATAAACTGCATGGAAGCATTAATTCAAGACCTTGTCTTTCATAGACTGGAGAATAAGCTGCTCTCACATGTGCTTCACACCAGGTCTGCAGTCTCCCGTGGGTTTAGGGAATCATCCGGTTTTAGAGAGCTCCATTAGTTTAACCAAGCTTCAATATCGCCACAAAACCAGCCAGTCAGGTTTCTGTGGGATCGTATGCTTAATTTACCCGCGAAGGTGGTTTGACGGAAATCTCTTTCTTCATCTTCCTCCATTTGCATCAAACCCTTTTTATTCCATTGTCTCCACTCCCTTCCCTTCTCTCCTGCCTCCACCTCTTAACATCTCCTCAACATGTGGAAACTATTATGGGGAGTTTGGGAGAGGAATGCATGTGTTGAATCTTAATCGGTGCCTTAAAGTAGGAGATTCTGGGTCTCCTTTGTCTTGTAATGTTGTGAAAGTTTCATTTCAAATTAAAAGGGGCCTTTTTGATCTACCTAATATTGTTTTCTCTCCCTTTAGGGGCAGGAAATGGTTTGTGTTATCTTTGATCAGCCTGCCTTCCCAATTCTCTCTCTCACATACACACACACATATACAGTACAAACACACACATATTTTATAGGCTGTTTTATGGAGCGGTCAGGGTTCAACAATAGGCTGCCAAGTCTCCAAAAATACATCTAACAGAGTACACAAACAGACTGTAAACTTTAGTGGCAACAATGGTACTTAAAAGTTGCTAACACATTTAAAGTCAGACTTTTTTTGATGTTTGTATTGGATTTTATATTGCCTAAAACATAAGGGGGGGGATGCCTAAATACCTCACTTTCGCCCCTTCATGTATACCTCCTCTTCCTCCCTCTACAGTTCACCTGCTGCCAGCTTTGGCAGAAAAACCCTGCCGCTGGATTCTACCTGACAAGAGCTTCTTAACAAGCAGCAGTCATTAACCTCAGGAGCAGGCAGCTGCCATGTGATGTAGTGCACTCGGCCTGCTGCAGAAGAGCCCTATTGATCCCAGACATACTTGGTGCCTTCCTGGATGTTTATAATCAATATGCAAATGGCCTGCGGCATTGATTCAATATTAATTTTCAATTAGGGAATTCTCGGGGGGTCCTCAGGGGTCAATACAGAACCATTCAGAGGAAAGGCTTGAGCAAGTTGCAGGCATTGACGTTCCTCTACCCAAGACAACTTACTTACTGTTTATTTACCCTGCCCTGCTGTAAGTCCCGATTAAGGCTTCAGATAATAGGCAGAGAGACAGATGGGCCTTTCCGCACTTCTGCAACACCCATTACATAAACAGGATTTTAGTCTAAAGGGCTTGTCCCAACTAATAAGTCATCATTTCACACTTAGTTCTCCTTCTTGTTTTGTTAAATCACTTTAGGTAGTTTCAATTTATGTGTTCATAAAAGTAAACAAGTGCTGTGAATACAGACATTACACATGCAGTATACAATTCTCACACTTTGATTTTACTTATTTAATATATAACAAATCACAAGCTAAAGTGACTGTTTAGTCCTAGGCACAACTAGCATTTTTTTGGATACCCCCCCATAATTAATTGATGCCAGATGTAGCAGCCATGTAATGCTTAGTGAGTGAAAATCATTTACTGTAAATGAGTAATAGAAGGCATTTCAGCATGAATGACCTGTTCAACACTTTGATGTTTTTAAAGTCAGACTTTTCCAACCACTATACTTTTTCTTTTATTATTATAAAATTCCTGAACAATAACCACGCAGTAAAATGTACAAAAGCGTGTTTTATTTATGCCAAATAAATATGAGATTAATTCAATGATGAACAAAGAATGAGGTATGGCATTCCAGGTAGGAAAAATCTTACTTTATAACTCAGAAAATGTTGATTTGTAAGACTGCTGCTTATATTTATGTACAGAGTCTGCGTATTTCAGAGAGAGCTGCAGTTTGCTATTTCACTCTTTGTCTTGATCTTTGTAACCATGAAGAAAATCAGGCTTTTGTGGCCATTTACATGCAATACAGACAAATTCTATATTGTGTGTACGTGCATTACTCTAAGTGTGCACGCACACACAGTTAGACAGTAAATAGTTGCACGGTTTTGTAGTTGCTGGCCAATGGATGAGTCATAAAACATCAGTATCGGCTAATTCTTTGAATGTCTGAAGAGGCATCTGAAATGTTACTCTGACTCTGAACACCTTTGTTTACAGTACAGACTACAGAAAACCTAGAGATTTACAGTTGCGTATTCAAGAGATGAAAAGTACAACAGGCTGTGTGTTTTTAGTTCTGTTAGACTGTATTTGTCTATAACTTTGCTTTAGATGAAGAAATGCCCAAGTTGTAAGAAACATCCTGTTAATTCCAAAGGTTATGAAACTTTTTTTCTTTCAAAAAGGCTCAAAGATTCAGCTGTTGAATGTCCATATAAAGAAACAAGACGTGATGGATAAGGTAAGAACACTATCTTAGCTGGTGCCACAACGTCAAAGAAAAGACGACAAAAAAGGTGAAGTAAATTTTCTGTACTAAACATAATGTTTTAAATATTTTAGATTAGTTTGATAGCCTCTCGAAAGACCACACAATTATTATTTTTTTTCTATGGCCTGTGAAAATTCTGGGACAGCCTTACAGCCACAGAACAGTAAAGACTGCATGAGAATATTGCCAAGAGTATGACAGAGATAACCTGGTTGGACAATTTGGTGTTCTTTCCTGTAGATGCACTGCCTGAGGTAATTGGTTTAGGGATAACATTAATTACCACATTGCTCATTAATGGATGAAGCCTTTATTGGTTCCATTGATCAGCCGGACCTGTTAGCCATCATCCTAAGCAATGGTGGATGTAACAAGCTTACATATTGGCATATCAATTAATGCAATCAATTCCTGTCTAGCAGTTGCCATTCCCCCGTCTACCCCACCCCCTTACAATTGGCCCTTCTTTTTTCCTCTATCAAGTATCTGGATGGCCGAGACAAAAGACCCATGCCAAACAAAAGTTCATTAAAAGATTTCCTAATTGTTCCTACGGTTGAGGTCATTTAACAGCAGATTGACAGAACTAATGTTAGGGTGTTTTGACAAGTGAGAGGTGCAAAATACAATCTACACAATACTGGGGAAAATACATTTTAACTGATCTGACATAAGTGCTGTAGCAGCAGTGACTTGATATTCTTGCTGAGCTTCAATTGAAAAGTCCAGCAGGTTAAGTGTGGATTAAACTTAGAAAATTAGCATTAGTGTACTTCTGAAGACATTATGACTAAGAATAAATGGATTTGAGCACATTAAGACTTAGATTTAGTTCTGTTGTGTTCCAAGCCTCCTTTTTAAACAAATATGAGAGTGATGGCACATTTGTAGTAGGTCTGCCCATTTTACTTTATTCTACTCAGGGGGAAAAGCCTACTTCCCTTTTCTTATTTAAGATCAATGTGCCTTTTAAGGAGCCATTGATTACAACTCCGAATCCTCTCTGTGCCTTGTATGCTCCAAAGGGACGACTGACTTCAAATACGAGACTGCCGTGCCCTGGCATAACATGGTGAAATGGGTAGAACATAAGGAATGAATGAGAGAGTAGGGTGTGATAACTGAGAGCACACCATGACAAAGTGGAGGGATTTACCGTTGGGCCCACAGCACTTCATTTGCTTAATAACAGATCATTCTATAAGAAAGTGGCGCTCGGAGGGGGATATCACCCAACGAGGATGTCTCACTTGCAGAAATCCTATTTGAAGACAACACCTTTTGAGCGCTCATCCTCCTCCACCCCTAAGACGATCAACGCGCATGACAGGCCCCATTAATATGACGCCCTGTGTAACCTTGCTCTTTCTCCCTCTCTTCCAACAGGAACAAAACTGATAGCCAAGGAGGAGGGGCATTATGTACCAACTGAGCATGTAACAGGAGGGGTGGTGTTCAGTTTGAGACGATATCTTGCATATCCTCTTTCTGAGCTAAGTGGAGCCACCTTTTTAAAGGTGGGAGAAATTTAGCGAACAGGAAACAAGAGCAAAGCGCTTTTGGTTTGTGTCTAATCAAATAAAATGCCTGTTTTTTTGTTTTTTTTCCCCCAGGGTTTCCTCATTTCTGAACTGTAACTCACACTACCATGTACAGCTGTGTTACCAGCCTGAATCACATATTACATGGACAATAACAACCACATATCGGTTGACACACAAAGACAATAGTGACCTGGAGCCACTGGCAAAATGATAACAGACCAAACAAGATTTTTTTTTTTTAAATATATACACTTGTATCTAAATACAAAGCACACAATTTCTCTATATTGTGTGTGTGTTTTAAGTGTTTTACAAAAGCTATTAAACACCATACAATACTTAAGAGTAAATGCAACACATTGTTTAAAAGAGAGCAAAGCAGGAGAAAAGGCAATAGAAAAATTAAGCTTGTGCAATAAATACACAAAAACAGACTTTATTATCCAAACAGATAAACCTTTAGCTGGGTTCTAAAAGGATCCACAGATTGTCATACTCTTTATGTAAGAGTATAGACATGGGCAGGATGATGACACAGAATCATCAGTTCACATATTAGAGGCTGAATATGTCCTGGTCTACTGCAACAAGCACAAATTCTATTCTATAATCATTTTTTAAATACACTATGCAGACTGGGCCTCTGATGATTGCCACTGCACCTCTGTGAACCCTGCAGTGACTAAAAAAAGACAACACGCTTGTTGGACAGTGTTTTGCGTCAAGAGGGAGACCACATGCGCAGGCAGTTGGTCGGACAGCCCCTGCTCGCTCGATGCGGACCTCCTGAAGGCCCCTGTCCCCTGAGCGGCACACAAGTGGGCTGAGCAATTAACAATTTCATGCTGATTGCCTGAAGCATGTTTTGCTATGCCATAAAGATAATAGCATGAAGGGTGCAGCGGCAGCAGCCCCCCCACCCCGCCTCCTCCGGTGTTCCTCTATTGCTTCCATCTCTCAATTCTCTCCTGTGCAATTCACATGTTGGAATGGCGCTCTGCCGTCTTGCTTTATTAAAGGCACTCTCCGTGCTTAGAGGGCGCGTTTAAGAAAAAAATATATAAAGATGACTCCCTGAAGAGTAAACAGGGATGATTATTAAAGGGAAGGAGAAAACTACAGTCTTGGTCTCCCACTGGCTTCTTGATTTGAAAGTCTAATTTGGCAACTGCACACAACAGGCGTGCAGGTAGACAAAACAAACAGATTCCATTCCCCTAGACAGACGGAGCATGCTCAGAGCGGCTATTGGTGACAGCCCTCATCTCCTTCATTCTCTTCCCTGCCACAGCATGACAGCAATCCACTCTGACCATGGAGCTCACCGCTGTGCAACAGGAAAATCTGTGTACCATTAAGCCTCCTATTTGTGCAGATAAAATATATAACATGTAAAGAGTGCAAAGCATGAGACAGTAGTTGTGTAAAGCTAAAATGCTGGTGATCTCAGGGAACGTAAAGATGAAGGGTTTTATATTTATTGTGTAAAAGAGTTCACCGTGCACGAAGGGAAACAGGCTGACCCACACAAAACAAGAATGCCAGCCACCATTACCGCTGGTGGACCACAGTGGTTATTGTACACAGCCTGGTGAATTCACATTATTAACTGCATAGGACAAAGAAGCATTAGCATGGCTAACCTCTTTATTCTTTTTCTGATAATTTCAGACTAACTGTATGAACAGCACAGAAAAATTCACATGCCCTTGAACTATACACTTAACATTTTGGATGGTTCACAGACATGTAGAAGCTTTCTTTTGTGCACCATTACTTCAGTTCCCAATGTGTGCCTTTCCTTTTCTGAATATGTAGGTGAGACGTTAAAAAAGAAATATTTCTGATTAAAATCCACAACTAAATGATTAACTGAATTAAGTCTGGTGCTCTCAGTATTCAGAAGGCCACATTATTAACAGTGTAGCCCAAGACGTTCTGTTTTTTCTATGTGAAAAGAAGCCACACAGACATAAGGAGAGGCAGTGGACAAAGGGTTGTGGCACCAGCACTCTGCCCCGTTAGCCCGCTGTATGTGACACCCCCAAAGCACCACACACCTCACTGGGTTTTGGCTGCCCCCCCCACTTCCCTCCTCCAGCTGAGTGTGAAAGTCCAGCTGGTGGACTGACAGCCTCGACACCTCAGCCGAAGATAGCTGCATTACAGGCCCCATATTGTTTATGTCATGGAGTCTGTCATTAATTTGCATTCTGAAGGAGCCAACGCGCACATACACACTTACCATTCGATAAGGAGAAACATGTTTTTGCGTTAATTTATACGATACAATGACACCCTCCCACCCCCACCCCAGACACACAACAACACACACATACACTTATAAATTGCAGTCACATCCCCCTGCTAGAAGGGGATGATAATTGCGGACGGCCAATAAATTACTGCTGCCTCCACATCAATTATAAGCATCACGTCTGGCAATGAGGAAAATGAGATCTTGTGACAAATTTCATGAGGCTTGGCTGCCCAGCAGCCTTTCTTAACATGCTACAGATAGCAATCCCTTATCTAGCCTCTGTAATGGGGAGCTACGGATAGAGAGATGGAGCTGCAGCCATTTAATTAAAAAGCTGGGGGTAGGGGGTGGAGAGGTGTAATTCATTGAAAAGGCACAGGAAGGAGACAAAGCCTTTGTCTCCAATACATATTTTCCACAACATTGTCACTCATCAGAGGCTAAGTTTGTATCTCCTCTGACAACAACTCTGAAGATTTTTCCCACAGTAATTTTGCTCGTCTCTCCGCCGTTCTCTTCTCCATTTTTTCCCTTCTCTCCTCATTTTTTTAAATTTCCCAAGAGTCCGCTGTTTTCTCCTCTGGGACAGATAGAGCATTTTTTTTTTTACGAATGACTGCGGTGGACGGACAGTGGCAGTGAATGAAATGGCCCCTGCACCTAATTGTATTCCCACCTGGGGAAGGCAGGCAAGGGCGGAGGCTTCAAGAGCACAGCAATGAGGATTTATGGCAGATGGGAAGACGGCAAAATAAAACACCAAAAGGGATGGCTCTTAAATCTCATTCCCAGTGCAATATTCATTGTAGTTGCAATTGGGTGTGCTGATGGAGCACTGAAAAAAAAAGGATGGGGGGGGGGGACTGCTGTGTTCAAATTATGGCTGTACTCTCTACTAATATTTAACATCATTAGAAAATCATTAGAAAACCACCATAAAACCTGGGATTATGACCAGAGCATTAAACACAATGATTATTCAGTGTATTCCTTCTCCGCTCTGCCTTGGAAATGAGATTTGCAATGCTGCGGCTATGTAGAGGAAAGTATGAATATTTTTCATAATTACTGTAACATTTGAAAAACATTGGCTTGCATGAATTACTATAACATTATGAAGTTGTGTTTGTTTGCCCAAAAGCAAAGTTTTCATTGAAGCTTGTATGGGATATCATTAATGCACTTCCATGGGGGCATCAGCGGGAACAATGCTGGTTATTTTATTAAATTCTAACCTTACAAGGTTTTACCAGTTGAATGGGTGGCAGAGGCACGCATCATCGTAACCGTCATTATGTTGTAGTTTCAAAGGCGGTGGGACGTGAGAGAGAAAGCAAGTTCTATGCATGCTGAAGTTTCAGAGCATTTAATAAACTTTAGTGTGGGATATCAGCTTTCTAAGGAAAACAGTGTAAAAAAGGAAGAAAGAAAGAAAGAAATCTAGCAAATCCGGTTATGTGACTGCAAATGAGAGCACATATATCTACTACTGTAAGCTGATGTACTCTGCTTGAAGAAAAGGAGGGCCGATAGTGTCAGAGTTGAGTCTTTACTTTTTGGGATTTCTCGGCAGCCCCATTATCAAGAGCAGCCATCAGCACAAAGATAAAAGATCCTAATGGAGCTGGCCCTAGTGGAGATGAAAGGTGCAGAGATGGCACACTGTTATGAATCTCTAATGCAGCCCATGTTTCTAAGGTAATGACTGACTCTCAGGCCCCTTTCATAGGCTTACTTGCTTAAGGCCTGGGCGATAAAGGTCTCTTATTCCTTGTCACTAAGCAGTAAGGAAGAAACCCCAGGCACGGCCCTTGCTCTCATTTATACTCTATCCTAAGAAGGTATACAGGGTTTTACTGAGGGGGAAAAAGCAGATCTGCATCAACTCTGATTCAGTGAACGGATTGACATAATCAGTACAAACTAGTGGCAAGGTTGAAAATAGTCTTACTCATCATCTGAATGTGACTTGTGGTCTGTTGCTGCTCCGCAACTAAATGGTAATCACTGTGATAACAATGAGAAGTGGCAGATAGCATAATTTCGGAGAAGCGAATGGATGTTGAAAATAAACATTTCGCTTTCTTTGAATTACACAGAAGACAGTGAATCTTTTTTTTTTATTAAATGTTGTAGTATGCTGTTTTACGATAGGTGAAGAAGAGAAGCAACATATTCCTTTTGGGTCAGGATGAGCAGAAGGCTAATGTAAGAGCAATTCCTTGTCAAGCTTTTCAGAGTAATTGAACTGACACTTATGAGAACCAATGTTCTTTTAAATGCATTACTTGGCAGATATTCAGGCTTTTGTCCCTTAAACTTTGCCAGCAAAAAATCATGCCCTTTGAACAACAGGGAGAGGTGAAAATACATAGTGAGAGAAGTCTTTTCTCCAGTCCCTTTCACAGAACCTAATGGATTGTGAGCACTTAATGCATTAATCAATCAATATCTCTCACTGTACATCAACAGTGCGACCAAGTTATGAATGACCTCTGCAACAAAAAAGGACACTTAAATGCACACAAGATTGCTCCTAGGTTAGTAACTTGGCCCAGGTTTTTACCACCATGATTACACCTTTGCAAGGCACAGGGCCATTAACAGTGCACTAAATATACTGAGGCTAGTTGTTATACAATTTACACATGAATTTGCTGGAGTTAGTAAAATACTATAAGCCAAAGTTCTTGCCTTATTAATTCAATCTCCTACCTGGATATCCTTCAGGATGTATGACATAAGAAATACTTCACATAGAGCTGCATCCATTTTCTGCATTACACCAAGGCCACGCATGCTTATACCTATCACATTATAATCCGCTATAAGTAGCAGGTTTGGTCACCAAGCAACATGAGAACTGCTCTGGCTTGCTCTTAGGCATCATGAAAGGTAAGTGCACTTTGTCGTAATGTGGCTCAAACACTAATTTAAAGATGGTCCCCATCTTTAGGAATATTAATATGAAAAAAGCACTCTGGGTTGAGAGGAAACATTATAAGTAGTCGGGTATACTCCACTGATTGGCTGCTGAATGGAATTTTCAAAACTACACTACTTTTAAGATTTACAGATTAATCAGTCAGACAAATTTGCAGCAGAATAAGAAAAACAACTTAAATACTAACAGTCTCTTAATATCTGATGATGTCAGAAAAGAAATGTATTTTCATGACTACAAATCATTCCTTAGATGTTGCAATGACCTTGCAGCAGGACTGTTAACTGGTTTAGCTATGGATTTTGATAATTCTCAAACTGAAATTCTGGGCAGTGCACACTTGTCTACTTTTTCTTTTTAAATGTCTGGATAGAGAAGATAGATGAGAAGAGCTGAGGAAGTTGATGGTAGATGACGGTAGGGGGATTGTGAAGGGTGTTGATAGGGGGCATGGCTTTTTGGGCCCCTTCCTGAGTATTGCTGGAGCACAGAAGTGAACATGGAGACATAGTGGAACGGACAGGCGCTCAGGGCAAAGAGTCAGAGAAAAGAAGAGCTCAGAACAAGAGCACAAACTAATGCTATTGTGGGCAAGTCACAATGGTCTTGAAAAGTGACCGCAGAGGGTCCTTAAACAAAGAAGGCATTGCCATTCACTCTCCCCCTTTTGCCCAGTTTAACATGACAAAAAGCAGTCAATTTTTCCTAATTCCTGTTGCTACACCGGCCCCTGTCCTACCTTAACTTCGTTCTACCTCAGAATGTGGCCCCATCTGTTAGACTGACAGCAACTTGTGACATGGATTCAAACACATCCACTGTGTTCTCCGTTCTACATCTCACACACAAATACGCGCCCCATCTCGGGTTTCCCAGGTAGGTGAAATATTCAACATATACATGAGAGGGACCGATTTCCAGAAAAACCTCACTCACCAAGCACTGCTAAGCTTATAAATTTTAATTTTTTAACTGAAAAATAACAGTATTTCTTTCTTCTCTAGATCTTAGATTAGATGCAACTAAAGATTGATGTGTTTCCTCCAATCTCCACAGATTGGAATATAAAGGTACTCTTGAGATAGTTGCTGCTCAGCATTTCTGCTAAAAAGATGACAAACTGGGGTAAAAAACACAAATGAACTGATGAAGCGTAGCCCTGAAATTCATCTAAAAACAGTACAATATTGTGCTGCAAATAGTACTATAATTCTATTCCATACAAACATCTGTATCACTGAACAGATCCATCAACTATGGGTTTTTTGTTTTATTCTTTACAGGCACCGTTAGAGGCTAAACATATAGAGCCCTTAGAACAGCATACTTAATTATCATTTCTGACAAGTGTTAAACAACACAAGGCTAAACCTAATAGATGAGGTCATTTCTAATTACAAGAAACAACAGACACCACACCGCTATTGATCTTTCTGTTGGTAAATCCATAAAGTATCCCACCACCATTGCTTAAAACTCACAGATGTCCTGAAATTGTCAAGGTTCAGCCAAATGTAATTAGCAAACACATTTATTTTACATATAAAATTAATCGATTGGTCCTGTAAAAACACACCTATATATGTATAATGATTTGAGATCACTAATGATAACTTCAGGGATTTATGTAATTTCATAAGGGGGGGGGACATCACCATCAGAGAATACTATGTTCACTTGAAATCGATGGTGATATACTTAATAATTTTAGAATATACACAATTTGTATTTGTGGAGAAATTGCAACACATTGCACAAACTGACTAATACATGTGTGTATTAAAGTGCTACTGCAATCTAGAACACTGCGTATAATATTAGGGAAAAAGGCTGCCTCTCTCTATAGCAGAACTTGGTTTAAAATAAAAGATTAATCCAAAATCATAGTCTCAAAGTTTTTAAAGAACAGATTATCAACAGTACTGTGTAAAATGACGTGTAAATGAAGGCTATGTGTAAATGAAATGAGAAAACTAGACCAATAATTTGCTTAGAAAAAGTGTGCCGGACTTTTTCCTACCACTGTGCCATTTTTACTGTTGGTAAAATAAAAAGTGTGAAATATGACAGCAATAGACACAAGTGTGCAAACTTGTTTATTATTCATGTCTGTGTCACAGGGTGAACACTGACAGTTCCACCAGAAGTAAGTAATTAAGCACAAATTACAGTATATAGAAATTTGTTGTTGTTAGGCATTGGTTAACTGGTAATTAGCTGAAATCTTGTTGTTGCAGTAACTCCTTCTCCATCTCAAGGGTCATGGTGGAACCTTTTCTCACCAGTTTGTATTTATTTGTGTATATGTCAGGATTTTCATTTACAATCTCTTACTTATCATCCATTACTCTGCTCTTCCATCCTTTGCTCCAGACAGTGGGAAGAAAATCTACAGCCAACTCACAAAACAACAGTGGCAGAGCAGCATATCCAGGCAGATAAAGAGAAACTGAGCAAGACTGGCTATCTATTGGAGGAAGAGGAACACCATAAATATGACTGAGGCAAACAAAAAGCATTCTGTTCCAGATTGGTACTCGGCAGGTGGTCACATCTAGTTAAGCAGAGTTGGGATGTGAGAAATCTATAGAAGCTTTCTTTAACAAATGTTGCCCTCACAGAATAATTATTGTTTAGCTAGTAGACACCACCCACTAACATACACTCTTCTGTATGTGTTCTGCTAATCAATCGCATTGTTCTTCAAAACATGATCTTATTTCATGCATTGGGGCCTGTTGGGAAAAATACCTGAAAGTACGCAGCCACAGGCTCTGGACCTAAACGTGCTTTGTAATCAATGGGAACTCACCACAGCATCACTGGTGGTATCACACTCAAAGTGGTGTGAGAATTTCTGTTTGCTGCCGATGGCCAGCTACAGAGGGGAAGGGGTGAGGGGGATATTCGTGCACACTAGACAAATCCAGCACAATTCCCAATATCCGTATGTAGAAAGTTCCCTCTAATGTCACACACACACACACACACACACACACACACACACACACACACACACACATACAGTAGAGCCTCCCTCCCACACATAATATCCTTTTGTGTTTTTCATCAAACTCATCCATTTCTCTTCATCCACCCTCCCTCCCTTCTCCCCCCCCCCCCCCCCCCCCCTCAGGTGGTGTGTAGTGTACTGTCAAGCACAGCGTGAATCAATGACTGGTGCTCACGCCCACAGGTAAAGGTTAGAAAGGTTCACTATTGAATTATTTCTGCACTTCTCTCATTGCTGCCATCTGCCTGGCTGCTTTTAGTTGATGCAGTTAAGGCACTGGAGGGGACCCTTTTTACTAATGCACTCAAAACATGAATGCATGTGTGCGTTTGTGTGTATCCCGTATGAGTCTGCATGTTGGTTTATTTGTAAGGATGCTTTCTTCACATGTAACTAACATAACATGAGTTTTGCACACATGAACGTGCACACACACACACACACAATTATGCACACTCTGTTCGCCACTCATGCCTATCTATCAGACAGTAGATAATGAATCACAACATCTGTGCTTTCAGCTAGTCTTTGTTTCATGTGCCTTTATTCTAATGGAGCCTTCAGAGTGTGAGGGCAACATGCTGTTGGATAGGGCATCCTTCACTCTCTGGTTTTGTTTTGCTGTCAGCGAGGCTGATCGTCTCTGCTGGACCCAGGGTGAGCTCATCCATAGCACAGATCATGCCCTTTGATCCACCAGCTCCCTCTGGGGGGCACAAACAGCCTTATTAAAAATGGCTAAATAAAACTTTCCTAGCCTCAACTCGATAGTTCCCAAACTTTACCCCAGATTCCTCTCTGATGCTGCCTATGGTCAAATTGAGAAGCCTAATTCTGACAGCAAGCCGCACTGTTCACCCGATACCAAAACACAGAAACAAATGAAGCCATATAAGTTTTTAACAATTTATTGCTTCTAGTTGCTAAACTACCTGGCATTACACTAGCACTGCAATCAATACCACAGACAAAAGAATGTTGGGTATAAGACGATAATGCGAGCCTTAGGGGAAAGTTTAAGTGAGGAGTGTGAACGGAAACTTAGGAAGAAGCTTAAATATTAGAACTATTATATACAAAGAGGTAAAAAAAATTAAAGGAGTAGTAGTAGATGTAGTAAATTATTGGGCCACCATGTGCCTATCAAGCAATCATCTGTACCCATTGATTCTACAAGTTTATTTTTACTGGAAGGATGGAGCTCAACACATCAATCCAAAATCTCCAACATGTGTTCAGCTACGTCTGGCCACCGTAAAGGCCCTGGCACCATTTTTCTATCCTCATCAAACCACTACTTTTGAATCATCCTGGAAGAGACCACTCCCATTAGGATAGAAATGTTTTATCACAGGATAAAGGTGTGATCACTCAGAACAACTTTCTATTGATTTGCAGTGACTCTTTCCTGCAAGGGGATAACTAGACCCAAACCATGGCAGCAAAATGCCGCCTACAGCAGAGCAGAGCTATCAGATCACCTCCCCGAATGGGTCAAGCATTCAGGCCTATACCGTTCTCTCCACATATGCACTTACAGACTTATTGAGAACATGCTAAAGGATGACTCATCTCATCACTTTATGTTCCCAGATCTCTAGAGAGAATGGTTTGCACCACTAAACACTCAAATGTGTATTCATCTTAATAATGACAGGCTTATACACTGCAGTCCTGTTCTAATATTCCTCTCTCTGTTATTGTCGAAGGACTGTTCTTGCTCAAACACTCTGATAATGTTCTGCATCGACATACTCAATCCCCTAAGAAAGAGCTGCTCATGAGAGTTGCTCTTGTGTTTCTTTTTAACTAACGGAAAAGCATCTTGGCCTTTGAATGTGCACAATTCTTTTAACTTATCCCTTTCGCATAGATTTAAATGCAGATGTCAATTTATGCGCTGTCCCTACAGTGAGCAGTCTGTGTGACTGAAACTCCTGAAGCTCCTGAAGCTCCAGCCATTTCTGCCACAGCAATGATCAATGAACAAAGTCATTTTAATCTTTTTGTGTTGGTATCTCGATACAAAACCTGAATCAGTGGGGTTTGTTTTGCATTTTTGTTATTTTTGTTATACACACCACAAAGCATAATTGGATGCTAATTGCTTAATTGTTCTATGTTCTGCAGCTGCATGGAAGCATCTGCATTTGTTGTGTTTCTCCACTCATTTTATTTGTTTTTCCCCTTTAATTTCACACCTGCTTGTATTGTATTGCTTTCAGTGTATTAACATTGCCCAATAATTTCAAAAAGTCATTTTACTAACTATATATGCATCTCTTGAGAAATGCTATTTACCATCAAAAGATTTGACAATGAAAGAAAGCTTGTGATCACATTTAAAATAGTTAAATCATGCTATTTATCCGTATAGGTTTCTTGTAAATGGTCTAATTAGAAAAGTCATCCACCTACGCTATCTCACATTTACCTCTGGCTGAACTAAAAATAATTTCTGTATAAAAGCCAGACAGAAATCAAATAGATTTCATATAATTCGGTCATTAAAGGGTGTAAACCTGTTTTTCCTTCATCTCATGTACCTATGGCAGCGACATGACTGGTGCTATAATTAAACCCATCACAACCATTATGTCTTTGGCACCTAATCTATTCCCTCCTCCTTCGTGTGTGTCTGTCTGTAACCACAGACTTCTCGCCCTCAGCTCTGATTGACAGACCCTGTGGAGGCTGTGGTCACTCCGTGTGACTGACACGAGGGGCAGCGAGGCTACTGCATTACCTCCTTCCCCTGCCTTTGAGTGCCTTCTGATCCTGCAATCCAGCACCTCACACCACCGATCGTCACCTCTGCTTCAATATCCAGCAGCAAAGGCTCTAGGCCTGAAAATAGAACTCATTAACACGTTTAGTAAGTACAAATGAGATGACTCTCTCCTGATGGACTGTCTATCTTTTGGATCAGCTTTCAAGGAGAGTGTGTGGTAATGACAAGAGAGAGGGAAACCAATATTATAATGTGCTGCCGGCCTGCTCTGAAAATGGGCTTGATGACAGGGAGAGCCTCTTGCACCCACACGGCCTGACTTTCAGTGTGGACACCTATGTGTGTGCTCGTTTATGGTTATGCAAGTTTGCACAATAAAATCTGGCGCATAGTTACACTCACGTAACATAACTAACACGCAGGGTGCAAAACATACAAAGCACAGACAAGGTGGACTAAAGTGAACTAATGTGTGAAAGTCTCACAGTACGACTGCTTCATTAAAAGGTTTGTATTGCGCTTTTGAGGGCCACTTGCTTTTGGTGTCTTAACATGACTCAGTCTGTCCTAATAGGATTCATCACTTTTCTGATAATCTCATTTTTATGCAAACGCTCATCTTTGAACTTTATGCTGCCACAAAGCCAGATGTATTGGACCGAGTGGCACACCAGGAGTCAGACTTTACCCAACTTCCAGCCTGAGGGGAAAGCTAACTAGTATTTACATGAACGATGGTTCAGTCACCAGACATTTTTATTCACAGCCTATCCCAGAATAGAGTTGCGGCTTTCTGGTCAATTTGCTATTACAGGATGAGCCAGGAGATGAATTCATACCAAGCCTGTAAAGCAGGGGGCACAGGGAAAGAAAGGACTTCCTTGTGTTAGTTTGAGCAGCAGGGTCATGAATTCTAAAATACAACTGGAAAATCTATAAAGCCATCATTTTGGCTTTTTAATAAATGTCTAGTCTTTTGTAATATTTTCAAAATGAAAAGTAATGCATTTATGAATTTCCTGGCACATTTTGCAGACAGCAAACAATTTCCTTTGCTGCCTAGATGCCCTTCGGACAGGGATTAGAAGGCAGGCGACTGACAGAGGCCTGACTGAGCTGTGGGCCCTCTGGGGCCCTGCTCATCCAGGCCTGCACAGCCCTCATCCTCATATCCACTCTGCATCACCAGGCAATAACAGCCTTTATTAAAAGCGCATTGCAGCAGTGTCTGTCTATACAACTTACTTTTAGATTGGCCATAATGTGGCATGTAGAAAGGGTCTGGTGGTTAGGGGCTATAATATCCTGTTTCTGGAAAGGTTTACTTTGCATTTTAACAAGCATGAATAAAGAAGGACATTCCAGAAATGGCTACCGTCTGTTTTGCTCTTGCCTGTGGGGAGCAAAAGATCTGACCATAGCCATTGCATGCCATCAGAGCGTGGCCGGGCTCACCTCTGATTTTACATAGCTTTAATAGCAGTAAGTTCGCCGCTGGATGTGAAGATGGTTATAGTTTGATAGCAGTAGATGGTAAAATCCTATAAAAAACATATACATATATATATATATATATATATACATATATATACATATATATACATATATATATATATATATGTATATGTATGTATATGTATATATATATATACATACATACATACATACATACATACATACATATGTATATATATATATATATATATATATATATATATATATATATATATATATATAAAGATCAGTAATATGCATTTTGAACACATGGTAGAAATTTGACAGACAGGATGTCAACACACTATCTCCCATCATTAAATCTCAAGGTGAGCTCCACAGTGTTTGGCAAACCCTAAAATATGAGCACCTTTGCTCTATCAGAGCATTTTCCACACCATTGTGTATTTTCCAGCGTTTTCTGACTGTCTCAAGAATTATGCATGAGGTAGAAAGGGAGGCATGTGGGGAGGGAAGAGAAATGCCTCTGTTGTCAGGATGGGCCTTGCTATTAGGTGTGTGACCCTGAAAGTGCACCCCTTTTAGCGAAACAAGCAATGGATCTCATACTGGATACCACTATTATGCAGTAATTTGTATGCATCCTCTTGTCCCATTTCCATTTATTAAAGCACACAGCTCCCTGCCCAGTTTCTCAAACTGGTCATTGAAAGTAACACTGATCCAAACCGGAGGTTTATGTACCATTTTCAAGCAGTTATGAAGTGGCAGAGAAAACAACCGCAGAGTTAAAGTGAGATAACCCCTCCCCAAACCAGTCTTCGCCCTCGAATACCCAGGTTTCTGTGTCCAAACAGACGGGAGACAATGACTGGTGGCTGCCCAGGTGGCCCCAGCCTCAGCCCCAGCCTTCTCCTTCTCAGCCTCCTAGGCTCACAGACAGGGATTTCCTCCTGCGATGAGAGCCAAGCCGTCACAGCCCAGCGATCAAGGGCCCGCCATCTGTGACTGAAGCAGATTTACAGCAGGAGCTAATCCACACTGTCAGCTACGTTTGTTTTCCATCTCTGCCTCCACCACGCACATACATAAACTCACTGCAAACTCTCTACAAGTGAGAAACACTCACTTTTTACCCTTACAAAACACTCTCTTCTGAATCTCTTCCATCCACGCACAGACCTAAAGCAAACACTAACCCCTTGCACAGAAGGACATTTACCCATCAGCTCAATTTAATTTTGCCCCTATTAAAAGGCATGATCTCATTTTGCTCTATGCTTAAAAATAATTTTAGTTGTTAAAAATGAGAAACCTAAATGTGTCACTGAGTTACATGCCCCGGTGAACATCATTCATAAGAAATAGGGTCATCATATCTCTCCAACACAAGCTCCCCAAATTCCTCTGCATCCGTTTGGGAGTTTCCTCTGTGTATTAGCTTCTCCTGGACACTTGTACAACCTGATTCTTTACACTGACAGCTGTCAACAATCACTCTAAACACCTACAAACCACTCTTGGTTTCACCTGTTTCTCTGTAGTATCATAAGATATATTTGCTGTTATGACTCTCTTCATAACTGAACACTTGATGGGAATTTTAAACATCTTCAGTTTTCAGTTTCATCCCTGTATCTTTTCTATTTTATCTTTATGTAAATATGCCAGCTGCTATTCTTAAAAAAAAGAAAGTAGTGCACTGGTTCAAGTCAGTGCTGAGCTTTGTTCTCTGCACACAGGGCAGCTGTGTGGGGTTGGGGTCCCTCTGAGACCTTCTTTGTTTCGCCATACATAAAGGGTTAAAGAAGACAAATGGAGGTGGGGCCACAGAGCAAAATGCCTAAGCAGCACATTTATAGTATGGGCAAGAATTAAAACAATGCAGGCTTTTTATCCCCGTGTTAGTCTAATTAAAAAGAAACCTAATTTCTGCTGCCCTTGCTCTCCTTGGACATTCAGCCCGGAGGAGATTTGTGGCAATAAATCCCAGCAGTCAGTGTTTGCTGCATCCTCATAAAGAACATGGATATGCAAAGTTGTAAAACACTCCAGATCACATGTGAGGGCAGCCTAAATTTACTGCACTGCTGTCATAGCAACTTAACAGGCAACTTCAACATAATTAGCCAAAAGAAATTATTATGTAAGAGTTGTGCCAGACTACCATTGCATCCCACCTTTGTGTAACGCTGACATGTCTTTGATCACAGAACTGAGATTTTTTTTGCTTTGTTTGAAAGGGGGGAGGTGGGACAAATTTCATATGTTCTGGCAACAAACCCAGAAACACAACAAGCCCAGCACCTAACCCAGCAGAGAAAGCCCTCGCAGGATCACAGAACAGCAGCAGGCGAGGGAATTACTCTCTAGGTGACCCAGAAATCCAGGGGCAACTTTGTTTTAACAAACCAGGGAATGTTCCACCACTTTAGCAAGTATGCCTCAACCACAAAAAGAGCCCTGTGCCACAGAAGAGCTAAAGAAGAGGAAATTAAATATTACACTGGGAATGGCTCAATCCTAGCTGAGAGGTGGGGCTGGCGGTCCAGCACAGCTGATGCTTTTGCGGTGTGAAACGGCAGAAGTGAGGGGTGTGGAGTCAGCAATTTTAAAGTTAACGATTATAGACAAAGAGCTCTGATCATTAAAGTAGTAATGTGATCAAGATGCTCAGTTTTTACACAGCCTTCCACCTAAAAGATCTTGTTTGTACATGGTTAGCTGTCAAGGAATAGACAAAGTAACATCCCACAAGCTAAACAACAATACTACACAATGTTAGAGCCTAAATAATAACAAGAAATTGCATTAACGTCCATCCCGATAATCAAGCTTCATCGTCACCAAAACACACTCTACAACTTTTTTAAAAACTTGTTCTTGTTTTTAAATTCTTGAATCTGTTAAATACCAGTGGTCTTTTTGAGTAAGTGAGAGTTGCTGTAATTTGATGAAGCTCTGCAAGGCAGCAACCACTGCTGACGTGTGTGTACATGTAATGATACCGTGCACACGCAGCCCCGCTGCAGGGACACTTTGCCTAACCTAAGATCCTTCATCCTGGCACATACACGGGCATCGGAAACATGAAAGCTTAAAAGAGGCGAAGAAAAAAAATACGAATCATAAACACTGCATCTACTGAAAAACAGAAAACACATTTATTTGCAAAGAGCAAAACAACTCCTCCTGTCTGGAAAAAAAAAGAAGAAAAAAGATCCCAACCCCCCACCCCTTTTAACCTAAATGGCCCTTCCTCTTGCCTTGCATGTTCGCTTGTCCACTGTACTGTAGTCATTAACATATTTGGAGTGCAGCGAGCAGAAAGCTTAATTGTCCCTAATTGCTCGGCTAAATATGTTCTCTAATGATTTGCTTCAGATCTGTGACTGCCTTTTGCGCAATTTCCCGGCTGCTGGCTTCATTATCCCTGCCTCCTTGGAACAAAGCGTCTTCACAGGCTGGCCTTTTTTTTTTCCTCCTACATAACACAGACAGCGAGTATGTGTGCGAGGGAAGTAATGGTTCCCTCTTGGAAGGACACACAATAGAGCCCCTTTGTCAGGGCACAGGAGTTAAAGTGATTAGAAAACCAAATCTCTACTAAGAAAGAGTGTTAATTGACCACAGCTCACTCTTCCTAATCAGTCCACAATAAATGGGCAATTGAGGCACTTTGTTTCAGCCATGCAACTGTTGTTGTGGCGGAGTCTGTGTTTCTTTGGGGGGGTGTTTTTCTTCTTGTTGCATCTGCTCCTGTTGTTCAGCTCCTCCTGCCTTCGCCCTAATGCTTTGCCTCAATGTGTCTTTAATGGCTTCTGTTCTCGCTGCACAACGTTGGCTTAGTAGGAACATTTTACGTAAAGCATAGTAAATCGCAACTACAACGGAAGACTAAAGTTGTACTGGCATCTATTGTTGAGTATTGTGTCACACAGTTCTGTACGCGTAAAAAAGTCTAAATGTACAAACAAGTGTAGTGCCCATGCATATAAGTTATGGCTGAGCGTCTTCATCATTTCAGAGTAAACTAAGAGGAAATGAAACAAAAAGGCAAACAAAAAAAACTTCATTTAATTTGGAAACATATCTATTAATGGTCACATTTAGTCTATGAGGAATTTTGCGTGAAAGTGGGAAGCCTTTGAACAATTGTGGATGCAAATTGTTAATGACTTAGGTAAATAAAGCTTCTCAATTGAGCATGTGAATGCGTAATTGTGTGCAAGACACAGATGTGTAGGCAAAGACATCAAAAAAGTACCATAAAGAGACACGAAAAGCAAGCCCCAGGGGCATGTTCTGACCTGTATCTGAAGAAGGGCATTTGCGGATGGTAAAGATGGAGCTGAGGTCCTCCTCCTCCTCTGGCAGGCCCTTCTGCAAGCGCTGAAGCTTCCTGAGGCTCTCACTGCGTTGGTGCTTCATAGAGCGCACATGCTGGATCAGGTTGAGCTTGGCCTTGGTCGAGTAGTTGCACAGCACACAATGGTAGTAGCAGGCATCACCCTCCACCGCGTTTTCGTGCTGCTGCAGGTGCTGTGGGAGGCGAACGAGCGAGAGAGAAGGGAAAGATAGAGATGGAAAGGAACACAGGGAAAGAGAGAGATCGAGAGGAAAAGAGAGAGAGAAAGAAGTTATTGTAGATGGCAGATAGCTGGCTAGGCACCACCGACTCACTTTCACTCACACAGTTGGCAAATGAACAAATCAATTCCCAATCACAGCCCTGTTGTTTAACATCCAGACCTCTTCCACTTCAGGACAACTGTTTGGACTGCACACTTGTCTGCGTGAGTGTCTGTATCAATGGGCTAACAGGACAGGAGAGGCCTGGGAGGCACGCAAATCTCAGGGGCCCAAGGGCGGGCAGGAATCGCATCAGCCACCCTTCAGAAGCCGCAGGTCTACAGCCTCACAGACGGAAGGAAGCATTGATCCCCTTCACTCAACAGAAGCTTCCCGTCTCTGAAAAGGAAACTCCAAACATCTGCCTGTTTCACGCATGGGATACTAAATATTGATCATGGTGAGTTAAATCCTCACTCTCTCATAGAAAAAGAGAGGCAAAGCCAGCCGGTGGTGAGGCAGGAGGGGGACTGAGGGAAAATGGAACATTCCACAACAGGAGGACAACCTTCAGAGGACAGGAAGTCAGCATCAGTATTGACCTGTCAACCCCAGCACTTCCTCCAAGGCTCCACAGCACGCCTGGTCCAGCTTTCACCCACTCTCCACAGAGTCACAACATGCACAACACCCTATAGTGACACCATGCCACAACAATCTCTTGTCACACCACCAGGCTCCAGTCTAATTACCTCCTGCATGGCTCAATCAATGATGCAATGCCAACACAATATGTCTGAACCTGGTGCGAGCAACAGAGTTATTGACCATTATCCTAAAGCATCACACTGATTGTTGCTGGATGTTTACAATAAAAGCCCCAGACCGGGCATGGCTACTTGTGTCATGCCTGTCACGTGCTGTTTCTTATATCAAACTCTGCAGTCTCGCTGTGGATTTCTGTGGCTGCAATCGATGTCAATCACCAAAAGTTTTCCTCTTTTTCCTCTGATCTTATTGGCGCCTGTGTCTCCTGTGAGGCATGCTGAGAGAGTACAACTAAATAATTGTAAAATGCAGAGTGTCTTATGCAGAGAGATTGTGGATGAATATATACCTTTAGTACATACAGTACAAGTGAAACAGCTGTTCAACGAAGGCCAAAATAAGGATGAAACACTACTGGATACACTGAAAGGTATAATATGCTTCAATTGTCATTTACTTTGTAAACACAACACTCCCTTGAACAAGCTTGGAACTGGATAAGAGGGGAAGAAGTATTAGTAAAAACTAATCACTGACCCAGATAGATAGGAATAAATGTTTTACAACTATTATATATATATATATATATATATATATATATATATATATATATATATATAATTTTTTTTTAAAGAAAATCCTGTACATTGTTTCTTTAACCAGGCAAAATGCAAACAGTATTATCTTCTATGTGTCAGTTTCCCTTTATAAACCATTCATCAAGAAGACACTGAACTATCCTCTCCTGCACTAGACGGCCTGTTTGGCTGGCTGGAAGACATAAAAGCAATGGAAACATTACACATTTAACCACATTACTTCTAAATCAGGTGTTGACAGGCTGGCGAAAAAAAAGTCATAACAATATTATGCCTCCCTAAAAAGCTCTTGTCCCTTTCTCCTAATGTTTAATTTTCTGGCAATATTCTAATATTGCTATGGGGTTTTCTGAGCTATTGTGTTTCATTCTCTTTGGCTTCATATTTCTCACTTCTACACCTAAAATGTGCATTAAGACACTGCTTCCAGGAAAAGGAATAGGTTTTTTTTTCCTCTTTGTGAGCCCCACGGCTCAGTGTAATAGAGTTATTAGGTGATTGTAAAAAGCTCTGTGTGCTCTCCTTTCTCGCCTCGTTTTAAGCCATCCATGATGTCATGAATAGGTGTTGCTGGATATTGGGGGGGGGGCCCTCCTCCTTTTCCTCCTTTTCCTCTGTGCACAAATATTGCATCAGGACTAAGGCAGAGAGAAATCTGAGAGACAGATTTGGTTATAGATGACATCAAATCAATCAAATTTCTTTTAGTCATAGCAGATGTCTTGAAGTTTAAAAAAGGAACTCTTGCTGCAAATGACTCAAGACTCCAAAAATCTGCAAGAAAACCAGTTTTTAAAAAAGTGACAGCACCTGACCAAGACTTCAAAGCTAGTCTCATGAGGCAGAAAAAAAAAAGTCCTGGGAGTTTTACAGCTTCCCATAAAAAGCACAGGGTTTATATAGGAGTGAACCTGAGACTGCCTGCCCCAGAATCAGCCATAATTCACTATAAACCTCGACTGGCCAGGAAGATGTCCTCAACAGGGCCAGATCTGGCTAGCCCCGTTGTTTGTAGCTCTGTCTACAATGTCAAACGGTTACACCTGTAAACCAACACTTTCCCCATCTCTTATATTGGCCATGACCCAAAGCAGTCTGGAGCCCTTTACAGAGCTCGTGAACGAGAGAGGAGAGTGAGGTGGTCGCCCCTCATTCAGTATTAGGGAGAGGACGATGGTGTAAAAAAAATACTTTTGACCAATGAACAACAATGCGCGTTTGATCATATCACACTTTCTCTAATATTGATTGCGTGATAGACTATGATCTATCTAACTGTACAAACTGCTTGGACAAAGTGCGCTTGCGGGCCAGCTTCTTTTCCGATTGTGTGCACACATGCATATACACTTTGAATGTGAAACATAATAATGTATGAGACAGGGCCTATGTCTGTTTCCTATGAACCTGCAATGAAGCCCCCAGTTGATAAATCACCTCCAACTGGAGTGCAGGAATTTGGCAGCTTAATGAAAAAGTCATGTTGGGTTGGGAGGAGTTGGTCTGCCTGGCTCTTAGGTTTCTAACTGCCCTATCAAGGCCCCAACTACAGGGGAGCTGTGGAGCATAATGGGGGGAATCTGGCTGGGTCAGTGGCATGGATTCAATACCACTGAACTGTCTAGGAATTTACAGCAGTTATATAGGAGATTCAGCTGGGCGAGTGTTTGTGGCTGCCTATATAATAACATATTAAAAATATTGCAGCAGTGATTGGGAGATTTTTAAACACGATTAAAGGCAATGAAAGTGCTACAAAACTGCGACTAATAAAACAGCTAAATAAGCGAGCTTTCTGAAGCTTCACATTGTACAGTAGCAGCTGTTACAGTAAAAAAATGAAATGCAGTCATAGTTTTTTTAAGCCTCTCTCTTCGATGGAGCACCTTACCTCTTGCTGTGGAGGCTGAAGCAGTGCTCGGTGCTTTTTCAGGTAAAGAGGGACAGGGGCGGTGTGAGCACCACCCCATCCTCTCTCTCACAACTCTACAGTGCACCTTGCCCTCTGAGTGGGCAACGCATGCCTGTATCAGTTTCACCACCCACCCAGAGCACTGCATACATCTGCATTTCCATCCACTTAAATGCAAAGTAAAAGTGGACCTTTAACACAAAACAGTGTGGTTGCAGAGAGAGTCCAGCTAGCACAAGATGGAGGTGGGCATTACTGGAAGGGTGGAAGGGAGACAGAAAGCCGGTAATTCCAAAGAATGGCTCCCAAAGGAGCCGTATAATACAACGTGTACACGTAACAACACATACAAAAGTATAGACAAAAAGAGAATCAAAAATGTACGCATACAAACACGCACAAATACGCACACACAAACACACACACACAGCCGTATACCATTATGATCATACCCTAATTTCCAACATTAAATTTGGCAGTGCTGTTAATACAAAATTAATGCATTAAAACAGATGACTATCTGTGAGCTAAATAGCTATCAATTCTAAGAGAGCTGCCAAATTCCCTCTGTGAGAGAGCTGGTGAGTATCTGCTTGGATATTGCTTTGTAATTGTCTCCCTGATTCTCTGTACTAAAAGCTCTTGTCTGTGTGTGTGTGTTTGTGTGTATGCATGATTGTGTGCGTGCGTGCTTCATGGTTTAAACTGCAATTCACACCTGAAGCAATGCAGTGCACAGCACTCCAACAGAGCAGATCTATGATAAGATTACGTCCTTTAAATCACAGAAGTTGTTATTGGGGTATTTTTGATTTTTTGGGGGGCTTTTTTTGTTATTCAAATATAGCAAAAACAATGCAAAAATTCCAATCAGTGAAGTATTACACTCTGAATGGAGACAATGAAATGTGCCGGTTGGGTTGAAAAAGCAACTAAAGGCAAAGGGATGATAAAATCACCTTGTGCTATCGCTTCTTCATCGAGGCAACTTGATAACCTGTGCCTAATCTTCAACTAGTATCACGTGTTTTGACAACCAAAGAATCTGCTCTTAGTGAGAAAAAGTGTTGCACAGCAGCACAAACGCTTTGCAGGACTCAAAACTGGTCTGGGGCTGGAGGTAGGATTTTCGTGTCCAAACAGACCAAAGCTTTGTGATTACCATAAAAAAAAAATTTTTTTTTTTTTTTTAAGTATAGCATCCGGCATGCCTAATGCAAACAAGAAAAAGAAGACTAAGAAGAAAAATAAACATAAAGTTTCAATATGGATGTCAAGTGGATAAGCCGATTAGGTCAATACTCACGTCGCTCTTCAGGAGGACAACCTTTAGAGGAATGGAGACTGTTACCTGCATTTTTATGAATGCAGGCTGACAATATTAAATCATTGAACATTTGGGCTTCATAATATCAAAGTCTGGGAATGACAAAATCCCGCTTCATGTCAGAATGCGTAAATACAAAGCAGTTTTTTGTAGCTGTACGATACTTAAGGCTGAGTGTTTTCAAGATATTTCCAGGCCATCTCAATGTGTAAATATATGAAGTGATTAGTTAAAAAAGCAGTTGGCCAAAACTGACATCTGAATCTTAAAGTTTAAATTTAAAACAGATTATGTAAATTGGGATTAAGTTTAATTTTTTCAAAATAGATGACCCTTTTCCTCCCAAGCCAAAGTATACTTGTACATGTGCAGATTTGTTGGGAACTTCATGAATCTGCATTCTGGGATTCCCCTAGAATAGAAGCAGGTTATTCAGCAAAGAAAAGGAGAGCGACTGTGACTGGAGTCAGTGAGTGCTCGTAGTTTGGCCTGTCATTTCCCCGATTGCCAGCAGCACGAACAACAGCTCCAACCACAGGCCCCACTGGGTGCCAAGTGTGGTGGCTGCTTTGAATTAGCCACTGCAAGTTGCAACATGCCTAAGAGTTAGGTTGTGGCTTAAGGGGACTGTGTATTCCAGGCCAAACTGCATACCTACTGCTTCCTGAACCTCATCTCCACCCTCGTCCTTTCTTTTCCTTTACTCTTTAATACCTGCCAACCCTCGTCTGCATCCTGTCCCTCTGTCTCAAAGCCCATAATGTGCTAAGTTGCTTCCTCTACTGTCTTGCTGTAGAAATGATCCATCACTACCGGTGAATAAAACCAGGCTGCATATTTGTCTCTGGGAGGGAAGGGAGAAACAAAACGGACCTCTGTGTCATAAGTGGGGGCAGCAAAGTAAAGATGGATCACTGTAGGTGTCCTTGGAGAGGATGACTTAACATGGGCCTGTAAAACAAAGTAGCTTGGGAGGGGTCATGGAGACACTTAAAGACAATGCTGCCACTGGTGTTCCACACCCACCACTCTTACTTACTTTAACATTAAATAAAGCAATAATTATTGAATTCCATTTGAATGAGTAAGATGCTAGAAAGTAAACAATGGGAACATAATTGCAGAGGGAAGGCAATCAATGCAGGCAGTCATTTGGGCCATGTTGATTATGTAGGCTGCTGTATGTGCTCTGTGTGTAAGAGTGTGTGCACTTTTGTGCAGCCATTGCAAATCTAAGGTGAGCCAAGGGGAGTATGTGCTGTGACAAGGAGCTGAGTAATACACTCTCCCACATGCACACACAAAACAAGAGTCGGGTAATCCCTCCTTCAATAATGACCCAGGGCTCTAAACAATAGCTCTCAATCAGCTGATCAATGTGTCCACATAATTCATGTGCGACTCACTGTCTTTGAAAAAGGAGGAGGAGGAGGATAAGTAAGCAGGCAGGCAGTAGAGAGATCAATGCCCTGTGCGGTGATAACGAGCCTGGGCCTATGCCCACAGGAGCCCCACTCTGGCGTCCAGGGTCTCTCTCATTAAGAACATTTGGATAAGCATGGCTATACATACATAATATGCACTTCTAATCATAGGCAGATAAACACATTTCTCCCCCTCTTAATGAGCTGGGTCCTGCTTTTGTGACACACAGCAATGACTCCAAAACAGGCAGGAAATGATGTCAATCCCCAAATAAGAAAAAAAAAAAGAGTAAAGCAAATTAACAGCAAGCTGTTGGCCTCCTCTTTCAGTAGCTAATTAACAGCTTAACCTCCTGGTGCTTTTATGAAAGCCATGCTGGGAGGAGCTTGCCAAAATTGCAGTACAATAAGTCTGCCTGCAGGAGGCGAGAGCAGGGTGGAGCTACGGGGGTACCCAAACAACTATTACAGCCACTTGATGACATGTGTACTGGCAAGGTACCATCTGGAAGCTGAATGGGGCAAATCAGAACCTGCCCTGGCCCTTCTCTCCATTACCCAGAGTACTGTGTCAACATAACAACCCTCCATTTTGGACAGCGGTGAGAATAATTACTTGTACAGGGCTGCGGAAGAACATGTTTTTGATTTTCATTTAAGCAAAACAGGAGGCACACAGCAGGCTGCAATATTCAGATTTTGTGTTTCACTGCATAAAGTGTTACTCTCTTACAATAAAGACTCAGGACATTCGGGTGGAAGAGAAATATTTCTGTGTTGATCTCAGTCTTTTGACTGTGACAGGTGCCGGTGAGACAAAAGATGAGACAAAACCTGAACATGTTCATCTCTAAAGCAACCCGAAAAGGCTGCGATGTGATTTTCATACGAGAGACAGAAAACAGGCAGGTATTTTGAATAAAAAGAAACACACCTGCTTTCGGCACCCAAAGCAACAACTTAACTTCTTAATGCCCCACCCCATTCTTTGAGTTTTCTTCGCAAGCAGTAATAACAGCGTCTTGAGGCCACTAATGTTAAACTATAAACCACTCCCTATCTTCTGGCTAAGAAAATGGGCCAACATGAAAGACTATCTGAATCATATCTAGCTTTACACAAGTGTTGGACCCCCGTGTGTATACAGCTTTTTCAAGTGCTTCCTGTGAATGTTTGCAATGCAAACCACAGGAGTACCTGATGAAGCTTGGCTACAGACAAGCAAAGCCATCAATCAAACAGAATCCCCTTGTACTCCTATAGAACGAGTTCCGTGTGATTTAGAGGGATATCGCAGGAATTTATGAAAGGTGCTGCTCAAGTTGTCTGAGGAGAGCTTTACAGGCCTATTAATGGAAGCGAGTGTGAATACTAGATGAGAACAAGATGACTGACTACAGTAGATCTGGACTCTGCTGTACTGTAGGTCACTGGTGTGTGAGTACGTAGAGGCAGAGGCAGGGCTGCACCCGTCCAGCTGACAAAAGTCTCCAACACCTCCCTGCTACTCATTTGTCACTTGACAGCCAGACAATGGCAGTGTGGCCTTGAGGAGCAGCTCTGAACACGAGAGGCAGAAAGCTTGTTAGATGGAGATGAAGGATGAAAGAGTTTGGAGAATGAACCCTACATGAGTACATGAGGAAACGGCAAGAAGCAGGATGGGATTGTACCAAATACAATTAGTCTTCGAGAACAAACATCACACTCTGCAGTGTATGCAGATCTGGCGAGGGAATATCCAGCAGAAATAAAGACCTCCGGTGGTGAAATTAAACACGGCCATCATCTTGTGTCAGTGTTAGTGATGTATCCTTTTTCCCACTTGTCGGCCATTGTGACTCAGAAAAAGAGCCTTAAACATCCTCACAGCATTACAGGTGACCGAGGGCCATGCTTGCTAAATTGCAGGTGTGCCGACATTCTTCTTGCCGAGTCTATTGTCATTAGCTGATCTCCTTTAGCACCTCTGCACTGACGTAATGGGAGAGACGAGACACAGAATCAAGCCTCCTCAGGCTTGTATTATCTAGCTTTCACCCCTGGCGTTCTCAGTTTGGCAGTGTAAATATTTCATTAACACATAATTGGTTACAGCTTCAGGCTACGCAATAAGGCTGTGATAGCTGTAACACTGTATATATCTGGCTTCTCTGTATCCTTTTTAATGTAAAATTCATAGAAAATGTGTTTTGGGGAGAGGGTGTTTGAGATCTCGTAAAGGGAAATGTTTGGTTGTTCATGCACTGCCCTCACACAAGCTCAGCAGAGACACCAGCTAATTAAGAACAGTGATGATGTGCTCAGCCCGTGTCAATATTTAACCCAGTCTTATGCAGCTATCTTTATTAGTAGCACTGCACTAACAAAAGGAGCAATGTGGCTTTTGAGAGGTCCTCGTCTTAAAATGAAAATTAATGAGTGGGGTTGAGTGGAGGTGAATACACAGAATAGCTCTATATGTGGGCCTATTTGCATGGAACATGAAGTACCTTGTTGCGGTGAAACTGCTGTTGAGTGTTCTTCAAGCAATTCATACACCAAACACCCACCAGTTTCACCTGCCAACTAAAAGCTGAAACTTTAATGAGAGAAAGCCTGACATTTCACTTTTTTTGCGTGTAGATACTCGAAAGCTTAACACTAAACGGCAAAACCATCACTTCCATAATATGGGATATTTATTTTCTCAGTTGCACTTATAAAACACGTTTAACAGAGTCGCCACATACATCCTTTTAGCTTTCCTCTTCATTGTTCAGTAATCAGTGCTTAAACTGTTACCTTTTTAAAGTAGAAAAATATTAAACAAAGTGGCGCTTAATACGGTGGCCCCACTCCCCAACCTCAAGGACACAGCCAGCGCCATCTGTACTTCCTGTGGCCTTGCTAAGACGGACTTCTTAACAGGGTCACTGTTATTGCCGCTCATTAGCCAAAGGGGAGAGGGGGAGAAAAATAACTCCATTTTCCATGAAAAAGAAACAAAAGTGCTCATCGATCAGGGGGATCAATTGAGGATCAATAACCTAAACTTTCATCATTTTCAGCACAGCATAATTACAGCAGAGATATAGTTGTCATCACTGAAAATCAAACAAAGACCAGACTAATTGGGAGAGCCCTATTGCTTTGGTCATGCTGGCAAGAAAGCTTTATAAGCCCCAGAAAGACTTGATGATGAACGGTCTTTGGAGCTTCCCAAAATAACTTCGTGTGCCATTAGCAAGTGTCATCATGGAGGTCACTGAGCTGGCTGTCCATTCACAGACATCTAATACTGGGCATTGCCAGATACCACACAAGATCTCCTTTCTCATGTGTGCACATAGGGTATAAAATGAAAATCGTTCATACGTTTATGAGATGACTTGATTTTGATATATTGTTCTGGAAGCGCATTCTTATTATACCAGCACAATTTGCTGCTGACCTCCTGTGCCATAAAAAGTTGTTTCCCACTGCAGTAGCTGAGCACTGTAAAGACACTTGCAGAGTGGGTAAAGCAAAGAGGCATGGCTGATATAACTTATATTTCACAGCCTGGCATCGCCGCCAAGCCGTCCTTACTTTCCACACCATATACACTGCTCAATCGTGCAAAAAATCTCAAACTATACTTCAAAGCCTACCACTTTTCCCCTTCCTGTTTATTGATTAGACAGAGCTCTTGTTCAGTAATTGTGCAGTAAATCAAGCATGGTGCGCACTAATCTCAACCCCGGGAGGAAAGTGTTAAAGGTAAAACCTGCTGAAAAGTGCATAATTATGGTGCTGTGTGCAGCCAGGAGAGAGGATATTCTCCTCCCTCTCACATTTCTCACTCACTCTCTGCCTGCGCAACCAGAGGCAGCAGGGAGAGGGGTTGGCAGAAGAGCAACGGGAAGTGTGTACAGTTTCTAACCACCTCTCGCTCTCCCTCCTTTACTCTTTCAGTCCCTCTCCCTCTCAGTGCATTCCCAACCAAAGCGCCGGGGGCGCCATGCTTGTAAGGAAAACCACAGCCTTTTGAGTGCCTCTTGTATTTACAAACGGAGGCATGTTGGAATCAAAGGCATTACCACATGACATAACACATTAAACAGTTGGCAGATTGAGAATTTATATGCTGAATAGATATTGAGTGGGGTAAACAGGAATAGTGTCCTTATTGGATCAGTTTAGCTAACAATACTTGGTATGAGAGTGAAACTTACCTAGACCAGAGCACACTTTCAACTGCAGAAGCTCCCTCCTTTCTCTTGCTTTTCCTTCTCTCTTACCACACAGCTCAGGCTAGAGCCCAGGTGGAGACAGCTATCACTTTCCCATCAACTTCCTGTTCCTCTTGTCTCTCCGCCCCTCTTTCTCTCTGCTCTCTCGCTCACGCTGCACAACTTTTTTTCTGTGCCGTTTTTGAAGTAATACAAAGCCACGTCTCGTACCCATTTTCAAAAATAATCAACACTGCAGTTCACATTTTTTTCCCTCCTCTTACTTCTCTCATCCTCTTCCCAACAGTTTCCCCATGTTGCTGTTCTGCCTAATCTCACCCCAGTTTTTATTTCACCCTCATCAGCAGGGATCTAAAAATAAATGATAAATGGAATATGATATTTTAAAGCCTTATCTCTTATCTGTTCCTACAGGGGAATAATAAGGTAGTTAATCCTGCAGATCCTACTCAAATTGATTAATCAGCACATGCGGACAATCAAATAAATGATTAATATTCCCCAGTCCTGTGGTCGGACAGTTACCCCTGAAACCATCAGTAATAATTCAGTAACCCTTCCCAGACCACAGGCTGTAGCTAGTCAGCCTCACTCAGCATCAGCCTTCTGATCTGATGTTCAGCAGGACTTTGAACTCCCCACACAGAAACTCAGACACACCAGGGGTAAAGCATTCTGCACCATACTCTCTCTATAGGCCTCCTCCAGTGCTTACCTGATCAGAAGCGTGTATATACAGAATTTAGGTAGATGAACAGGAAAAAGTGTTCTTTATCTAGCTGCTGTTAAAGATAGCAGCACTGGGTGGGAAAAGATCACCATCATATAGTTTCCAGGTGACTTCACAGAAGTGCTATAGAACAGAGAAAAAAAGCTTCCACAAAACAGCGTTACATAATACACACACCAAGAATAAAAATGTTCAAGGAGTCTTTAAAAAAGAGAACATCCATACTTGAAACTGTTTTATGCAAGTGCTGGGTAAAGTGCTGCTGTGTTGCCAAAGACAGAGAAGCCTGATGACTACAGGCACTTACATGCGGACATACTGTCAGAGAGACAGCTATATGACAACAACTATCCCCAAGATTCGCCACATTGAGCACATCTTTCCCTGTTGGTGAACAAATGTGTGTGTGTGGGGGGGGGGGGCTGTCTATTCTATCCTATTACCCATAGTATTCTCCCTCCCACAGAGGTCACAGAGCAGCCATCTACATGGTGCTCCTCTGCATCTGCCAGCTAGAAGAGTTATTAATCAGGGAGAAAGCTTGTGGCAGAAGAGAGCACCTCTTGCCCTTCACATTTGCACTAGGCCAAGAATGAATGGTGGGGGTGGGTACTATGGTAGGGCGGGAGATATACAATTGCATGATGGGGGTAGGGGGGTATGGGGGGTTATCCGTCTCTGCTAGCTTTTGAATACAAGAAGTTATGCAAAGTCTGTAGTCTAACCCAGCAAACAGATACACACTGTATATACCAAATGTATACATATGGGCCCCAGCCCCACCCCAATCCGTCCTCTCTGCCTAACAGGAGACTTGGCTTTTGTGTTGCTTCTAACCAGCTGGTTGCCTGAATCAGCACATGCAGCCAATGAAAGCTATTTATGATTACCAAGACACCGTGAGTCTTCAGAATTGCTATGATTTTTTTTATGGCTTCCCAGCATTACTGCAGCCATTTAAACTCCCTCTAAGAGGTCACTAACTTCAAGAGGGATACAGTTTGGGATCAGGTTGAAATTTAGCTACAACACACACTGAAGTCCATTCACTGGTGTTTTGCAGGGCGACGCTATAAGAACTAGAGTCTGAACTAGAAGAAGCTTGAGCCCTAGAGTGTGACTGGCCATTCAGTACTCTTGCCAATATACTTTGTGATATATGGCTTTGTCTTTAATAGGTATGAGCATGGTGTGTAGAACAGTGTCATGAAAAAAAGCCTCTGGTTTTATATATAAGCGTTACAGTTCACTTTGATCTCTTCTCTTGCTCCACTGTTTATAAATCAGCCACACAAATATTTATGAGCGGAACGAGGAAAATGGCTGGTCTGGTTTGTATCTCTGCCCTCCTTCCCTCCCTGCTGCGTTCTCTCCCTCCCCCTGTGGCTGATGTGTAGATGAGGCCACCGCAGACGCAGAGCGAGCATATAGGCCCCAGGCCACATCCATCATATCTGTTCTGTCTCTGGCTATTGTGTGGTCCCAGAGAAGCTTGAACCAACCAGACTGGGTTAAAGAAAAGATGGCAAATTTACTATGAATAAGAGACGAATGCAGCATGTAGCACATATCTCACTTATCACAGGCTTGTAACTGCTATGTTTGAATGAATCGTATGAGCCAAACCATGAACAAAACAATGAATGTCAGCGTGTGGATTTTGTGCTGTGTGGATAAAGTTGTGCCCCCAACTTACGCATCGCTAGTTCATCAGTAACAAAACTCAATAAATTAATACAACCATGTTCAATATGTGCTGCCTTTGGCTTCCTTTTAGCTAACCTGTCTGTTTGTGTGTTTTACACTCACACAACATGCCCTAAGCTTCTGGATCTTTATGCTTTAATTGCTCCCCCCAGCCCTGACCCCTGATCCAGATTACTCTGATATACAGTATCTCCATTAAATTGGGAAGTAGGTAAATATTTTCTAATGACCCTTAGTTCTAGCGACACCATTAAAAATGGAAGGAGGGGGGAAAAGAAAAATCAATCTTCTTTCCTTTTTGCCCTTCACTGACTCTATTAGTTCCCTTTTTTATCGGTTGTCTCCAAAAAATGTGGAGGTGGATCGGGCAGAATGGAGTGTCCACTCTCACTTTGACAGGGCAATGGACTTTACTGAGATGCATTTCAGTAATGAGGAGATTACCGACCTACGGTCAGAAAGAAAAATCTTTTGAGCAGCATCTCCTCTGTCCTTCTCGTAACACATTGGATTTACCGATCTGATACAAAAAAAGGAAATAGTCAGACTGCCTTTATCTAAACTGAACAGAATGTTGATCCTGCAATCTAGACTCGAGATCATTAGAAAGATAATCCGGTCTAAAGCAGAGAAGAGACAAACTGGACCAAATGTTTCCATCATGTAGTGCACGAAAAGTTCAAGGTTTGAGCAAAAGTATGCCCGTGCGTGTGTCCACTTTACAGTAAAAAGCTGATGAACCATATGCGTGTGTGTCTGTGGGTAGGGGCAGGCAGGGGTGGAGGTGAGGGGGTTGGGGTGGGGGCAGTGGTGGACTGGCTTGTCGATCGATGCAGTGATTGGCAGTTAATGGCTTTTCCTGTTCTGCCTTGGTAACCCTGGCCTGATGGCTGTTGCTTCTGATCAGAGATGGCAGATGGTGTTTGATTTTCGTATATAAACCTCTGACTTTGTGGAGATGGCTTCATCATGTTTAATGATTTAAAAGTTAAGTTGAATACTGGGAATACTCCAATGCTGGCTCTCTCATTTAAAAAGCCCTAACCTCCCTTCCAGATGTAAAGACTGATCTCTCTTAACAACATGCACCACAAATGGTTAGTATTCTGCTATAAGCCACTCATTCCTTCAATGATAAATTATTTGAACTGAATTCACAACACACATGCTTTTTCCATTTCATATCATGCAGACATTTTAGTCCCTGGTCTCATTTTACAAAATAGATCCTCACAGGCTCCTCACTCACACACATATAATCTAATGTGATGACTCAAAGAAATCCCCTAAGATCAAAGATAATCCTAAATATCATAAAGTCTATTCCCAAATTATTCTGTCCTTTCACCCAACTAGACGGTAATGATGGCACAGACTAGAAATCGAGCCCATGAATAAGGAGAAAAGGTTGCAAATGGAGGAAAATTGAATGATAAGCTCTATTTGATGTGTAAGAGAAGACCGTAAGAAAGTACATACGGCAGGTTTGGAAATCTCTCTCTTTTCTTTTTTAGCATAATTTCATGTTCTGATGGGTTTGTCATTATTTAGCTCCTCACTCAACAAGGTTGAACTGCTTAAAGTGTAATTCTATGGTTTAAGTCCATTTAACACAACTCCAGATGCTTTGACATTTTATCTCCCATTAAAAAAAAAAAGAGAGAGAGGTGTGCCCAAAAAAAGCGGTTCTCAAAAATGATCCAAAAGTGAGTCAATTCCCAAAAATTCCCATGTTAAAACTGACCAGAAAGAGCCACGTACACAGTCTCAATAGCTAATTTTTAACTTCATTTCAATTGTATTGAGGCATTCGGTTTTTAAACCCTTTCATTTAATTAGGGCTGAAAGTTTGGTGTGTGGCCACTTATGATCATAGTTGCCATTCATCTTCTCAGTCTCAGTGTTGGAAATTCCACTATGCTAGTGCTGTCGGTGACATCTGGAGCATTTTTAATTCGATTATCTGACCAATAATATGGCTTGCTGTGTGCTTTATTGTTATTATTATTATTATTATTATTATTATTATTATTCACAAACAATGAAACTCTAGTTAATGATTAGTAACCACAGGTTGCTGGGGAAAAATGTGTCATTCTCAACTGGTTGGCAAGCGGTTGCTGGAGATTGCTCGTAGTCGCTACGTAAAACTGGGTTGCAAAGGGCATATATGGTGCTGCACGAAAAATATCCTTGCAAATGATTTGGTTGCTAAGAAATTACTGCACTTGCTCGTACATGGATGCATGGATGATGCCAACCTACCTGCAAACACTTGCCAAGCAAGTCTGCATCGTCCATGCAAACTACTGATGACAGCAGCAATCTGCTAGCAACCAAAGCAGTCACAAGAGAGGTTTTTTTGGTGCAGCACTGTGTGTTGCACCACACAGATTTCACCTAGCTCACCATGCACATTTTCCCCTAGCATCTAGTAGTTGTCATATGTGCACAAACCAGTCTGCAGCTCTGTGAGACTGAGGTCATATAGCATTAATTTGTAGGTTTAGCATTGTCTAATAATGTAGCACTTCACCCTCTTGTACCAATATGTTCACTTCTGGCTCCCCCCCAGCATGGCAGCAGTCAAAATAACACAGAGGCTTCACAAACCAACTGCTGACATCATGTTGGCTCGGTCTTTTATATGGAGTCTATTTGATGGGTCTATGAAGAATAGGGAGGCTTTCTGATATATAGAGTAGGGAGTAAATTTGTTAGAAAAGAGTGTGTGATTATTATGATAATGACAGCAGTGTGTGTATGTGCTTGTGTGCACGTGAATGAGCGAGAGTTAGAGAAAGTGAGAGCGAAAGAGAGAGATTTAGGTCACACTGGGACTTACAACTGCAATATTAATATGCCCTCACTCCTGAAACATCAACAAATAATAAAATACTTTGCTTTACATAACTTATTAAGATGCTCTCTCTCTCCCTTATGCTTTCAGCATGCAAATTAATACACTGATCATTTGAATAATCATTTGCATTCCAGATCTCACAATTTCATGTCCAAACTTTAACGGCTCCCGGAGTTCTCGTTTTAACAGTAGCTACACAGACGGTCCTTATGGTTCAAATTATTTTAACATGACTATTCCAACCTAACAAGCATAAATTAAGTAAATTCCTATCTTGTGACAGAGATAGGCCATCTGAAGGAAGAATCAGAGTTTGAATTATTCAGCAGACCTTAATTTTACGGGTACTGTTGACTGTGGTGAAATTATTTAAAAAAAAAGTTGTGGGGCTGGCAGTGAAGGATGATAGTATATTATCTGTGAGTTTAAGAGTTCAGTGGCTATGAGGACTTCCTCTGCTGTCTCAGAGATCTCAGAGGAAAGAATGCTCTGTAAATCCATGTGAAGACTGAAAAGAAAATTTTAAAACACAAACGTGTGGAAGTACTTATGCTGAACAAAAGCCTGCACTTGAATCCCTTGCTTTCATTAGCTTTGCCAAGTAGCAGAAAAGTGTGAGGGTGACCCAGAGGTTTGCCACATAAATGAAGCAGGGTGAGGTGAAGGTGAATAGGCAAGAGAGACGATATGCTGGGGGTGGGGTTTAAAAGGCATGGTAGTTAAACTTTTTTCTGTCTCTCACTCTCTCTCTCTCTGTCTATTCTGGGCATCAGTGTGTCATGAAGGAATGTGAGGGCCATAAAATATCAGTGCCCTTGAGAAGCTGAAGAGCATTCTTGTCCCCAACTCTTAAAGCTGTCTTTCACTTACAATCACTTTTCCCGACTCACCCTTCGCTCTTATTTCAGAAGTAAGTTTAAAGTAGAACACAGGTGTAGAAGATGGCACCCATGGGAGAGATAACGTTTGGGAAAATTCCTGGGATTAAAAAAAATAATAATAATACAAACTTTCTTTCTGGCATCTTTCATCTGACGCACTAAGTTGAGTTTCAAAACTATGCCTTTGTCTCCTTTTGTGTCTGCACCCCCACACACCCATAGAGCTACCCCTTACATCACTACCTTGTAATTTCCATATAATAATTTAAACAGGGGATTCTATTCTCTGCTGCTTCTTTCGTTTTCATCCCATCATTTTATCCATCTTTTGTATTCAAGAATAAAAGCCATAATGAGAAAACAAGGTGCAAAATGATCTTTTCCAGAACCACTAATAAAAACCGCATTACACCCTGGGCTGCACCGCTTAATTACAAAAGGATGAAATCTTTTCTTCTACATCTGGAGAAAACATTGGCTGCATAAGACTGAGGGATTTACAGCTCCCAGTTCTAACCTTGGACTCCAGCACACAGCAATTAGGCAAAACATGGATGGACAACCAGAGTCATGAATTTCAGGAAGAGATGGCTATTCTCTCTTGACACAAGGGGAAAAAAAACCCCTGAGGTCCCACAGTTTCAAATAAAAATTGTAGTCCTGGGAAACTGGTGGATGATTTTTTTTTTTTAAATGAATCCTCAGTAGTAGCCACAGATGGGTAAATCGGACTTTCCAATGCGCTGAGGACACCACATTGCATTTTGTGTTACACAATCCATACAAAATAGGATGCCTTGAGGAAAACATCTATCAGCATTATCCCTATGACCTGTCAGAAATCCAGGTAACACACTGCTGAAGTTCTAAAATCCAACGGTGATCAATGCATCGCAAAATGGAACAACCTTAGGGTCTGATTTGTTAAGACAAATAAAAACTGGGAAACAACTTAGGAGCAATTGCTCTACAGGAAGGAAAGCAAGGGTCTCACAAGGCTGTCAAATAACTGCATGTTATGAAGTGAATATAAATCAATATCAAGTATATAAAAAAAATACTTACTTAGTAATAACAAAGCATTTGGTACTCAAACATCCTTTTTTAGTCAAAACGGGAAGGTTACAAGACAAGGGAAATGTTACAACACTTAGGGGCATGTATCCATCCCTCTGTAGAGTGTTGCTGTCCCATGACTCTGCCCTGCTGGCCAAACCCAAACAGAATACCGGTCCCTGTGTGCTCATCCTGGCACCTAAATCCTCTCCCTCCTCTCATCTCTCTTTACCCCCACTTTAATGTACAGCTGCACTAAACACAGACCTCAAAACTGAGTAGTTTTGTGGCCCAGACCACACGGAGGCCATTAATCTGGTGGCTAAGCCACTGATGTATTGATGGCACACAGTCAGTAAGCTTGCCTGCTTCTGTCTCTCCATCCCCTTAGCTTAGGAGCTACGCTGCAGAGATTCACAGGAGCCCTGGTGTGGCGCCCCAGAGTAGCATTTACCTGTAAACTGACACTGTTGGTCTTTCAGGTGTGGTGGCTATACACCACCTGATCTGTTGACCAACTGGGCCTAAAGAACTTGAAGTCTGAAACTCAACTGAGTCGAGCTAAGAGCCACATAGCAGTTTTGCATACACTCACAATACATCATAAGTATATGAGCAGGAAATTCTGCTTTCTGAATCACACCAAGCAACATTTAAGAAAAAGAAATTCTGTTAAACTGCTGTCTAGGCTAGTCATATTTCCAAAATAGGAGAGAATTAACATCAGCACTACTATTAATGTCTTGTGGAAATCAGATGGAAACCATAAATACTTTCAGAATACTGCAGAATACTGATTGTGAGAATAACGTGAAAAGTCTTTACTTCAAGCCGGGGATTTACAGCAATTTACTTATTTTCAGATGACAGTCAGTCCACATGGCAACTCATTTTACTGCAGTTTGACTATCAAATTTATAGATTCGAAGACACTGCAGAAGCTGTTGATTACATGGACTGATATAAGGGTCTTTTTGAAGAAGAAATATGACTATCAAATATATATGCTCAAAGACACTGTAAAAACTGCTGCTTATAGAGGCTGATAAGGGGGTCATTTTAAAAACAAAAAGGTATATCATTGCCAGGCACCTTTGAAGTAAGGTTTTGTGGAATTAGTAAAGAAAGACAGAAACAACTCGCTTGAAATATCACCTTTACAGAACTTTAGCAGGTGAGAAGTTTGTCCAAGATGTAAATGCTCGCTCAATAATCTCTCCATCTCCTACGATCAAATTAAGAACTTCATTTTACTGTTTTACTGTCACAATTGCAAAATTTTAAAATAAATTGAAGCTGGGAAGGCTTTATGGGCTTGGGAGCCTGACCTTTTGATTTAGTGAGAGAATCAGTGTGTTGGTAATAATGTTAACAGCTCTGCAGTGAGGTTCAAGAATTTCTAACAGGCAGGAAGAGGACTTAGCTGGGAATCCCCCCTAAAAAATAAAATTTAAATTAAAGAAAAGCACATATAAAACTTTATGCAAATCCACATCTCCACAGTTTCATTCTCCATGTTTTGAGTTACTTTTGGAAAAAAGATTTCCACTGTAGAATTGAAAAAAAGAAGAAAAAAACCAAAAGAAAGAAAGAAAAGTGAATGTAACAATATTTTTTTAAACAATTACTTAATTGAAAGAAAAAAAAAACTACAAACCTACAAATTTGGTGTTTGGTGTGTTTGGTGTCACTTTAGGCAAGTGCTTTGTGGTGTAAATCTACAGTGAGGCAAAGTGGAGCTTATCTCTGTCTGAAACCAATGAACCTAGTCACAAAAACCTGTGCCTCATATCTGTTTACTTTAACAAACCCATAACCTACACTTTATGCACTTCTCTCTTGCCCAAAAACACACACATAAAAAAAGTCATATAACAACAAATAAAAAAAATAACATGACGGCAGACAATCAAAACACAAAGAGCTTTAGGAACAGGAAATTACCAAAGAACACAGAAAATGTGTCACTCTATCTAAAACAAACCCCGGACTGAGCACCTGGTTTATAACCCACCAGATTTTTAACTCTAGCAACTGCGGGGGGAAAAAGCTGAGAGCTGAGAAAAGTCTATCCTCCCCTGTCAAAGGAGCTTTCTCCTTCCTCCCTTTTTGCTTTCATTCACTGTCACTGAGTAAGCCCCAGCAACACCCACAGTAGGGCCTGTGCACATACAATCAACACCACCAGCAGCAACAGCTGTGCCACGGGTCAAAGCCTGACCCTTTCTCTGGCCTTCTCAAGGGGTGGGAGCTAGAAGAGTTGTGAAATTTTTGCACACAGCCAAACACTAACCCCTGCTAGCTCCCCCTTACATGCCTAACAGCCGCTCTCTTAAATCCACCCTGGTTCTCTGTGCTGTAATGCTCCTTCCTTGTTTCACCCACCACTGAGTAAGTGAGATTTGTTTGAAGTAAGATGCAAGAGTTTAAGACCCTGCAGGTGACTACTGAAACAAAGAGTGTAACCAGGGTTCTGGATCATAACAATGTTAACTGGGGAGTAAACAGAGGCAGGGGCCGACACAGAACTTCTCTATGAACTACTGAAAAGATACCTTTCATGTGCCCTATGGCATTTTAGATGACACGGCTGCTCTGTGTGTGCGCCTGCCTGTTCGTCTGTCTGTTTGTGTGTGCATTCACACACTTGTGCATGTGAAAGGAGAGAATGGGCTGTCTCCCAGGATGTGCAGTGAGCGCTTTATTAGAGTGGTAGTACCAGTAAATCAGAGCTCAGCTCTTCCTGGAACTGCTGCAACCTTTCCCACTGAGCACTATTACTGAACAATCATAGGCTAGCCATGATAATTAGCAGTGTATCCTCTAGCACCCCCCCCCCTCACCACCCTCACTCCTGTCTGTTTCTCCATCCACCACCTACCAGTCCCCCTCATAGAGAAATGCGTCATACGTGAGAGGGTAAAGCGAGGCACCCACTCGCCCAAGTTTTGGACATCTCAGATTACCTGTTATAATTTTTGTCTTAATAGCAATGAGAGTAAGAATTTGGGCACATTCGTGAGAAAAGTTTAAGACACTGGGAGAAAGATATAATCACGACAAGCCCAGTCGGCAAGTAAAGCAAGAACTTAACAACAATTCAAAAAACCCACCTTACCTACTGTAGGATGCCATAAGTTGCCTTACTCTCCGCTAGAGAGCTCTTGGCCCAAGACCAAATCAACCAGACTGCTGTACACATCCAAAATACACATCAGCATTATTTGAATGCAAAACTACAACATTTTTCTAGAGTTGGAATCAAATCCATAACCTATTTGTGGTTGTTATCCAACTGCATTCCAATGCATAGTCCAAGAAGACTCGAGTCAATCCCAGTAGTTCTGATCATTAACAGGGAGCGGTCATCATTGCTTGGATTCCCGCATCTGAGAAGCCAGTGCTTCTGCTGAGTAGCATCATCAGTGAAACACCTTAATGCCTTTTCATGTAACCACTAATCCCTTCATTTACATTACGGCCTCTTTTCTTCTATTATGTTTCATCATGATTATTTGCTCTCTGCAGAGTGTGGACATTTTCTTTCCTCAGTGTTCACTGATTCTTTTGGATTGCACTGAGGGGTAAAATAAGAGCAGTAACTCTACACAAGTTACAGATGTTTTCTGTCCGTTAATGGGCAGAACATATGATCAAAAGCCCTGTTCTTAACGGTAAGGCATGGGACAGTCCCTGCGACCGGCTGTGTAAGGCAGAAAAGAGGGAGTCGAATTTTTTAACACTCCTCTGTGCTCAGTAGGGAAGGAGCAGAACAGAGGAAGGGATTTCAGGACTTGCTTGGTTAAAGATTCCCCATCTGATAGTGACGGCACTTTCCCCCCCGTCTTTCCATGGCCAAGCGGCATCTGGAGTGGATTTTGTGCTAGCAGACACCGAGGAACATGATTACATTCGGCTAACTGCGCTCTAAACTGATTATGCATGTGCCAAGCTAATGGACTACATTTGCAAGAGGAAAAATAACATCCAATCAATCTCAATTACCGCCGATTGCACCGGCCCCCGAGACAAGGAAGGTAGCCAGCTAACCCCCCATGCTCCTCCCCTTTCCCCCAACCCTTGACTGGAAGCTGAGGCCTGTGGCTTGGCCTGGTTAGTCCCCACCCTTTCTGTCTGGCCAAAGCAGTCGGGCCTGGAGCTAGATGAGTCTCTCACCTCCACACTAAAACACAGTGAAGCCCCAAGGCCTGAGTGGAGAGCTGTATGTATATCACATTAGCCAGTGGAGGGTTCTCTAGGAGTGACCATCCTGTGAGCAGATGGGCGATCATCATGCTGTCATCAGAGCGACCAAAATCCCCATGATCCATGGGAAAAAGAGAAGGTATAAGTTAGTTTCAGTGCACAGGGGACTGAAGCAGAACTCACAGACTTCAGAATTGGTATCTCTGAACTGAGAGCACAGTACACAGGGGAAAAGAGCATCACCCCCCACTGTGTGGTGGTCTAGTGGTCAGGATGACTTGCTGGATCGTTCTGTGGTCTTTTGGAACATTCCAATACATGGGGTGGTGGGGGTGATATTTTTAGAAAGCCCTAATATGGGCCGCATACCACAGACTCTCAAATTATCCCATCCAGCTTAGCCCTCAGTTTAAACCTTCCTTTTTAATTCCAGTAATTACAGGCTCCAATTTATATGGAGCTGTGCACACAAAGGGCCTGTTTAATGCAAACCAGTTTGATTTGGGTGAAGTGTCCCAAGCATCTCCCACATCTTACAGCCTGTTTATGCTGACTTGATGATTTATTTTCTCCCCAAAAAGGTTAAAAATGGTGCTATTTGCATCAGATTTCTTTGGGGAAGCATAAATGAATGGTGATTTTTTCTTTTTTTGCGCATGCATAATATACCAAGTTGGTTTTACAGGCTTTTAGGGCACTGTGGTTTTCTGTCTGTCAGTATCTCTACCAGGACAGTAAATTCAAAACGGTAAGAAAACTGACATTGTCAAGTGGGGAGCCAGTACAGTGAAAAAACCTTAAAACCATGTGCTTGTCCGTTAAACATTGATGAGTCATAAAACACTGTATTAATTCTTGTTGACTCATGAACATTTAGGTTTTGGAGTAAGGTCTGGGATGAGAAGAGCTTAAAAAGACCACTATGTTCTCTTGAGAGAGCAGGTAATTTCTGGACAAATGCACATACTCCCAGTCAGAAGATCAATTGGTTTTAAGAAATATGGAGCCATCTTAAGAAGCTTAAGTCATAAAAAATGATCATGCCTGGATGTGTTGTACATATTTAATCCCCCACAGCCCAAAGAGCAGTGTGACATATGTCTCTTCTCTCCTAAAACTTGCACAGACAAAGAAATAGGGGAGATTTTTTGGGGTTTGCACTACAGTTGAAGCACAAAGATGTAGAAGAAGTTATACTCTATGCGGCAAAGCAAAACATGGATCTTTGTCAAAAAGGTGTAAGCATGAGAGAAAGTAAGCCAGAGCTGGTCCATTTTGTTCTAATGGGAGACTGTTATTGGAATTTGGCCCAGTAAGTCCAGAAGCTAAGGTTAAGAGAGGAGGACCAAAGACTAGGAAACACATGCACTGACCTGACAAATTCACAGACTATGTGTTTACACTAAAATGTTAATATCAGCGTGTTTGTGTATGATAGCATTAAGAGTTCCTTAGCTCTGGCTATGAGCACAGCAGCACTGCCTTCCTGCAGTTTAAACCTTGAGTTTGCAAGGGGCAGCCAATCAGAAGAAAGGTGGCTTAAAATAAGGAGGGTCTTTAAGGTAGAGGAGGCTGCTCCCAAACCCCCTTAAGATAAATAAGGATTATACTGAAGGGAATTAAAATAATTCTTAAATAGTGCAAGAATATAAATATCAAGCTGGAAAAGATGCTATAATGCTATAACGCTAATCTAAAAATGTCCCTGTGATCTCTCTTGTCATGGAGCAAACCACAGAATGACAAGCTAAACACCTCCTGACCTCTTTAAAGTAGCAACAGAAGCCCCGCTTCACACCTTCCCCTTTAAGAAAAAATGAAAATTGATTTTTTTTTTTTTTAGTTTTGCTGTTACTTCAATACAAAGAAGCTGTGAGGAGGAAACACGGCTGTCATTTCAGCCGGCCTGACAAACATTCATAATGCTGAAATGCTTTCAAATGGACAAGATTTTTGAAGAGGTTCAAAAAACTTCACCTTAGTTTTTAATGCGGTTAAAACACCATGCTTGAAGTAGCACATTTTTCACATACCTTTTAATACCTCCATTGCACTGTCAACCGAGTTCTTTAAATACTCAAACAAGGATGCTGAAGCTAGATTACAAATAAGGATGACATCTATTAGGCAGCATTCAGTGCTTTGTGTTGGATCCTGTTTTGTGTGTAGTGTATGCTTATAGCAAGTATGTTTGGTCAGTGTTGGTATGTGCTTTGTTATCTGTGCGTGTGTGCGCAACTATGCCAGTTTGGGTTAAGCACAGAGTGGCCGAAGCCGCAGACACACAGGATAGGTACCTAAGTGGAATCAGGCCTGTTAGATTTATGGCCATTTGTTCGGAGAGTGTTCATCCACTGGCTATTATGGAATGATTAGAGGAGAAGGTGAAGCTCCAAGTCCAGCAAAAATCAATACGGCTGTCGAGAACAATTCAGCCTTTCCCGCTCCGAGGAGTATTAGCACCAAACCTCTGTCTCCTAACACTTCTTCATTCGTCTCCAAGTGATTCAGGCCCAAGCTTCCAAAACAGCTACGCCTGTTCTGTCCTGCATGTTCTTCTCATTGCAGCAGTGGGGCCCTGCTTCTATATGACAACTGGGAAGGCAACAGCTACACGACAAAGCTTTCATTCATGCCTCTGGAGTGCACCGAGTAACGGTGCAAAGCTAAAACATGTACTGTGTGTTGCAGAGAAGCATTGCTTTAACGGGGATTCGTTTTTAAGATTTGTTTTGCAATTTTAGCAAAACAAAGTTCTGAAGTTCAAAGACTAAAAATAATGTCAAATGTGACACTGAGTCTGTATTAAAACACTTCAAATGATGCATTAATGACAGAATTGTAAATCGGCAGCTGTGTTGCATGAACAGGACAAGGCTGAATAATGGGTTTGATAAAAAAAATAAAAATAAAAAACAAACTTGTGGATCACTGACCTTGTACAGTTTAAGGCTAGCCTCATGGCGGGAATTGACAGTGTGCATCCTCAGCTTCTCCAGGCTATTAGTGTAGTAGTCGCAGGCATTGCATTTTAGGTGCACCGGATTGCCTATGGCCACACATTTCAGGCGCCATTCGTTGCCTTTGCCCCCTTCTTTGATGTGGGCCACAAGCTGGTACTTTTGCACATGCTTGTCTGTTTTGCAGTGCAGCTGGAAGTTGGCCTTGAGCTGAGTAGTGTAGTGGCACAACTTGCACTGATGCGAGTCTCCAACAACGGCACGCCACTCCTCCTCCGGCAGGCTCCGTTCAGCTCCCATATGCATGCCAAGCACATCCAGGTTATCAGTGGTGAAGCGGTTGCACACAGCGCACTGAAAGAGCTTGAGAGAGGGATCTATAGTCTGCGATAAACTTTCTCCTAGGGTCATCAGTTCTTCGGACACCAACTGCCCACCACCTAGCCGCACATCCATAGGGATTTCCCCACCTACTAGAACAAAGCAAACACACGAAGAGAAAACAAAACAAAGAGAAGAGAACAGTATCATCAGCTGAGACCTATTCAAAGCATACAGTCTAGATGGCTAGTTCAAGTAAATACATGCTTAAAAGAATGTGTCTGGTAGGTATGATATTATGTGAAGGATAATGCTCATTTTTGTTTGTCTCTAGCCAACAAATAGCTCTGAGCTAGGAAACAAGAGCACCTGGACATTTCTACAAAAGACTTCCAATGCCAGAAAATGAACATGCACATTTTCACTGTTTGGGCTGATGCTCTTTCATCTCCTGCCTGTAAATCAACTCTAAAGGTCAACAGAAAAAAACAACATGTTTTCTAATTACAGTAAAGAGTTTCCAAGCGCAAAATACCGTGAATCAACCCCACTCCCCTTGTTCACACAATGATGCTTTTTATTCTTTTTAATTTACACTGCTTTCCTTGGATTATTTTCCACCTTTCTCTTCAGATTACCTCTAACACCTAACAGATTAAGTCTGCTTGGTACTGAGTCGAACCATAGAGCAGAGGGGGGAAAAACACAAAAAACTGCAAGCACATATCTTATGACACCGACCACATAATTGATGTCTGTAGAGACTGGGAAAAAAATGAATGCTAAAAAAACGAGGTAAGAGCCGGTGTTTTTGCCTTTGCTTGCTGATCTTTAATCTTTCACTGGCCAGACTGAGCATGCAGGCTTGACCCTGCCTGGCTTTACACTAAATTAATTCCAGCAGCTTCTTTTTATTTATTGCTGCAGTATGCAGCCTGTTCTTGGACTTTTCTCCATTACCTGAGTTTTTATAGCCAGGAGAGGGAGACCTTTGAGAAGCCCTGTGAAATCACTCACAGACCCAGCTCCCCAGTCATGGCTCTTTATGCTCAATCATACAAAACCACAGATGCACACATATGTCATTATACTGTACCTACCTGCTTTTATTCCCCTTGCACTTCCCTTTTCTCTCATTGTCTGTTACTATCAAGATTTCATTATTTACCATAGACCCCTTGTCCACAGCTAAATTTTGATTGCATGTCATCAGACCAAGCTTTTGTTTAATATAGGCTGCTTTATATTCAAACTATTTTAATGTGAATCTCTGTATATTAGGCCATCCTTTTTTTGTGCTAGGGGATTCTTGAAAAGAAAAAAAGGTAAAAGACTGAATCTTTCCATTTGATCAGACTGTTTTCAAGACAAATGTTTTAGGTATATAACCATCTGACTTGACAGTTGTATTGCTCCACGGTGTGCTGTAACCATATTTCAGGACAGAGAAGTAAAAGTTGCACCTCTCTTTAACTCCTGTTCTTGATCTCGTATTGTCTTTATCAGGGCTGTAGTCCTGAGTTTTGGGAGCGAGGATAAGAAAGAAGCTGATATAACCTGAGGTCAGCACTTGCCATAAATTGTACCTCTTTAGAAATACACCCTACAGTAAAAAAAAGAAAAAAGAAAAAGAAATCCAGAATGAGAGCATAAAAAGTGCACCTCTGTGTCTGTTTGTTTAGGGATCTCGTACTGAGCCTTATGTATTATATGGTGGTACCGTTAATATCAGAGTGTTTGTGTATGATAGCGTTAAGAGTTCCTTAAAGTGTGACCATGGATAACACTACTGCAGTTTATGGGCCCAGACTGTGTAATTATTGCCTCTCTTGCAATATGCTTATTACTACTCACCTCACAGGAAAATGAACCAGATGGCAGAAGAGGGAAAAAAAATTAGTCACAGCAATAAATTTTTGTTTGTGTCTTCAAACTGGTGACAGTTGAAACAAGTCTGTACAAACTGTGTGGTTGTAACTGGTCCTACAAACACTTTGCTATGCTGCTGAATTACCCTTGCTGAGGCCTCTAACCTCCCTTCTTTGACCAAGATTAAATTTATAGCTGAAATTACTGACTTGGAAGAAACGGAGAACTCCAGTGGTGAAGTTCAGCAGCAGTTTGAAAGTAAAAAGCTAAGGCTGGTTGACTGTGTGGAAAGGAGGGGGAAAAGCATAGATTATACATGTTTGGCCTTCTAAATCACCTTGTATGGATATCACACAGTGAGCTTCAAAATTCTGCTAAATCATATCAACACACTGTCATTTGAGTGCCCTGTAAAAGATTGCACGAGTAGGGAAATAAATAATCTTTTGCTTTCTGTATGCTGCCTGGCACATTTATTATAAGAAAAAAAATGTTATGCTGGCCTTGTGCACTAGAACATTCTACCATTGCTGGTAAACACATATCTTATGGCATGAGAACAAGGCAGCTGCCTAAGTACAAATCTGTGATATGCCAGAGTACAGCATATTGTATTGCAGCTTATCGCTTTGGTTTGATTTTCATTTGATAAAATTTTGCATTATTGTCTTGTGTTCGTGTAAATGAATAAATTAGGAATCAAGATAGAGTTCAGCTAAAAGGTCTATTCATTGGTTTTTCTTTTTTGTGGGGAAATGCTTTTGAGAACCAAATGGGACATACCAAGTGCAGGAGCCAAGGCAGCCATGTTCGGATCAAGGTGAAAGCTCCCCATCAGGAACTGGGCCTCAGCTCCAGCTGGGTCTATCTTGAGGCTTGGTGGAAGGCTCATGTTCTGCGTCAGGTAATACTGGTAGAGCTCAGCCTCAGAGGGCGAAGGCATAGCACCCAAGCCAAGTCGCCCGTGCTGCATCTGAGTCACATTCTGCTGGAGCAGCATCATGTTGTGCATGTGCTTTTCACTAGTCATGTGAATACGAAGGTTCCGTGCCACATTGGTCTCGTAGTCACACACCTCACACCTCCAAGAAGGTTTGCTCTTCGGCTTGGTTGGGGAGGGGACCCCACAAGGTCCGGACATGTGAGTGGAGGATTGTGAAGGATGGTGGTGGGGAGGGTGATGGCTACTGGCCTGGGTGACTGACGGGACAGCCACCACTCCTCCTGGTGTATGTCCAAACACCTGGTCCTGTGCAGAACCAATGGAGCCTCCATTCTGCAGTGTCTGCATATTGTTCAGGTGCTTGTCTGACTGCATGTGGATGCTTAAGTTCCCCTTTGTGGTGGTGGAGTAGTTACACACCTACGAAATACAAGATCAGTTTTTCTTAAGCTGTGATAAAATGATACAGACACGAATTTAATATCCTTAGCTGCTATATAACATGCACCTAAATCAACAAAAAGTTATCTACATACCTCACACCGGAAGGGCTTGTATCCACAGGTATAGCTTTCTCCACGAGCCAGACGAGGGTGGCTCTGACCACTGCTGCAGTATACGCAAGAGCCTCCAGAGTCTGGGTGCTTCTCTTTCATGTGGGCCTCCAGAGTCTGCTGGTACTTGTAATGCCAGTTGCATTTGGGACACTTGAGTGTCTTGCATGAATTGCGTGAATGCATCATGGTCATGTGACCACCCAAAGAACGTGAGGAACCCAGAACAGTGTCACATTTAGGGCATTCGACCCCACTAACTCCACTGCCACTGGGCCCATGGTTCTGTGAACACTCACCCATTCCTGTTATGTCACAGGAACCCCCTGGGAGGGGGTGCGAGTGGCCATGAGATGAAGGGTGGAGGTGATGATGATGGTGGTGCACGTGGTGATGATGCAGAAGGGCTCCATTTTCCTCCTCTCCCTCTGCAGGGCAATCATTTGGTTCTGGAGCTGTGGCACTATCTCGATTGGCACTTTCATCAGGAGCAGCATTGGTGGACAGAGGTGAGGAGGAAGTGCCAGAAGTTTCATCCTCGCTCCTTCTGACGGCAGCTGTCACCAGTGCCATGGGAACAGTAGGTCCCTGGCAGTTAAAGCTCAGAGGGAGCTCTGAGGTCCTCCCTCCACCATCTGCAGTTGAACCCTCTTCCTTGACAGAGGAGGAAATGGAAGCAAGGGCTTTGCTGTTAAGTGTGGAACTGACTGCAGAGGTGCAGGGAGAAGGCTGGAGAGTGCTACTAGGCATTAATAAAGGAGATTTGGAAATGCTTTGGTTTGAGACAGCTGGTTCCCCCGCTTCACCCCCACCGCTGCTACTGTTACCACCACAGGCCATTGCAGTGCTTTCTGCCTCATCTTCCTCTGCCCCTAATAACAGTTCCTCGTCCTCCTCAGAGCCCCCGGTCTGGCTGGATAAGTGTGCCTTGCTTTCATGTCCCTTAGTGTTCCCATCTTCTCCCTTGCAAACCAACTCTTTCCCAGCAGGCTCCTCTGTTCTCCCTCCCTGTTTGGGCAGGGCACTGGAGTCTTTGGCAGAGCCTGGGGATGAGGTAAGAGTGGACGCTTTGGGAATGCTCAGCCCTCCAAGAGAAAGCACTGAGCCTAATGGGGTTTGTTGCTGCTGCTGTTGCTGGAGGCCAGAGTCAGAGTCTTTGTTCAGGAGGGTCTCACTGCCCCCACTGCTGCTTCCAGGCTCTAGATGGACACCACTAAATGTGCCATAGAAGCTCTGTCCAGAGTTAAGAGGGAGCAGCGTAGATGGCAGAGGAGTGCTCTTATTTTTTGGTTCCAGGAAACTTATGAGGGGCTCTTTGTCCTTCCCAATGCCCTGGATAATGGCAGATGCATGCTTATCTCCTAACAGCCGCCGCTCATCTTCACACAGTGTCATGCGGTGATCGTGGACAGCATGAGTGGCAAAGGAACGGGCATAGCCGAAGGACAGCTTGCAGAGAAAACACATGAGAATGGGCTTACCCTTGCCATATAGGGCTAGCCCATCAAATTTGGAGAAATCCACATTGTTGGGAACATCTTTGGATACACAGGACTTCTTGGCAGACCCATCGCTGTTCAGGTAATCCTTGTTGCTTTTGTGCCGCACATCGAAGACACGGAAACTGTGCAGGACAGGGCTAAGGCCTGCCATTGTTGAGGTATTGGGGAAACCTTGGTCTGAATTACCAAACCACTTTCCAAAGGACGAGGCTATGTGGAACGTGTTGATGATCTGTGGGTAAACTGAGGACGAAGTCCCAGCAGGTTCCCCTGGTTTCCCCCCACTCGAGAGAGAGTTTGTAGGAAGCAGGCCGGGTACCATGCCTCCACTACTTTGGATCAACTGACTGAGGCTCTCCACAATGTAGGCTGAGCCATCTGGTTGGTAGACTATCTCTCCAGCCAGGTTCTCCACATCACTACTCTCCTCTTCCTCTTCCTCCTCCCCTTCCTCACTCCCACTCTCAGGTGGTCCCTGCTGTTGTGTGGGCTGATGTCGCAGAAGAGTGGGCATACCTCCTCCCCCTGAAGCTATTGGCATCCCAGGAAAAGGTTGAAGACTAGGGAAACAGTTGTCAATCTCCATTTCATCTAAGTCCTCAGATTCTTCCTCTTCTCCACAGCTCACTCCCTCTTGGTCTTCTTCGTCAAGACCCTCTCCTCTGGGATGCAGCTGGCCTGTGGCAGAGCTATCACGGTGGGTCTGGGGTGATGTCTGTTTTGGCTGCTTCTGCTGCTGAGACTGTAGTTCTCTTACCCTGTCATGAGGTGCAATAGAGTTTTGGGACTGAGAGGGGTAGGGACCAGAGAGAGACAGTGGGTCCAGGGAAGGTGCCTGGTTGGTGCAGGTGACCTGTGAGCTATTGTGATCGTTCCAGGGCTGAGGTGGTTGCTGCTGCTGGGAGGAACCGAGCCCATCGTCTGTCCCAGAAACCACGGGAGACTCACAGCTGTCCATGCTGATGCCTACATGAGGCATTCATCGCATCCAGGCCTGCAGAGACACAAAATGATTGCGATAAGAGGTTAAAGTTGTATTTTGGACAGTAAGCACACAAACAGCACATAATTTATTTGCTATGTAAATTAGGGAAAGATCAGACTTATAAATATGAAAGGAAGACAATGGAAAAAAAAGTTTGAAAGAAAAAACAAGCGAATGTATGGCGATGTATCGTAAGAGACAAAAGTCTGAGATATAATTGGAAAAATGACACCATGCTCATTACGCTAGATTAGGCACTTAAACACAATACCTGAGACAAGCACTAATAAGACTTCCATGATTCATCTTCCTGCCATATCACAAAGGTACCATCTTTTATCTTCACCTTCCAAACAACACCCCTAATCTTATATTCTGCAAATCCTACATCCGTTTTTAATTAACTTGCAGTCAGAAAAAAGGCAGCAACAGTCTAACTTAATGGATCAAATAGATTCCTTGTGAGATAATTAGACATTGAGAAGCCACCCATCAGCATGTCGTACATTTACATAACTAGAAGAAAAAAAAAAAAGGGAAAACTGTATCTAAAAAAAGAAAGAAATTCTTAACAGTAATACTGTTACCACTCCACCTCCAGTGGTGTACATAGGAAAAGAATGTAATTCATGTGCATTATTGAGATAGATTTGTCTGGACGCTAACATGAGCAATAAAAGTCAGTATTTTCTATGAACCCAAAACACATAAGCTGGTTTGGGACTTCACTGCAGCTGTGTTTAGATCTTGCATCCAATAACCTCCACGCTTAGCCTGGTTTCAAACACTCCAGCCATCCTCTGCCTCTGAAATAATAAATGGGAGCTGAGCTTTCGGGAGCTGGCCATGCCCCGAGCATCTGAGAGACTCAACGCAGGCTGCAATTTAGAGCGCAGAAGAGATAAAATGATAGCGCAAGATACTGCTGAGCTAATAATTTTATTAAAGGGATGCAGCCAACATTGATTAAAGGGGGCAATCGCGCTGAAACCAATAACTCTGGGCTGCCCTTTAACCCAACAGTACTGAATATTACATGAGCAAAGTTTCCCGGCACCGAGCTCACTGCCATGTCCTGGTTGATTAGCACATTCACCGCTTGCACTTGATTTATTTACTTATTTACTTAGGGATGCAAATTTCAGCTGCGATCAGAATGGAGTCTACCCTACACCTTAACATATAAAGCACTGAAGGAGAGGAAAGATTGATAATGTCTGTCTGCCTCTTCATGAATGTCTGATGAGGCTTGCTTCCCGTGCAACATACCTGAGACCTCCCCAGCCTATGTGCACTCAAACTGCAAAATGCAAAACAAAAAAGTCATGATAAAGGACCCTCATTTTGTATTTGGTCTGCTAAATGAAGAGTCAATCGTGAGCAGTAAGTAAAATTAAATAGAGAACCATAAATACACACAAATTTCTGCTAGCATGGTCTGTCTGATTATTTTGTTTACATTCAACAAAAGCTAACTTCAGTGACCCTTAAGTTACTTTGCATATAAAATGAAAGATATTAGACTGGCTGGCTTATTAACATGATTGCTTTATACAGCCAGACATGATTTAGCGATGGCTGCCAAATTGAGTGAGGGGATACTAGCCTTACTGGTCTGTATTTATTATCTGCTCCATTAATAATAGGCTATGAGCTCAACAGCCATTTCACACAAATGGACTGAGGGCAGTGAGAGTAATGCAAGAAAAAACGCACCACATGTCAAACAGACAGTGATTCTTCAGACTAAAAGCAAGTGGATAAACTGTACGAAATGAAATGGGGGGTGGGGAGAAAAAGTGACTCGTCTAAATGGACTGTCTCATAGGAAAACATCTCCATGTGTCCTGTCAGAACATGGAGTTTTTCACACTTTGTTCCTGTAATCTATTAGGCCCCTCCTTCAGATTCCACTGCCTGTCTCAACCAGGCCTGGGAACACTAGGACCACATGCACAACTATTTTTTAAGAGCCCGGCTCAAATCCCCCCCACCTGGCTCTACCCTTCATGTGTTTCATGTTTTGTGGAGGTCCCTCTAAATGGTCTTCCATGCTTCATTTGGTAAACTAGATGACCAGTAAACCTCGATCCCCCAAAGAAGGGAGAAACCCTAGCCAAGCAACAGTGTGTAAAACAAAGGGTTAGACTTGAGGGAGAAGAGACTGGTATAAGGCCAACAATGACCTCTAAAGTTCCCTAGTCTCCTCTTTTCCTCGGGTTTAAAAAAGGTGAGTACAGTACCCATCAATTCACATTACCGCTCAAGATTCCTCAAGCAATTAGCAACAGACAGGATAAAACAATGACTCTTGATCAGTGCTGGAGCGCCGAGATAGTTTGGTGTGTCTAGTGCCTACAGAAAACAGAATTGCCCTTTAAAATCAAGATGGTGTAATTCAATAACCTGCAGTGGTTACTGATGAGCAATGGGATTGTCTGGAGTCGGAAAGTCGCAGATGGGCCAACTGATATAATGCTGTTTGTCTCTAGGAGGTCTGCTTGGCTCAGCGACACCTGTTTAAAGTAGGAAAAGCTTTAATCTCTAGGAGGCACTAAAGGAGTCCAGGAGACAAAGAGACGCGGTCAAAGTAGAGGGGAAGTGGAGGAGGCTGGTGTCTTTGTGTGCTGATTGTGTTAATAACCACAAATAAAAATGATGGAGTAGACCACTAGAGGTGACTAGTACTGTTATTATGTACAAGTTACCTATATGTACTGTTACACATTGCAATATTTAGAAACCAAAAAAAATTGCCTTTTGAATACTGGCATTACAAAAAGTGATTCTGTCATGGCGTCTGCCCCTGTTTTGCCTTTTAATTCTGAATATGGGTCCACTGAGTTGACAATAAGCAGGCTGTGCGCAGCCAAAACAAGCCTTAGTTGACAATAAGAGATAATCACAGGGAAGAAAAGGCTGGATTCCTGAGCTGATCTCAGGGAAAGCATGATGATGCACAGATCCTAACTGCAGCATTCACCCCCTACTGCCACCTGCCATCAAAGACTTTATGCCAGAGTCTCCTCGCTCTTCTATTTTCTCTGTGGCAAAAAAAAAAAAAAAAAGGTTATGCTCGTCCCCCTCCCAACCACAAAGCAGATAAGACTGAACCTTGTGAAAAGGCCTTGGTTTTAATGAACAATGTCAGAGAGTGGGTCTGGATGTCATTTTGTAGGGATGCAAAATGAGATAAGTTTTAAGATATGGGTCCTTTCATTAGGTGGGATTTACTGGCCAACTGAGGCAGGAATTAAAGGCTAAAGAAGCATCTGATTATAAGCATGCCTGATCACCTGCCCAAAGGCCTGGTCTTGCCTTTAGAAGACCCTGGTCTCTAGGGTTTCCTGGGGGAATTAGCTCAGACTCTGTCCAAACTGTAAATACTGCTACTTGGGGGTGCCCTTACTCTTACTGCACATACGCATACTCACGAGTTGTGAGGGCACACAAGTCTGTTAACCTGCCAAGAAAGACCCCACACAATACACCAGTTCTGATTTTCAAACATGCATCAGTGATGTTCCTTGTCTGTGTCTTGTCTCTGCGCCATCACAGAGCCTGGCTAGCCACCGCAGGGTAAGGGGCGGTTATTGGAAAATCAATGGCATGAACGCTAAGCAAGTTACAGGAAGATGTGGGAAGGAAAGGTTCTTATTGATAAAGCAAGGGAAGGCTTTTGATGTTGCACTAGGGACATGCTCATTGATGGGGAAACCATTGTAGTCCTCAGGCAGAGCGGCGCATGGGTTTATCTTGTAAGCTTGTTTCAATTAATCACCAATAAAGGCATGCATGCATTGCACTTTTTAACATATGTCTACTTTAATGCCTGGTATGGCTTAGAAAAGTCTGGTTTTAAGGCCCTTATATTTTAGTGACTGAATTGATATTTTTAAAACTTCACAAGTGTTTTTTTCTTTTTCTCTTCCCCCTTTTTCCTATTTTGTTTTGTTTTTTTAACTGCAGGTTTGCTTCCATATAAAGACCTTATACTCCACTAAGGCAAGATGTGAGTTTATGACTGATATGGTGTCACAGAAAGCTTAACTGCATGGTACCAAGAATAAATAAATACATGGCATTATCAGTAGAGCAGCATTGTGGTGCAGTGGTTAACACTGTCATAGCAAGAAGATCCAATCATCATTAAATATAAACAAATACATAAATATACCTCTTATACTTTAGTCATTCTTTATTTAAAAAAATCCAAGATTACTTTCATACTGTCACTGTGAACATCAACAGTCAATACTCGTTAACTCTGTGGAGGTGAAGTCTTGGTTTCCTTGATCCCCATCACTTTAACTCAATTAGCAACAATTAACAATGAAACACAGTAATTTATTATGTGCTGTAAATATTCAGTCTACTCCTGTGCTAATGCAGACATAAAGGTGCTCCAGTACTGCTCCAACTGCAGGAGGCAAAAAGTCACCTCAGGTCGATGGCACTCGGCCTGTAAACAGGGCTTCCCGTAAAATCAATGATCTTCAGTAGGAGCTATCAGTCTGTCTAACAGAAATAGCCATGGCTGTGCTGAGTCTAAGGCAGGGAAGAACAGTGCTGTGTGTTTACATCAGTGTGTGAGAGTAAGGGAGGCTGATCACTGGCCTGTCTGGGAGGTATTTCTCAAAGGCAGCAGAACTGAGGCATGTAGATCTGTCACGCATGCAGCTAGACAAGGCTTACAACTCACAGATTTTATTACTGTAGTTCTTTTTGTGTACTTTATGCGTTAATCTAATGCTGGAACAAACGTATAAGTTACAGCCAAAATAATCCTTGCTGATTACAATATGAGCAAACTCAAATACCCAGGAGGTGATATGCTGATTGTTTTAGTTTCACAGTACTCAATTTTAGTAATCATTTTGCACTAGCAAAACTGGCCAGTGAAGGCAAAATTGATTTGTTTGTAGTATCAATTGCCTCCTTTGTTAATAGACCTGAAATAGAACCTTGAAAATGATTTTACCCTTTATGCAACACCATCAAATCGTGCTAATCCATTCCATGTTGCAGAGCGGAAGAAAAGTTATTTAAGACAAATCAGCAGTGAAATCACAGCACAGAACGGTATGTTGATCATACACAGGGCAGTCTGATTAAATGATCAGACTTGAGCTCAGCTAAATTCCAAAACCCCTCAGTAGGGATTTACACATGGCACTAGAGTGTTTCCTCAGTTTTGGAGGGTGTGATAGAAACAGCATGCTGGTGTAATTAGAAGTAGTTAATTAGCTGTGGGTTAATTACTGGGTTCTGCAGAGCGATAGCGAAAGACCTGGTGGGGTGGCAAAGCAAAGAAGCAGCGAACACACAGCAGGAAGCTCCCAGTCTCCCACCAATTAGCAACCAGCATGGGGAGGGGAGCTTCTCTGGTGCACTTGGAGTACAAATGTGTAAGAATCATTTCATTCAAACCTCTGTGCAAGGGAAGAGAAAGCGACGGTAGATATAATTTGCATGGCGTTAGAAACATTTTAGCATTTTTCTTTTTTGGGGGGATAGAAAAAGTGGCAAGGTACATTGGAATTTTAGACGACAAGGTGATGCAAATAATACAACAGCCATTAAGCCCACAGAGTGAACGGGAAATATTATAATTACTGCAAAAGCAACTACTTCCTACGGCAACAAAATCATTCTTCGTTTTGAAAGGCTGCACTGCATTATTTTCCTGTTATGTCCCACGTGGTTTGTTAAGAAAGCTTTGTAATTTATAAGCGCATAAATTATCCTTGGAATTAAGATATTGATGTATAATAAGAGAAGGGCTATTGGGCACAAACTAATGTTCGCCCCCAGGCAACCCAGTGCGCAGAGCAATAGGGTGTCTTTAAAATCGCAAAAAAAGACTGTGAGAATGAGAATGAGACAGAGTGAAACTCGCAGCTGTATCTTCCAAACAGTTATCTGATAAGTTTGATATACATTATCCATTTCTGCTCAATTTTAGACTAACAGACATGGATATTGAATGATTTGTAACAGTCTGAAATGCAACCTCACATACTTTGGCACGCCGATCTGACTTTCCCATAGTGTGGAATGCAGAAAAGCTGAAAGGACAGATAACACTTTGTGCATTGGTCTTTCAGGGTTTAATCAATCAGAGAAGTACACGCTGATCAGATTGGGGAAGATGCAAGTTAAAAAAAAAAAAAAAAAAAAAGAATGCCCCAGATAGATATTTGCAGATGCACAACTGCGTTTCCTGCAGTTTAGCACAACAGAGAGAAAGAGAGAGGGAGAAAGTGAGAGAGCTAAAGACACGTGTCCACTGAAAGGTCAGGGACAAGGGGGAAATGTGCTGATCAAAGTCTTTGAGCCCCCGGACCTTCATTTCTACTAATTATCAAATCTTCCCCTATTTATATCTGCGGGAAGCAGACGGTCTCTAAAGAGAGGATGGAAGTGAAATCTGCAAACTACAGTGCTTTCAAAGCTTCTGTGTGCACTCACTCCATTTCATTTGTTCTACGGTACCAGGATTAGGGTAGTAGAAGCTAAGAGAACCACTGAGCACCACTGAAATGTTGTGAATAGACTGCAAGGCTGAGCAAACTAAAATACTTTATCAGTGCCATTCTTCAGCGGTGGAAATGTTATCTGTCATTGCATGGTGCTATACAGAGATGTGGTCCACATACAGCATGCACAAATGTGTGAAGACACACCTTCTTGCAGCTTTCAACTAAGGAAACCACAAACAGACTTGTTAAAGTGATCAATACCATTGAAATATTAAACCTTAAGAAGCCACATTATTGATTGGGACCCAATGATAAAATGGTTTATTATCACAATTGTGGGGCTTTATGTAAATGTTCATCCACCATGTGCTGTGGCTTAATATGAACCTTCCACCACACACACACGCACACACACATAAACGTATACATAGGCACATGTGCACGCATACACACACACACCTTCCAACCCACTCAGCTCTGCTCTTTTACCCTGCCATCTAAAACCTGAGGGATTGGAGGGATTGGGGCGGACAGGGAGTTGTCATTACCACTACTTCTGCATCCATTAAGGAGAGCTGACACTGATCAGCATACTGAGCCTCTGTTGACTGAGAGAGGAGAAAAGGGATCTAGCCCCCTAGAACAACCTGGCAGCTCTGGGATCTAGTCTAAGGGACATCAGGCTGGTGTTACTTTGAAGGCAAAGCATGCAGGTGAGCACAGGACTCAGACTCTATGCGAGGATCACGCCCTGACAGACAGGTCGGGGACAGGTATGACATGTCTATAATGCTGGGTCTTTCTGTCTAATCTGGAAAACAAATACCTTAGTAATGACCCAGTCCTGCACCTGGTAAAACACAGGCTTCACCAGCACCTGGAATTAGACAAATATCTGTTCGCTAAGCATTCTTAAAGCAACACGCTCAAAAATACTTAAGATAATTTCGAAGGTATGAATATATGATGTAAAGATGCTTTTTTTTTTAAAGAAATAAAATGTAGAGGAGAAACAGCAAATGTGTAATATCCCGCTAAAATATTGGTAAGTATTAAGGCTAAGGTAGGACATTAAACAGTGAGCAAGACTATGAGCAGTTGAGTTAAATGACACAAAGGCCCAGAAGTAAAACACAGAGCCAGTGCCACAAGCCTGCGAGTTAGAGGCCAGTGTTCGGTTAAGTATCTAAACCTGAGCAGGGTGATAAGATCCCTTTTAGAAGGCATGTGAAGGCCAAATGACCAGGAAACCCGAGTAATGTGGGTGAAAGCTGTCTGGGGTGAGAGCAGAGACGTGGAAAGTCATGCAGCGTTATGTGTGGAAAATGGAAACTTACTATCTCTTTTACACACTTCATAATGAGAAGAACTGCAGTCCCATTCGCATAAGCTTGTATGTGCATATACCATATCATGTGTAAGCACACACATGCACGTGCGCGCGCGCGCGCACGCACACACACACACACACACACACACACACACACACACACACACACACAAAGCGGGGATTAAAGAGTGTCCCAGTGAAACCATTCTGTGGAAATTATTTCTTTGCAGAAAAAAAAGGCATGAAAGCCAATGGCGACCTGGCCTCTAATTCTAGAGTAGGATATCCTGGATAAATAATTAGAGGGTTGCTTTGAAGACCTTGCACAGCTGAACCATTCACTCCCCACTTCACATTTGCTAAAGTCATTAATGACAAAGATTTAGAAAGGAAAAGCGAAAATCTTTCTGGTACACAAATACTTTTTTTTTTTCTTTTTTTTTTTTATGAGGCCTGGCCCAAATTCCTCTCCGCTTAGCTGAAGCCCTTATCCTGGGAAAGAACTGCACGCGTTTTAAACAATAAACCTCAAGGGAAAACTGAATTCTATTGCCCCATTCCCTACTGAATTATGAGGGTTGATTAAGTTAAAAGAATAATGCGCCCTGTGTTTTAAAAGGGGAAGTGGACAAGAAATGTTTCAATGCAGCAGACAATATTATCAAAGCAACAAAGACTTTTATATTTCAGAGCGTAGTAAAAGAGCGTAATAACAAGCCCGCTATGAATGCAAGATTAGAACGTACCATGCTCTAATGAACAAACTGACTGATCCACCATGCTTAGTCACCGCATGTGTCACGTCTTCAGTGGGCTGTGTGGCTAACCTGGATCAATCAAAGCGGGGGAGAATCTGACAAGTAGAATTCCCAACAAAAGAAAATCCACTCACCAGTGTGCATTTTAAATTCCACTGCATACAGCAGCAAAATCTTTCAGCATTTTTTAAAAAAAAAAACAAATAAAAGGAAGATGAACCCACTGAGCAGGGTTTCCATGCCGATGAGATGTCTAATCTTTACACTGCCAGTTTACAAACAAAACACTCATTAATCAGATCTAGATGTAATCATAATGTTAAAAGAAGAGCAGAGCTTGCCCTACAGTTTACAAGGACAGCTTCCAAGGTAAACCTTGAAAGGTGATGTGCATTTCTTCTGAGTAAAGCTGTGATGAGGAACTGTCAACAGAGGAAAAGGGAAGGGAAAAAAAACAAAAGAAAAACAACTTGTTAAGTGTATAACAAGGTGGCCTGGAGGGCAATGCCGAAAGACACCTCAGCACTTGACTCTGTAGTGTGCAGGGAACATCAAACAGCATTTCTGTAACAACGCTGAGCACTGACAGAGCCGACCACAGTGTTCAGAGGGCCCTTGTGTGAAGAGAAACACTTCAGTTTGTCAGGAAATAAACAGGCAAAATGTGACTAAAAGACAACAATTCCTTCTGCAATAGTAATAAGTGCTCATATGCACTAAATCTGAACCCAGTGTATGTTGGGAGACCTATCTGACATGAGGGAAAGCTACTGCCATTGGAATAGCAAGAAGGTGTATGTGTGTGACACCCAAAGACGCAAGGATTGGGTGGTAAAATTAACCCTCTGTTTGAAGCTGCGAAGAAGATGAAGAAGGAGTAAAGACAAAGCTTACTGAAATAAAATTAACAAATGATCTGAACTGTGAAAGAACAGTGCTTGAACCAAAACCTGGCATGCTGCTATCTACTGTACAAGTGTCCATTCACTTGGTGCTGAGGTTGCAGATGCTCAGTGGTAACAGGACATTAAAATATCCTACGCCCGTGGGGACAGGGAAGAGACAGAGGAAACAGACAAATGAGAGGGAGAGGGAGAAGCAAAAACTGGAGTGATATTTTAAGAAATGTGGAGTGTGTTAATAAGTTCCTCTTCTTCCTGTCCTCGCCTGGCCTGGTCTGAGTGTTGTGACAGCTACAGTGCTGTGGAGCTATATTTGAGAAAGACCAGCCCCTTGCCCCTCATCCCCACATATACACTGCAGCCCTTGTTCATCTTTCCTAATGAAATGGCCACATGCCTCCTCTCATCTCAGAGTTGCTTGCACACTGTAGCACCTGGTAGATATAAATCAGGCTCACTGAGCTGTATTTGGGAAGTGAGGCATTAAGCATGACATGGGCTGTCAAAGTTCAGATCGCACCGACCGCAACATCTAGTTGAACTGCTGTAGAACAGACCAGAGACCAAGAAGCAGGCCTACCATCAGCCTCTTATCTTCTGCCTCACAGCTCTGCATGACATGGCTGCCACATCTGGGCCCCAGCTGGGCAGCCTGCTGAGCACAGTGTAGCCCAACTAAGTAATGCTAATGTCAAGAAACCCTGTAGCACCCATATTACATATATTCATGTATTCATGGTTAAGAATCCTTTTTTTTTTTTCTTTTTTAAAGGCATCAATAGTTTTTTAAAAAAGTGACAATTTAAATGGACATTGATTGCTGTCATTTATCTTTTGGCTTTCTTATCTGTGGGCTTGTGGGTATTATTACAGGTTTTAAGTGGTTAGGATCTATTTCTGAGCAAGGAGATAAAAAAGTAGCTGAGCGCCTGCAAGCATACTGTATGTACCCTTATGTGTGCGTGTGTGTGTTTGAGTGGAATTTTTGTCACGTGATCGCAGAGGCTGAAGGTCAAAGACTGTAAGAGAACCCACACATTCCTCAGAGGACAGGCACACATCTTCAGTGCATGAAGATTTGTAGGTCTGCATCAACTGCGATGCATGCATGCATAAGCATATTGAAGAAGCCAAAGCTCCAGTTTTCCGCCACTCCACCCGTATACCCAAGAGATTTATACTTGAATATTAAATATTCTCCACCAAGCTTTAGATGTATGGGATAACTCCAAACACACACACACACACCACATGGAGGCAGGGCGCTTAAAAAGAAATGAAAATGAGTGCAAAGTGACAAAAGGGGCTAATGAGTGTGGGGGGGAAAAAAATCTGTTAGAGATTTTGTTGTGGGCTTTTATAGATGATACATCCTGCTCTTATTTTCCATAAGTCACAATGAAGTGTTGAGGTGGTGCAAAAAGATGACTACAAAAAAAAAGGAAAAACAAACGGACAGAGCAAAGAATGAGGGGACTACCTAACTACCCAGTTTAACAAGTATTTCCATTAACAATTAATTATCTTCACGATCGAGGGGCTCAAGCTAAAGAAAGATGCCTGACGGAAGAAAAAAAAAGAGGTATGTGAACAGCAGCAATAACACTGGCTTATGACACATAACATTTATTAATTCAGCATGTTGGAGGGAGTGCATGCAAAGGGGACAAAGACTGTTGAGTATATATGGGGTAGAAAAAAATGGGTCTTACAAGTGGCTTCTGATTTGTGTTGCTATTTGAAGTGAAATTTGAAGTGAAGACTTTACTTTGCCCTGGTGCACCCATGCACCCATGCGAACATGCATACAAATACAAATAAGAGGCACATTACATCAAAATGTAAGAGTTTAGGGAACGAGTGAAAAAGGGCCAGAGTTGTCTCCCAAATAAGGCTAATAAGGCTAAACATATATGTAGGAAGGAATAAAGGAATAAAAACCCCCCTAAGATTATTTGTTTTTTCATAGGAAAGTAAACCTCAGTCAGTGGCGGCAGATTCCACACTGCCTTGAGAATGGGACATTTAATACACATTTAATTAATGATGTCATTGTTTTGACATTGAAAGTGCATGCCAGCAAACAAGATAAACAAGGTCTAGCGTTGGGAAGAGTGCTATCAGAATACTAAGGGAAACAGAAAGCTGAGCGATCACATTCAAAGCACTTTGAATCTTAACGCTGGGTGCTTAGCTGACTCCATTCAATCCTCCATGTGATGAGAGAATATTTTACTCACAAGCACTCATGTGTAAAGGTCAAATGCATGTATGTTAGACTAAATAGCAGACAGATACGCTGCAATGTTGTGAATGGATTCTCTCAGTAGCGAAGCGAGTTTCACCACAGCGTTACACCAGCGTGGTGGACATAGCTGAGTGTGCTTACACATGCCAGTGACAATTAGAACAAGACAAACAGACAGTTATACCCAATACACATATATAAGCATATATTTGACACATACACACTATTAATATATGGAGGGAGAGAAAGAGAAAGAAGCCATAAAAGTATAAGACAAAAAGACAACAACATTACACCTAAGACATAAGGCGACAACAAAAGATCAACTCATTCATGGGTGCATGAGCCAACTTGCTTACCCACATTTGTGCTTCCCTCCTTTCACACAGACACAGAAAGAAAAACACATTAGCATGGAGGCAAGAATTAGAGCAGGGCCAACTGGCTCACCCTGAAAGTTCAAGTTGAGTGCCACTACAAATTACAAGTTGACAGCTTTAACTGTCCCTGGTATGTGTTTCTTACAACGTACATGCATGTTGGAGTTTGCTGTTGAAAGTGCCTCTAGACATCTGCTCTGGATAAGATATTTACATGTCTCCGTTATCTCTTCATTTAAAAAAAAAAAAGGAACACGAAAAGGTATGTAAACAAGCTATATTCAGATTGGTTTAGTGTAATGATGGCGAGCACCTTTGTCTCTAAATCTTGGATGAAAAAAAAAACTATAAATTTGTTTTCTATTATTTGTAGTTTAAGTTACTACTCTCATTCTGTGTGTTCTTTTCCTTTTCCAAAGCGGCATAGAATATCCCTTCAAACCTACTAAAAAACAAATGTCCCAACGATGTTCCTTATGGTAGGATCATCTGCCCCATGTCTAGCAGATGCCCCCATATTTGTGGAAGGAGAGTGATAGAGGCTGTGTAAAACGAGAGGGCACCTAATTGGTTCATAACCTGTAATTGTGTAGAAGTAATTGGAGTGGACTCACAGATGCCAGGTGCACACTATGGAGGTGGGGCAGTGGTTTGCCCTTTGACTGTGAGAGTGTGTTTGCGTGTGTGTGTTTGTGTACGTGTTCATGCATGTCACGGGGTTAGCAAAGATCGGAGTTAGGGGATGGGGGATGGGGGGGGGGCAACGACACTTCTGCAGCATAGGTCCCCAAAGAATATGCGTTAGGTGTGGCGTGTGCCTATTAGGTCCTTAAAACCACATGAAAGTCCATGAGCTGAAACTTGAAACAACACAACCACACCCATGGCAAACAGGCACACATATAAAAGTACACACAGCCAAACAATGTATACATGCATACTATATCACAGCTTCGTGTCCACCGGCAATGTTTTTTAGCCCGCTGTTGACTGTAAGAAATCTGCAGCTCAACATTTTCTCATGGCTTGCATGGTGGGTCAATGGGATCAATGCGCTCATGGTCCACCTAGCCAATAATACACCTCTAGCAATCAATGTAATGGGGGCTGAGTGTTAATTGGGACAAAGTAAGAGGAGGGTGGGTGATGGAGCACATGGTGCTTTTTGCAGAAGCATCAAAAACGCTGAACAGGGTCATGCAGAAAGCTGCTTAATGTCGTCAGCATGCTTGTTTAATTGATTGCTTAAGAAGTATTTTCGTATAACAAATAGAAACGGTTAGCGTGCGTTCAAGTGCTGCGCAGTAAAGAAAAGGAAGTAGTTCAGGGAACATCTGTTTGTCTTGCCTATCACCTTGTGATTATCAGTAATTAGCCAACCCCTGTAGTTGTGTAGGTGAGGTCATACATTCCCGTTATTGGGTAGAAACAGCTCCCATTCAACTTGCCACCTTGTTTCTACACTTTGCTGTTTATAGTCTCTTCTTTAACATTTACATTCTCGAAGAGCACCTCGCCAAAGAATCACTTTCTCTACTTCAAGGTTGCATTTTAAACTGCAGTTACTTTGAATAGATAAAACGGAGGCAAACCCAAAACAGGCCTGAGCTTGGGATGGGAATAAAATTAGTAAAAGTTGAGTATAGTTTGCATTATCCACTTTCGTGAATGTTCAGATAAAAACAGCAAATAATCCAACATATGGATTTGAGCTCAGTTGCGAGATGACGCTTGCTTCAAAGAAAAGTGCCCTTCACATCCTGCTCTAAAAAAGAACTACAGTATCCTGTTCAAGCAGAAAGCAGATCATCTTCTCTTCACTCAACAGCCATGCCGCAAACTTACTGGGGTGAAAACCGAGAGGGTGAAGATGACAATGAAAACAAATCTGCATTGTAAAGTGGGAAGCTGTTTTTGCTGTTCATAGGTAGAGCAGCTTAGAAGTGGTACATCATACACTGTTAAAAATAAGACTGGCATATTCAAACATTTAAGCATGCTTTTGGCAGCAGGTGTCTTTTGATGGAAATCATGACAAACTTCCAATTAAACAAAAGCAGCGAGATGGGGGGGGGGGGCATTACAGAGTCAAATGTTTACCCAGCTCGTTTAGTGTACGGTTGTTTATTTCTGATGAGAAGCTCACAACTAAAAAAAAGTATATGTAGAGCACAGGAAAAACCTGCCCGACAGATATTCTGTCTGTCAGCTAAATGGAAGTAGGAAGTGATGGTAAGGGAAACATCCTCCACCAGTACAAACGGTTTCCCCTGTGTTGCCTGTTGTCTCGACGTTAGTCAATGTAGCATCCCAGAAAAGGGCTGCGCCACACAAACAGCTCAGAAGTTTCACTCACTACAGGAAAGTGTCTCATACCTACAATCAAAAATACATTGCTTTCTTTTTACCTTCGTTGACATCAGTAAGAAACTGCTACCACTTGCACTGTAACGGTATAACTTCATGTATCAGTCGATCTTCTTCACCATGAACAACATGGTTGCCACTTATCTGAGCTATTTGCTAGAAGTGAGGACAACCAATAGAGATATATTGATTTTCCACCATTTTGGTGTAATTTGGTGAAGATTAATTAACATCTCGCCTTGCTCTGCTCAGCTTGCTGACACAATGAACAGGGACGGGTCACAGGAAGGTCTAAAGTCAGGACCCAATTGGTCCAAAAACAAGGTGGCCTCCACAAGACCCTTGCCCACCCCCAGCCTCTAAATTACCTAGGCTGACACTGGTGGGGAGGAGTCAGGAGCCCACTTTAGGTCTGTACTCAGGCCAGTGGTTGAACGGGTCAAGACCTCCCCATTAGGGAGCAGGTCAAAGCCACATAACTCTTTAGCTAAGGTGAGGGTCACTGCGATGGTCTGTCCGAGTCGGGGTCAACCAGAGGTCTCTGGCCACTGAGGTTCATGGCAATACAATAAAAGTAATCAATCTGGCCGCTAGACCCTGGTCAATAATATACTCCCAGGCTGTGGAGGGTCACCACCTGTTCCCTGGCCTCTCCTTGGACTGTCCTGGACTTCCTGAAGATCTTGGATTTCACTGTCCTGAAGGAAAAGTGGAAGTCTGGTGCAGAGAATAATGAAAGTCCACATATATAGTTAAGCACTCTGGTATAAAACCATGACAAATGTATAAGCTCTCAGTAGACAGCAACTGGAATAGTTCGGTTGTAATTATTTTACTGCGTGTTCATGCAGTTAAGTCAGCTGTCAGTTAATATCCATTTGGTAACAAATCTGGATCTTCTTTGTCTATAGGAGACACTTTACGTCACACCAACAAATACCTGGTCAGTTCAGGATGCCTCTAGTAGAGAATAAAATGTGCTTTACCGGAGTCCAGCCTAAACAGAGACAGAGCTAGGCTATGAAATTGACACGGCTCACCGACATGAGCTGTATCCTTTTTTTAAAAATGCAGACATGCCTTTTTATATCATACTCCTATTGCACTGACAAAAAAACCTCCTCATACACTGTATGGTGACTAGTCAGAATGCATTTTCCTTAATACTGCTAATCTTACTTTCTTTCAGTGTCTTGTGACAAACATTGCCAGCACTGCTCTCTCTCTGTTCTTCCCTCTTTGGCCTCTCACGCTTGCCATGAATGGAGACAGACAGCATCCTTGGCTCCTGCCAGGATGAGGCAGCAGTTAATTCTTGGCTGCCCTCCCTCTTTGCTTAAAGGCAGGTATAGAGTTTCCAACAGCTCCAGCTGGCTTGATACAATGGAGATCTCAGTGCAAAGGCAAAGTTCCAAGCAGGTGAACTAACCTCTCCTCCTTTGCCTTATAGGCCTTATCAGCCATATCAACAGTGGTGCCACTAACATCCCTACACCTCCACCAGAGCTGACCCATTCTTTCTCAAGTTCCAGTCTCCCTAACCCTTAAGTCTCACACCACTGCCAGGCTGTGTGCCCTTTCTCATAAAGAAATATAAAACTACAGTAACATTTGAAACACAGCTTAACAAGAAGATGAAAAGGCGCTGGTTCACGGTCAAACACTACTATTCATCAAATGCGCTAGAATAAAAATGTAATAAAAGAATGTAAAAAGTTTGTGTCTAAACACATACATGTTTTTAACATGAGATGGGTATTTGGACTCATTTCTTATCTCCATCTCATTCCTTCTTTCCTTTCCCCCCTCTGCTCTTTCCTGCCAACAACATGACATCTCATTAGGCAGTATAATCAGCATCCTATTTGCATACATCTGTTTTATTTTATTGATTGCCTCTCATTCGTTAAGATTCAGGGCATATAATTAATGACCAACCCCCTGGTGCCACACCCTGGGGACAGCTAATTCCACTGCATACCAAGGGGATTTCAGCAGAGGGCACAAGTGGGCTTGTCACAACGGGCACCGGGCCAGTCCTGGTCCCCTCCCTGCCTCCGGCTGTCCTTGGTCCCAGCCAGCTCCTCTAACAAGGAGAGCCCTTCCTGGGCCGCGTTAACTAAAAGGACAATTATCTTGAGAACAATGATGCTTTTCACAGGGGCTGTGTTGTCATTAATGCAGTGGATCTGGTTACAGCAGCCAGCTTAAGCTAATTAACGAATGCTATCTGTGGACTCTCATTGCTTCTTAATTAAGTAAGATTCATTTCAAAATGGGGACAGTCACTTTTTGAAAGGAGAGCTTTGCCTTTGACTTTTGTTTGAATTAATTTACTTGGTGAGGTTTGCTTCGCATGTCTAAACAACTGCCACTTAGCTGCGCCACACTTAACAAACACATGCTCAGCAGTGATCTAATACTTATGACCGACTTCAACGTAAATATGAACACAGGCTCAGATTGAGAAAGAAATATTCTTTTAAACAACAGCTTTGCATACGGGCAGTAATGCCAGAAGCAACCTTGCTCTTCCAGTTTATCTGTGGCCACAAAGCAATTTGTTCTGAAAAGCTCCAGTCACTACCAGCCTTGTGCTTCCTTTGACAAAAACACTCTCTAGACCCTGATGTTTTAACATCTGTCTCCACCATTAAAAACATATTCTGATTAGAAATTGCTGACTGACTGACACGCTGAATACTGTGGGAACAGTTGCTTTCCAAAAAGACAGCTGAGTCTGTTTTTTCTTTTTCTTTTTCGTCTTTTTTTCCAAGGAGCCTGCTGACCTTTTACACAGGAGAGGACTGTTAGTCACCAGTCACTCAGCACTGACTGACAACATGGGGAAAACTGAATGAGAGATATAAGTGTGTGTGTGTTTGTGTGTGGGAGTGGGGGGGGGGGGGGGGCAAGCACATGTTGGGAGAGAGAAAGAGAGAGGGAGCAAGAGAGGAAAAAACAGAGAGAGAGAGAGAGAGAGAGAGGGGACAGGTCAAGAAGTTCAGGCTGTGTAAGATCTCGCAGAAATCTCCACATCCCGGGCTGCTGCTGTCTAAAGATGGACAAACACACGTGGAGGTTATGATGACACATAACCCAATTCATAGCCCTTCCATATCCTTCAAATGACACATATTTACTGCTGTCTCAGGACTCCACGAAAATAGCACTGACTCAGATGGCAGGCAGCTAGTAAACCAATCATATGCAAACTACTGCTCTAAAATGCCAGCTTCTAAGGTCATGTATTTTCTGTATCTAAAGGGTGTGTGCTGGTTCAGCAGGAGCGAATCAGATGTGTAAACATAGACACACATGAGTGCAGGGATCTGGTTTGGCAACTATATATGTCCTTACTTGCTGGGTATTGTGAAGGAGGTTACAGCTGTTGATTGTGATTAAAATGTAAACATAGGCCGAGTTCAGAGAAAGGGCGAGTATGTTAGTTTGAAGCTTGATCAACTCTCACAGTTCTCCACGCCCTCTGAAATTCTCTTATTCTTCACTTAGCCAGCATGGCTGGGCAGTGTCAGAAAGACATCAAGCACATAGCGGAAAATAAAGACAATGATCTTACTTCGGTTCGAAGTTCATGAAATGAAGAAATGGAAGCCTAAGTTTACCTAACTAGGAAAAAAAATGTCTGAAAAAATTAAGGCGCTCATCTACAATGATCTCTTAAACTATCAACTAAAAGTGAGGAATTATCTCCATGTGGTGCCCATTTCTGGGGTCCCCCTGACCCCATTCTGAGTGCTCTTTCTTCCATTTACCCTGCTTTTAGCCTCTCAATGTGAAAAATGTACTGTTTTAAGTAATCCTTGTTTGTACTGACCATAATTGATTGGGTAATCCTGGTTTAACATGCACTAAAGCCAGTGCTTAAGAAACTATTAGGAGGGCTAGCAGCTTAAAGAGGCAGGATCTATCTATGGCTGACTGCTAGATCTCTATTTTTGTGCCTAGATGTTGGATGCATTTTATGATTTCTTTCCGTGGTTACCCTGTCTACTAGTCCTATCTCCCCCACATATATCTGTCTTCTTATTCTGTTTAGTGATACAGTAGTAAATTCACATGCCAACGTATTGGCAAGACAGTGCTTGGCTTATCCTCTGAACTTGACAAGAAAATCTCCTGGCATTCTTCCATCAACCTAGTGACACAGTTCCTGTGGTGTTTAGGCCAGCTTCACCTAGAGCCACAACCCATCTCCGCAGATGCGATGCCAAAAGTCCCTGTCAACTCGACATGACACACGCCACCCTGCACAGTCTTCACTGTGACAACCCTGTCATAATCAACACAAATCTCTCAGCATCAGCATGAGGAGTAAAGGTATTATGAAGGTGGAGAGAAGGGAGAGAGAGGAGGTAGAAGGAAAGGCGGTAACACTAAGTACAGGTCATGATACAGTCTCAGCGGCTCTGGGATCAAGCAGCAAGTGTGAATGTGGTTGTGCACCCAGGACAGTCAGACAAGGGGAAGGCTAATTCCTGCTCCTCCTTCTGCCCTGGCTGCTGTGGTTTGAACATGACGCATTAGGAGATGGGGAGGTCTTTCTCTCTCACACACACATGCATACACACATATACACACAGAGAGGAAAGAAGAGAAGGAGAATAATCCCTACCAAGACCTCTGCCCTAATGGGGCCCACTACTGTAATTACAAGGCACAGATTTCAGATCAGGCACTTAAGTAGCCAGCTAAGAGTGCCCAGAAAACAAAAAGCTCTGTAATTATCGTCTGTCTCCTCTCTCCCCAGTGTAACTTCAGTTACCTGTCATGCTGCTGTTTTGTCAGGACTTCGTTGTTTCCTGGATTCTCCCTAATCCATGGCTGGAAGCAGCCCTGGCAGTGCGCCTGTCTGTGCAAGATGCACATTTCAGCTCGCGGGGGCGAGTGACGACATGGCACACAAAGATAGCAGAAACCTGAGTCCTCGCAGCCCCACAAGCACATGAATGCATTTTTTTTTTTACAAGAGAAGGGAGGAAAAGAAAGAGGGGGAGTGTTCAGTTTGCTCTAGACAAAAGATCCATTGTGCAGTGAAACTTTATATACATATTAGAAACTTGAAACCCAGAGCCTCTGCAAGCAGGATTCTTGTAACTGTGAACAAGATAACATTACCTACCATTCTTTCCTTCTGTCCACAGAAAAAGAGAAAAGCTTTCAATTCTACTTTTTTTTTCCAGGATCTTTTTCTTTATCTCGGATTTTTTTTAGGGTCATCTAATATCAGCGATAAGAGAGCTGCGGTCTCCCGGCTGTTTTGTGGCCCATTAAGTAACACATTCCCCAGTTGGAGCAGAGCAGGGGGCACAACTTGTCGACAGAGATTTGCACTCAACATTCTCTTAGCTTGCAGCAACCATCTGCTTACCCTTTCAGGTGTTTCAGCAGGAATGCTATGCCCATTCCTATACTTACTGCTATACTTCACCTGCTTCAGGCTGGAATGTATTATACATGCACTTCCTCTGCTTTACAAATACTACTCATCTGTCTTCCTAACAAGATTAACACATACGTTTTTATTATACGCCACAGGAAACACTGTCTTATATTACCTGTACCGTTCAAGGGAATATTTAAAAAAAATAATGCAACTGGAAACTGAGATAACTACATGCATAGCACTAATGCATTCACTATGAGCCATACATAACACATCATTAGATTGGGGCGGTCTATATGTGCAAGAAGTTTTTGTTTGTTTGTTTTAAAAAAGGAGAAACTTGCAATTATTAGAAACTAAAGCGAGTTCAGTTCGGTATAAGAAAGTCTGTGTCTAAAAGCCTAGGAAAAGTTCCCAACATAGTGACATCATCAACTTCAGACATGTAATTAACCTATTGCCGCCATGCAGTTAGGGGCAAGACTGGACAACCAGTTTAGTAATAACAACCCTTACAACTTATAATTATTTTTTCCCAAAAGGACAAACATTGAGATGCACACCAAAAGGACGACCTGCCAAAGAAAAAAAGAAAAAAACCTTATAAACACACACACACACACACACACACACACACACACACACACACACACACACACACACACACACACACACACACACACACACACCAGCATTAAAGAAAAGGTGAGGAGCAACTAATATGCAACACTGGTCACATACAATTATCACAACAACTAGTTTTAAATAGTGTTTATGTTAAAGCAGAGTGAGTGTGGTTTACTGAACAGGAACACTGCTGCGTAATTAAAACAAGCATGCCACTTTTTTGGTGTTTTGAACATGGGTTAATGTTTACTTCTGAATGTACTACATAGTCATTTTATTATTGACTTACACTTCAAGCTGTGTTTTAAGCAAATTAGAAGTGTAAATATGCCTTATGCAACTTTACTGAACTGCCCTTTGATATTCATTTGCTTATTTTTTTATGCTGTCTCTTCCCCAAGTAAGTAACAAGCTTTACTGGGATTTAGGAAGCATCTATTGAAACCACATTAACCCAGTAAAAGGTTAGTCATCCCCACAGGGTACCTTGGCACTCTGAAGAATGAACTAAATTTAAAAGTTACTTACTGTAGGATATCTTAGGGGATTATGTTAAGGTATGAAAACCATCTGTCCAGGTACATTTATACAAATCACAAAACCCTTTACTCTGTAACCAGAAACAAGAAACATGGGAGATGGGTGACTAATCCTGATGCTTTCCATTTTAGTTCTGGCTCAGTCTTTATTTCATAAAGACATTCTGGGAGTGTTTGGATAAACGACAGCTTCCATTTTTACAAGTTCTATTAATATGAGCCTGAGGTGGATGATTCATTGTGAACCAGACCTGGATTTTGTCAGCCTTACTTGTTCCATGAATACAAACCTTAACTTTTTCCATTAATATTTATCCAATTAACAACTATGACTAGTACATATTTATCTGTTCACAAACTGTACTGTGGCCCGGTGAACCTCTCTGTTCCCGACTCCTTTTGAGTTTACTAATTATAAGTGCCAGGAAAAAGAAATATAAAAGCACAGTGTCGAACAAAGAGCTAAACACAAGCGTACCATTTGGGGGCCTCAACAGATTTGCATGAGGCCAGATTAGGTGATTTCCAGTCAAATGATGTAACTGGCACCTAAAGCGAGGAAGTGTGGGTGATCCTTTGTTACCGCTCTCCAACACGAAAACATCATATCAAAGAATTGATCCCATACAGGTACGGGGGAGTGCAAATAGGCTGGGATAGGGTGGGTTTTGTCTCAGCTGAGCTTAAGTAAGCATCAAGTCTAGTTTGCTGTGGCTAACTTACACACAGGGAGTCGTAAGAGTAAAGAGGGCTCTAAGTTAGTTTTAATAGGCACATTATTTCTACCCCTAACACCCGCACAGGCCCCACTTTGAACCATTGGCTGTTTGAAGTTGGCAACAGCTGTAGTGTTCCAGCCTTTATTTAGAGGTCAGCATGCTGACTTCACTTAAAAGGAGAGTGGGACTAAAGGGGAGTGAGAGAGAGAGAGAGAGAGAGAGGGAGAGAGAGAGAGAGAGAGAGGGAGAGAAGAAAAGGCAGTGGGAGGAGAAATAAAGAACAGAGAGAGAGTAAGAGGTGAAAGAATGAGTTAAAAAAAGAAAGAGTTACTAGTGTGGCAAGGGATTAGCTGAGGGAGAGGTTAAAAGTTTGTGGAGTTGCATCTGGCCTCCTGCCTGCTCTGTTGTTTATTGCCGCCGGCGTGAAGATCTGGTGCCAACATTAACCGCACCTGAACCACTCCACAGCATACACACACACCAGGACAAAACAGGAAGAGGCATGCACACAGCCCGCACTTTACTCCAATACTTTGGCAAGACATTACAGTGTACCAGCTTATTCTCCTCTATATACCAAAGAGTGTGTGTGTGTGAGTCTGTGTGCGTGCATGTGTGTATGCATGTGTGTGTGAACTGCACTCACAGATGCCAAGTCATGACTTCTCATTTGTTAATCCCCTGTTGCTTCTATTACCCCTTGTCTATCCCTTTCCATCTTTGTGCTCTGTCACTCTGGATGACTGCCTGGCTGCAAAGCCCTAGCGTGCCTCAGCCAAATCTTTCTAACTTAGTTGTTTCGAAAGTCTGGTGTGACAACAGTTCCAGGTCCGCTCAAACCCCCACAAGATGTTCAGTGAACATAAGGCAGATGGATGTTCTCATGCTCATTGTAAGAGTATTATGTGCCATCAGTGAGTAACACAACACTGAACGGACCAGAGAAATACACAGGGCCACTGTGGGCAGAAATCACACACAAAGAAGAATGCAAGGATGCCACCCACCACAGACCAATAAGACAGACCCTTCTCTGTTCAACTTCTCTCTTTCACTGGAATTCCCCCTTAATATTGCGCCAGCTTATATTGTGTAGCATGTGCATGAATAAGTACGCACACGGAAATATACAAAATTATGGGGACCCATGTGGGCCGGAAAAGGGAACAAGTTTGGGCAAAGATGGTTTGAAAACACTCCGGGATTAAGGGCAGGGTACTCCTTTTGCCCCAGGCTGTATAGACAAGCACAGCAGCCAATTAGTACAAGATACCAGCCCTACCACCCTTCGTCCCTCAATGCCTCCCCCCTCTGCTCAGCTTTGCCCTGGTCTTCTGAACTTGGTATGGTCAAGGCTGGAATGCTGAAGCAGTCATATTCACATGCACATCAAACGCGATTAAGTACAAGCCCTCTGGATTTACATGAGTCCGTAAACCTTCACATCTCGGGCTAGCTTCTCAAAAGCACTTGGCTTCCTCCTGCCACAAAAGTATCCAAGTTCATTTTGGTCTGACACAGGCCCCTCCTTTGCTTGTGGAAGTAATACCAGATTACAGAGCAACTGTTGTTAAATGATGATATGATGTGTTTTTCTTGTTCTTTTTTCCCCCCTCTCTTTGTTTGTACAGCTGTTCTTCAACAGCGGGTCATCTCACTGGTTTGCTCTTGTATGGCTTACTTTGTGCAAAACTGACATCTCATTTCAGTTTGATATACATGTACAGATTTGGGTGTGACGGGGGACCTTCTGTGATATAAACAAGGGTACTTAATCAGTGTGTATCCCAGTAAAGGCTGACTTCATTCCTTCCTTTTCCTTCGTCTCCCAGCTAAGCCTCAGCTGTGCATGATTTGGCTAACTCTTCCGAAATAGTACTGTGAGGGTTAACTTTTCCGTCTGTGGCTCAGGTACATGGGACGTGTCCTAACAGGCGACTCACAAATCGAGCACCTCGTACCGCATAGCCCACAAAAAAAGGTTATTTTCACCAGAGCAAGAAGGTCTAAGAAAACAAAATGAGAAGAGGAAAGATGAACACATGTATTTTACATCATTCTTTTCTTTGTCTAATCAAAGAACGCATGAATAAAAGATACACTCATCAAAACACCCATTCATAAAACTCACCACCTTTAGGTGCTTGTGGTGAAGAGACCAGGGAAGACATAATCCCATGGGGAGTTCAATGGGCAGAGCCAATTAGAATATGCAGGGAAATATAGAGTATATATACATACCCTCTCTACATACCTCTTTCTTTCACCGTCTCCACACACGCGCACACACACACACACACACACACACACACACACACACACACACACACACACACACACACACACACACACACACACACACACGGCCCAGCAGGCTGGAAGCTCTCCCAGGGCCCAGATGCTCTCTGTCAACACCAAGATTCCAGAGAGGAAGCAGGGCTTTACAGCAGCAAGCTGTACACACAGCCAGGACCTGCAAAGACCAGGAGCCAGGAGAGGACAACCTGCTCCATATAAACACAGACCTCCCTGTCTTCTGTCTGAGCCACTGGTTTTGCTTCCTCGCTCGCAGAGCTCCTCTTGCTGGCTGGACCCCCTCTCTCTGCCTGCCACCATCAAGAGGTAAATAGCTATTGGCTGCTCAATAAGTGGCTTCAGTGCGTTGGAGTGAGGGGCCTTTTTTCCTCCACACTCTCCCAGCCTTGACAAGCATGTATTGACAGAGTAGTTACACACTAACCCATTGGGGGAAATCCTCCACATTGTGCCCCAGGCAGCTGATAAATGGAACTCATACAGTACCTGTAAGCATGATCTCCTACACATGGACACACAAAGTGCATCTATGCATACAAACAGTGCACTATTACCACACTTACACTAATTAAGGAGAATAGTGGGCTTTATGACACACATTACGATGGACGAATAAATGTGTGTAAGGATAAAGAGAAAAAGAAAGGGGGGTTACAAATAATTATATACTGTCTAAATCTTCATAAGCTGTGACACAAGAACTTAAGTTCATGAACCTTTGGTGCCTCAGAAGGTCGCAGACTACCAGATTATCCGAGTTCTACAATTTGGAAACTCTTAAATATAAAATTATTTTAACTGGTAATCAAGGACATCGGAAGTACTTTTATGAACCAAAATACAGAAATAAGACACAATGTAAGTGAACAACACACCCAAAAGTCTCTATGACTTTCTCTCATGTTTCAGCACAGACGACAACTAACTTTTGCCTGAGCTCGTGCTTATCAGACAAACTAATTCTCAGTCTAACTACAACCATACTCACCTTCTCTCTTTGCCCTCCTAACCATATGGGCTAAATGTCATATGTGCCACGGCGAACCAGGAAAGGATTTAGTGACAGGGTAGAAAAGGAGGAGTCAGCACTTGTCCCCCCCGAACATTGGGGCAGAGCAGTCTCATGTCATCCTCTCTCTCTCCCCTCCACCCCCCTATGTCCGATCCGCCGCAGATAAATAGCTAGGGGTGCAGCAGTTGCTTTCACTTTGTGATATGATGTCAGTAACCTTCATTGATCTGCAGCCAGGCAGGCAGGCCTTATCACTGCTTCTCCCTTGTGATATACTGTGATCCAGGGCCCTGACTGCTTTTTAATACACTGCACTTTAGGTAACAGTGTCCCAGGCTAACCACCCTTGCTGCTAACACCTGAGGCATTATTTTACAGCAGTGCTGTGATGGCCAGTGAGATTACTGAGAAACTAACTCTGGGAAAGTCTGCCAGCAAAATGATAATGCTGAAAAAAGTGGGCCGCTGGAATGACACGTTAGGAATTCTGTACGCTGATCAAATGTTGTGGCACGACTTCACCTCCGAGCAAGCGGCATGGAGACGAGAGGCAGTCTCAAAGAAGAAAATTCCAGGAACTGTGCATTATAAGAACTCTTGCCACTTTTCAGAACCCTTTCAATCCTGTGGCTTTGTTTGATGCTCTACCTGCGCTGTATTTTTAAGTCTAATCAAGCACCTGTGACAGAACATAGAGCCTCTGTTGACAGAGCACAATGCTCTTCTCAGGGGTGAATTTAGTGCTGACAGCCACTTCCTCACTCCAGATTTATACAAGCACTCAAGCTTAGACAACACCTGAGGTGATTGCTGAAAGTTGTACCCTTATCATGAGAAGCCTTACACAAATAAAATGAAGAAATAAGGTACCCAATGCTCCAGTGTCATGCCTTGAAAACTGTAGTTAATTGCTAAAAGCATTTAACTAAAAGCATTTAGCATGAGTGGGCAAAGACTTTGGAGTACTACTTCCATTACTACTCCTGAATGTGGCAGTTAAGAGACGTTTTAAAAACATATATATTCACAAAGCAAAGTCATATTTAAGTATAACTATATAACCTATTATATACACAGAGGTTTACTCCAGCTAACCACCACCCCCATGTACATGGGTTGAAGAAGGCTGCAGATAAAGGAGACTGGACGACTAGGAGGAGAATTATCCCAACTATTGATTTTAGCTGTTGGGTATTACAGAAGGAAACAGTGGGTTTATCAGGCCAGGATCCCTCTGCACTTTCACTAACTAAACGAGTATTTTCCGGGCTTATCAGGCAAAAAGCCTATTACTGATGGTCTCAGCCTCCCCCACAACTAGACAAAGAGGAAGGGTGACCACCATTATGCACCTACTGGATGGGTTTAGTTACATGGCACTTTTGGAGACCTCTAACACTTATCTAGCACTTTGCAAACCCAAAATGATGTCCATATTACCACTGCATAATACTCCTTAGGGGTATTGCACATTTTATTATATTTATGTATATTTACGGTTATCTACTAATGGACTTATGACCTCCTCAACTATCTACTCTCCATCTTTCTCTTCCACTGTCTGCCTCTCTCTGGGTCAATGTCATTTCTGTGGGTTCTATATATGAAGACTATAACCAGAGATAATGGGAAGTGCTATAATCCCTGAGAGGAGGCTAATACCTGCCTTAATCACAAGGGGAAAAAAGTATATGTTTTAATTATGGACCAAAAGATCTAGAAAGATACCTGTGAGGTACCGATCCCAGGATCCTCAGTGAGCAGGTCTTATCTGTGAAACCTGAGGAAAACCTTGCATGTATGCACTTTGCTCTGTATTAGCCAGCATGAATTAGAAGTACTCGCTATTTTAAGATGAAATTATACTCAGAGACATTTTGACTGTATACCCATTTCCCATTGTTAATAATGAACAAGAGTAGAGACTGAGAAAATTTCCCTCAGCAATTATCGCAGAAATCCATAGACTGATCAATGTGCAATCCCAAGGATTGTCTTAATACATATAAAATATAGACAACACCACGTGTGCGTATGAATGTGCATGAATTTATTGTAGCGTAAAATGACCTCAACAAGATGAGAATATTATTGAAGAAATAAAAGCTGGGTGTAATGATTTACATATTTCATCACAGGCAGCAATGAAAGTGAGTGATTAAACACAGAGCATGAGAGGAAGGGAGGCGGTATTGAGAAGAGCGAACAAGATAAACTGCTAAACAGAACAAAATGATAAAGAAATAAAACTACTTCCCAAGTGCATAATGGCACAGTAGGACATGCTGGATAAATATGTCCACCGTACGCTTTAGAGTCTGTTAGCCCAAGCCAGTCTTAGTTCTAATTAAAGACTTCAAGAATAGCACTTATCCATTATGTCAACACAAAAGTGCACATGTTCTATTCTACAAGACAAGAGCGAGCCTAGAAGTGGAGGTGGGTGGCACTAGCAGTGAAAGACGACAGAGAATTGTGGCCAGACATGGCACCCATGAAGGGGCAATGCTCATCTGCCCACCGGCCTGCCTTTATGTCTCCAAGTCAGCCCTGTAATTTGCTTGGAGCGGAGATAAATCTTATCTCGGAGACCTGATTAAGTTTTTAATTTACACTCCAATCAATAGCCCAGGTCTATTGGCAATGTGTCTAAAACTCTATTTACCAAAGGATTCCCTGCTATCAATTGATCAAGGACCCGGCAGCCATAAATTATGGGAACATGTGTGCGTGAGAGAGGGGGAGACAGAGAGTAAGGGTGCCAAAATAGCCTGTGAGTGAGAAATTTAAAGAGCTAGGTCATATTTGACCAATTGTAGGACAGGATAAAGATAGGAGCTATAACCTCACCTGAGAACCAATCAAACTCACTTAGAACTCAGCTTAATATGCTTTGACAACATTGGGCTTAATGTGCTGAGGAGTGGATTGTAAATGAGCAGCAAAGCTAAAGCGAAATGCCCAGCTCACCTACTCTCACACGACCTTCCAAAAAGCGGCACCCAGAGTGATCATATCAAAGGCCTGAAAAAGTAAGACCTCCCACTTCCGACCCTTTCTGCATGAGTGCCGTTATCTGTTTACAGTGCCTCTTTTCCCAAAGGAACTTTAAAAAGGAATCTGCTGGAGACTGGGTTCCCCACACAGAATTCCTACATGCTTTTTCTATGCTAAGCATCCTGTCTGGGAAAACTGAGGGAAGAATTTTACAGGCACCCATTTACACTCCTATGACATCCAGAAACAACTATTTTCTGTTCTTTATTTTTGGGTACTGGGATATTTGTTGAGGACTTTAAGGACGGAAAGATTTGTTATGCTGAAGCGATGAATAATCAGAAGTGTAAACATCCAGTTAATCATAACTCTCCTCACTTGATTTTTGATGCACATTTTGTAAGAAGGCAATGGTAGTACCATTCTGGCTCAGAGCTAAAGGGCACAGATACAGTTCAGACTCCTCTCTGCTGTTCCCATGCAGAGGAAGTGAAGGGGAGGGAAAGGAGGGCAGCATTATCACCGTGGAGAAAGTGTCGTCATGGCGGTTCTGCTCTGACCCTGCTGACTTGCCGATTCCTTAACATGAGATCATTTTGGACAGCTGACCTCAATATTACTGTGCTCTGATGAAACAGATCCAGTGGAGCGCCTTATTCTGCTCAGCCTGCCTACAAAACATAAGTGGGACACAGTTCATTTTCAGTTTTATTGCTGTGCCACAATTAACTGGAATTACCGGAATTAACATAAACAGAGCGAACGGGCCATTTTCCTCCCTCCTTATCATTTTCAGTGAGACATAAAATAAACACAAGTAGGCAAACTGGGCTTCCCACAATAAGACTTTCTTAAAAACTCTCTGGCTTCATTTTCTATCTGGCTCAAGTTTCACACTCTCACACTCCTGATATTTGACAAAGCAGAGTTATTGTTAAAAAAAAAAAAAAATGAGCGCGAAACCATTCTCCAGGTTTGTCATCAGGTTGGCCAATGGGGCGCCGCATGTTTTTCGTGTTTTTAAAATGACAACATACAATAATAAGGCAGAAAAATATTGTTGTAACAAATGTTTGGGCGGATGTTCTGTACTACTTTGTCATTAGCGGAGAAGCTGTCTGGTAAAATCAGGCATAAACATGTGTCAGAATTACTTGTAATTATAGTTGAAAAACTTCCGCATGGGAGCATGAATCACCTCTGCAGCTGGCTTTCATGGAAGAAAAGAACACAGTACCCTGCTATCCTCACCTTCACAACTGCAGCGGGGGAAGGGGAGCAGAACATGGGAGACATGCAGACTAAAGAAGACAGACGGGCTCATACCAAGTCAGAGAGCCCAGTTTGCTGGTCCTCTGCTGGATTATCTAAAGAGCCACCGACGGATATGTGTAATCAGCCCCATCCCCATGTTTTTCTCTCTCACTCTCTGCCTCTCTGGCTAATGTCTCCGCCTGATTCGATTGAGGCAATTAGGCAGTAATCTATAGAGCTAGGGAGTGATGGAAACATTTCCCACTGTCCTCCTCATGTTTCTCCGAGCTGCTATAATTAGCTAACTTTGTTTCTCATTAAACATCAGAGCAGTATTTACATACCCAGATCCAATTTGGCTCTGTGGAGCCCATTCCTTTTAAACCGTCTTGAAACCCTGAAACATGCCTGTAAACAAAGGAATAAGGGAGCTGCAATCCTACAATTAGTTCAGTCAAACATTTATATATTCGATGGGTAGAATGCAATATAGATATAAAATGAACAGGTTACAAAAACAATTAAAAATAAAACATGTACGTACAAAACAGTGGATGATCATTCAAAAGGAGGGTGTTGGTTCTGATAAAGGAAGGAAGGAAGGCCCAGTTGATCTGAAGTTCTGATATTATAAATGGATGACACACTTCCATCTTTGGTTTCAGTGAGCCATCACAACTGGAATAGCGGGCTCACATGTATTTCCTTGAGGCTTGTAATCATTTTAAATATTTTTGCAGGAACCGAAACAGTGAAGAGCAAGACTGCAAACTTAATTTGACCCAAAGTTTAACATTCTGGAGCTCTGATTTGATCATCATAATTATGTCAGGTATTTGACAGAAAACAAAAAGTGAGTCCTCTCATTTGCACTTCGGTTGATTTACACACTCATGCAGATACATTTTTCCCCTTATTTATGAAAGTGATGGCTGAAAATCTACACTGACATTCAATGCCAAAGGAAATGCAGGAAAACATCAAAACCTCCATTCCTGCTGAATTGCTCAATAATGTGTTTAAGTACACTACAAGCACCACATTGATCTAAAGTACAGAGCTCACAGGAGGCGTGAAAGAATGCCAAAAGAGTGGACTCTCTTTTAAAACTATGCAGGCCTTCAGCAGCTTTAGACGCCACCCAGAGTTGTACAACAATCGCAAACTTTTCAGTTGATATGCAAAGCAGCATGGACAATTTCATGTCCCCATGGTAACAGTACCCCTGTTTTACAAAAATGTAATGATTAATCATGCTTTTGATAACAAAGGACAAAATCATTGATGCGGCTTGAACATGTGTCAACGTATGTGTGTTTTCAAGTGTTTTTTCGGTCTCTTCTGGATACTGCAGCTCAGTACAAAGCTTACACTATTTCTGTACTTCTTTTACTTGTTAAGTTGATTTTCTCTATTCAATTGGAAAGAATTTGTAGCTGCTTTTCAGTTTCAGACAGCAAACACACTGAACTCACTGACAGACAATTAAAACCTCTCATTTGGTATAGACTTCTGCAAATGCAATATTTATTTACTACTACTGCTACGGCTTTTTTTTAAAACCCAAAATAAAAACAGCCACAACTAAAAGTCCACTATAGTCATACTAATCAATAAACTGACACTGAGAAACTTGAGCAGCACCTAAAATCAGTAAGTGTGCACTAAAGCTAACAAGCAGCTTAATGGCTAAAGTTTAATTCAAGTATAAAATATTTCTTTTGACTTTTTTTTTTAGTATTACAGCCTTAACACTACAATGTGTGTGATGTACACATGCACTTTTTGACTAGAATCTAGCACAAACAAGTCACATCGACCGAATTCTGACAGGTCTGACGATCTGAAAGCTTTAACAGGTAAATGTTTGAATGTGAATGAAGCACACAGAAATCCAATCTACTGCTCTGCCTGTCTATTGTACGGTGTAGCTTGAATACATATGCAGGAGTACAGCCGGGGCTGAAGAAAAGGGTAATTCAATCAGCAACATTCCTGCATGACACAGATTCACTTTGTCAGTTGAGCTTTACCAGTAATTCATCTTTCTGAAAACAGACACTATCTCAACAATAATTTCTTTCAACTCTGATACCTGGCAAAGAGGTGCCTGAAAATTTAATAACAGGTTTTTATTGGCTAACACCACAATCCTTTCAGATCTCACCCTATCAAGAGTAAGTTTCCATTTCCTGATGTCTCCGAGAGAGCAAAATCGACCCGTGGAGAATGTGTAGTGAGACGCAAATGGTAATTCCTGCCATTGTGGCTCAACTCACAAGTGACCATACTTTTAAACAAACCATATGAACACACAAATGTGCACTGACTAGTAGTGGAATGCGTAAGTAAACAGTGCGAGGGGTAGGGCTGTATGTAGAAGACCAGATGGGCTGACAGGGGGACTTGTCCTGGGAAAGGGCTTTCCCAAACCCATACACCCCCACAGTTCCCCTCTGGCCCTGTGTGAGGGACTGTATGTAGCCTGGTCTGAGCAGCAGAGGGTTAACCGCACTGCCCAGTCACAGGCGTGAAGTGAAACAATGAAATAATGGCAGTGAGTGAACGCTCAAAGGCAGGGGGCACAGTGGGTGTGGGAGGGCAGGGGCTCGCCATTGGCTCCTGCAGATGTTGCCGGGCTTCGGCGGGTCACACAATCACACGTATTAGCATTCCTGATAGAGGGAGCCCGGATTAGGGAGCTGAATGCCTTTCTCAACTCAGTCAGAGTTTGAACACAGCAGAAAAGCAGAGCGGAGAGAGAGAAATCCCAGAAATGCGGTGATGAAAGGTGGAGACAAGAGCATAGGGGAAGAAAAGCACTCTCAGACAGTGTCGAGGAAGGCCCGGCTCACAGAAAGAGCAGGCACAATGTTGCTGGCAGGAGAGAATTGCAAAGAAAGGCAGTTGCAGGAAGAGGAAGATTGACAGACAAATTGTGCCAAATTGACTAAAACAGCTAATGAAACAGTTTAACAAACAGACAATAAAGAGAAATCAAGCATGTGATAATTTAATGGTTTTGTGAGGGTGGAAGAGGGAGTGTATATATGAAACGAAGATTTCTATTTGTGGCTGAATGAGTGAATGAGCATAGACAAACGGCTTTCTTTCTTCTTTGTATGTCTGAGAGAGCGAGTGAGAGTGAGAGAGAGCAGAAACAAAAGCTTTTCAGAGTGTATGTGTGCTGTCCTGTCCCTCTTTCCCAGGACAGAGGTCTGGAGAGGCCTCATATTTCTGGCTGCTGTCAGGTCAGGGTGAGAGGCAGAGACAGCAAGGGGCAGCTGTTTTCTATGAGGTAGTCCGGCTTCCTCACACATGGCCTTTGATCCATTTTGACTTCCTTCGCCAACCAAGCTGCCCCCCCTCAAAAGTATTTATCATTACATATATGTGTGTGAGGGTAAGTGTATGTCAGCAAATGAAAGTGGGAGTTGCTATAAGTGTAGTAAGGGGTGCAGGTGGTGGCAAACTGTGGAACAAACAGTGAAACTTGGGTAGTAAAATGAAGTGAGACACAGCTCTAAACCAGGTCTTTTACTCTCTTCCTCTCTCTTTGTTTTAGCACAAAACATTTTCACAAGAATGCAGCAAGGCCAGTCTGATGTAGCTGCATGCTGTATGGAGAAAAGTGAGTAAGATATTCTAATGCACACATTTTTATTTCAAAAGAAACAATAACCCATATCATGTTCTGAAGCAAATAAAAGTATCATGACTGCAGAAAATCCAGGTGTCTGGACCTACAAAACAGGGGAAATAAAGCCTGTCTTTTCAAAACTCTTAAATCACATGAGCACATGATGATCCCGTGAAGACACAAACACCAAGCGATCCTAAAGTGTGTCCTCACACACACACACAACACTTTTATGAATGGATGAGAATTAGCTCAAGTCTAGCATTTTTTTCTTTAATTGTGAATTACACAGCATTTACCTTTAAATTCAAGGACTTGTTGTACTCTCATTACTACAAATAGCAACAAATGACTCAGAAGTCTGTTTTATTCATGTTTGAAACTTGAGTTGTATACAGTAATACAAACAGGACTACCCTTGATTATTCTTTGGAGCATTGTGATTTTATTAGCAAGCACATCTTTGCACAGGTGCCTAGGAGGAGACTCCGTATTTGGAAAATCTGTAGTGCATCCTGCTGCTCTAAAGTCCCTGACAACAAAGAAAAAAAAGAAGAGAAAAAAAAGCAGCAGTGACAGTGAAACCACACAAAAAACCTTCATATTTGGCAGTTAAGGGAGGTGTACCTTTGTCCCCAACCAATGACTATCAGTGGCTCTACAAGTTAATATTTGCTTCTGCCTGCTCATAAATTTGCATTGCATTAAAACCTGACCTAAATACATTTTTATCACGCAACGTAATTAGCTGAGCATTAGTTGTAGGAGAGCGAGAGTTTTATGTGGTTGAATCCTTTCTGAATGGGTGGTGGCTAAACAAAAGCTATGGGAGGGATGGCTACAGAGTAAAGAAGAGCTGGGCCACCAGATGAAAGAGGAAATAAACAGGGCCAGAGTGCTGCCTCTTTAATCTGCTACATTAACTCCAGCACCACAAGGGGAGGAGCCAGCAAGCAGGCAAACGGCACAGCCACACAAAAGGGGAGTGTCAATGAGGGGGTAATAAGGAAAGACAATGAGTAAACAAGCAGGGGAAGTCCAGGCTTGGCGTGCTAGAAACTCCCTGCTTCTCACTGCCAGGCACACACAAAGGCCCTGCTGTAATTAGCTACCCCAATAGGTTGTTTAGCATTTGCATATAAATGCCCTCACAGGCAAACGCTAAACACGCTGACACAAGCCATGCCCAAAACAGACGTTCGCCACACCTCTACCCTCCAGGAGGTCTCAGGGGTCCACTTATGTTGGGGTACCCCTCCCTCCACCCCATGCTTGTACCCACTACAGGCAAGCTGGCATCCATTACAAAAAAGGCGGACGGCTCACCATAGTGCGGGTACTCAGTTCTTGTTTCTGGCAAGATTGTGAAACACTGAAGCCAGGCTTCCTGTTGAAGGCCCCACATACCCATCTGTCATGTGAAAGTACATTTTACCCTGACCACAGGGCTCAACGAGACACAGAGTGCAGGTGTCAGTCTGCTGTTTTGTTATAACAAGGCAGGAAAGAACTCATATATATTCCATGTACAATTAAACAGCCATGAACATCTGCACATATGATTGCGCAATTGTTAAAAAAAACAAAACCCATAGGAAACAAGTGTTTGGTCTTGATCAGGGTCAAAACTTACAGCCTTATTTAATGTTCCTGGTCTAGTAGAGAAAAAAAGGTAGATGTAGCAGGAGAGATCAAGCTGACTGATCAAAGACAGAGCCTGAAAACATTCAAAAAAACTTTTCACGCATTTATGTTCCATGATTATGTTTCATGCAAAATGTTTTAACAGGACATGTGCTTCAGTTATACACTTCCTCTTCTGTCTGCTGTTGTTCTGACAATGGCAACTTGTGAAAAATGTCAAAAAAAAATATATGAAAAACTACAGAAAGGAAGGAAGTGATGAGACTGGTGTCTGCCCTCCCCCTGCCCTGACCACCGCCTCTCTCTTTTCTCTCCTTCCTCCAAACCCATATTCTCTCCAGTGTAAACAAAAGCTGTGTCATCTACACACTTGTCCTGCTCCTGGTGCTGCTGGGAGGGAAAGAGTTCATCCACACAGCTCCTACGCCATACAAGGGCTACTTCCTGTGTTAATCCTCAGCACAGAGAGCGGTTTTACCAGTCTACTCTGCTTGTTTGCAAGAGTTTTTCTGCGCATTGCTTGTGGCACAGGAAGACCACAGAAAGAAAAGCTATCCGCTAGCATTAAACACTTGGTTCTCACCTACCATGTGGCCTGTTGTTCCCCATCAGGGCATGATCCGACATGAGGAAACACCTGGCTCTAACAAAAGCAGGCAGTAAGAGGAGCCTTTTTTACAGCCTTCCTCGTCCTCGTACAGATACCTCGTCTGATTTGCAGGGACAGCGCTGGATTTACATAAGACATACAGCCCAAATTACACAAATGAAGCCTTTTTAAAATCTCTGTCAAATTTGCATGATATAAAGTTGTTATAGGGGAAAAGACATTTTAAGGCTCCACAGAGGAAGGAGAAAACAGTAGCATGAAAGGGGGAAAGTAGAATCTTTTATTGTCAAAGAATTGGCACAAGCATGTAAAGAGGAGAAAAACTGTTGTAACAGTCAGTATCCGTTTTGAGTCTAGCTCTTACCTCAGCCTGACTTCCTATATGTGGTCAGGGTGTGTTTTGTTTTACTCTTTTGTACAACAATGCTTGCAACGTGTTGCTACCTGAGTAAAACTGAAAAGTCACAAGTTCAATAAAAGAGGAAAAGAAAACTTTAATTAAAACGAAACCAAAGTCTAACAGACGTGAAGAGGTTATAAAAGGGATGTTTGAACCTAAAATCATTATTATAAATTGCCATTATGCTGTCTTATTCTTACATTGGTCTCCATATTCAGCAGAAAAACTAATAGCTCCATAAACTAGCCGGGGCCCCCATCTTCATTCATTAAACAGTAGGGAAAATGAATTCCATGGTGACCAGACGAGGCGAATGACGTCACAAAGCCGAGGTCACCGGTCTGTTACGGCCCTATAGCCTTGTCTCAGCCCCATGGGACTTACCCCACCCCCTCCAGCTTAGGCCAGATCTCAGGTCTGTGACACCAAACATCAGAATGAAAGCCAAACAGTCTACCAGATTTATGCATCAAATACATAAACGCCACGGCGCTGTCATAACGAGACATCAGCTACTGGGTGCAAAACAGCGCTGAGAACATATGTGGAAGTATAAGGTATATACGAGACAACAAATGCCATGAAACTGGATAAATATACATTTATAGTTGCTTAGGGAGGAAACGAGAGTATGCCTTCTCCTCTGCTGGCCACACACACACACACACACACACACACACAGAGAGTTACACTGTACATCTTCAGTTTTCGGTGTTGCTGTGTGGGAGTCTGCACTCTCTAATCAATTTATTATGAGGCACTGAAGTCCTTATGTTTGTTCATTTAACACAGGGAAAATGAGAAACAGCATTTGTTTTTGGTACAGTGAGACCCAGAGTGAAACCCACACGTGTCTTCGGAGGAGGAAAGCAAAGAGAGGAGACGGGAGAGGCAAAGGCACACAAGACAGAGACACCATTCAGAATAATGTAGAGGCTTGCAGTAATATCGTGGTTTTGAGGAACTGCTAGTTTAATTGCAGGTTGGTGTCACATATAACGTTGCCTGTGTGTGTGACACCTGCCATAAATGGTTTTAACTCGGGACAGTGGCAATTATAATTGAGCCAATCAGAAATCTTTCATAAATCCATGGACATGCTCACTGCAAGAGGTAGATGCTTATTTGACGAGGTGAGACGGCGACAGACGCACATGCAGTATATCTTCTTTTTAATTACAGCGTCTGCCAAGGTGGGACTTTGCTATAAACAATCATCTGTGCATTCGAACACAATAACACCACATTATAATAATACATTCTCAAATGAAATATGTATATCATGACCTGCATTTGTTTCATTATTACTAGTTTTAGAACTGATATAGATATAAAATATGATATAAAATAATAAAATACAGTGTATAGCTTAAAAACTGAGGGATCCAAGTCTGCTGTCATTTATTCAGCTGGTGCTTTAATTTATTCATTTCATTTGATAATGACTTAGGTGGTGATCAGATTGTATGTATTTAATAAAAAGCACAATTCCATAAAAATTCATCATACAATAAAGCTTCATGCTGCTTTATATTCACTGAAAGCTAATAAAGAAAACATATATATTGATATTGTTTTCAGGACAGGACCATCACAGCTATTTTCTTTTATATAATCCAACCAATCAAAGCACCAACTAAAAAAAATTAAAGAATTTAGTTTCTGATTTACGTGCACCTTCCAACAAAAAAACACACAAAGAGATAAAGTTCTTCTCACTATGCAGTTAAAAAAATATATAGTCATGTAGGAGTAATAAAATGCATCAGCATGTTATGTTAAATGTATTACTAAAAATATAATACACAGAAGGTACGCATACACGGTACAGTGAACATCGAGGAAAAAAAGGAAACTATAAGCAGAAGCTGAAAGAAAGCTGACATCTGAAGACTATGGAGGCTACAGCACTTAGAGGCCATTTTATTGCTTTGCTGTGGTCAAGTGAGGTGCACTGAGCTCAATTCCACCACAACAATGGCAAAGAGGGCCGCAGAGACAAAAGAGGGCTATCCCTGCTTCTTAACCCCTTCACTGCTGGCAGATCAGTCGCCTAGGGCACCAAGCAAGCAACACCAGGCCACCTCAGGAGAAACCAGGGGAATGACAAATGGCAAGTTTTGACTCGCATGCTTTCTGTACGACATCTCGTAATGCACACATGTCCACATTTAGTTATTTACACAGACAAAACAACAGATGATGTGCGCAAACTCCTAAATAATCTATCGGCGAACAGATGAAGCCGGCTGCCTTTTATGAACAGGAAGCAGCAGTTTGTAGCTTCATCTCAGCCTTGTCTAATGCTGAAATACACTACAGTCTTTCCATCTCCGCCCCTCCCTCGCCTTCTCTCTCTCTCCATCCCCTCAACGTGCAACATGGTCGGGATACTACACATTTGCAAGTGAATTACACTTTTTGTTGGGATTTGTATGAGAGTGTGTATGTGTGTGTGCGTGTGAGTAAAAATAGGAAAGCGGGTGTGAGAGGGAAAGGGTGCTCCTGCCATCACTCTTTTCTTTTCTTCTCTCTGTAATCCTGAGGAGGATAAGCTGTGAGGTACACAGAGAGGAAGTGCCATAGACCTGCTGGGGTCCAGCACATCCCAGCGGTACATTCCTACCGCCCAGCTATCAGACACTCATAACGCATAGACAGATGCAGACTAATACCTCCTTAGGCAGACATAACTACTGTTTGTCACAGTCTCAGAGCGGAGTAGATGCTATGCAAAAACACAGAAAGGGAATTAAAATCATTATGACCTAAATCTGAAATCAAAATTAAAGCTACAACCAAGAAGTGAAAAAAGAAAATAGAATATCACTGCATTAAGAAAAAACACTCGAATTGCAGTTTTACCTCACTGTATCAGTGAATCAGTCAGTAAGTAAATACAAAAAAAAGTCAAATACAGCTTGTTTATGCACGTGCAGCCGTGTTAACACAGGGCACAGTAGCAGAGAAGAATGACTTGCATGGAGGAACAAATATTAGCATCACTTTCACATAGTATTTGATCCGTTATTTTAAAACACACACACTTTAATTGGTATTAATATAAGCCATGATTGTAGGTCATTAGATGACCCTGGCATAAATTAGCAACAAGAAAAAATGGCGTGCTGATGGCTTCTTTTATATAAAATATTTATTTTATTACTAAATGCTGGCATCTATTCAATAGGTCAATTATATGAATAACATAATAATAATAATATCATAATAATAAAAAATATATATATGTATATTTATTAGACATATATGGACACGCACACACGCACTGAAAGCAGGAGCTATGCAGCTGATGCACTGTCACTTTTCTGAACCTGTCACTCCCTCTCCCTCATGCACCCACACACACCCACACACACACACACGCACGCACGCTTACATTTCGGTTACACAAAGTAGATTTCACAGACACAGATAAACAATGCGAGGGCAGTTATCACTCCACAGAGCACAGTAACACAGAGGAAGAGGAAGAGGATGACAAAGAAATAGGGGAGGACAAAAAAGACGGCGTGTGTGTCGTCAGAGTCACAGGCCAGAGGGGCCCATGTATTGTTCCAGGGCTCAGTGTAGAGAGAGAAAGGCAACCTGGACTGCCTCTGTCTAAGCGTCCTCCATGTTTTATGCATTCTGCCCTTTGTGATGATAAGCACTAGCGTGGAGGGTGGAATGCTGGCCTCCAGGGTCCAAGAGAAGGGTGGGCTCATGGGGGGCTGGGGTGCCGCTCAGTTCAGTTTTGCAGCCCTTTGAGTCCTCCCTGTCATCCTTACCCTGCCCGCGTGTAGGCATATGTAGCCTTATGCCGACGCAAAACCGATGTTCCTCCCATCCCTAAATGCATGAGCTAGCTGCTGCTGCCTCAGATAGGATGCACAGTCAGTCATAGCTACCACACACACATGCACAACACACACTCACCTTTTACGATACTGCCAGTATACTGCCGGGACAGGCATGCATCACACAGCTTTTCCACTCACAGTCGATACAGCAACCCAAAAATAAAACAGTCTTTATCACTGTTACAACACTGCTATCTATCAAGCAGCCTTATTTGCTGCAAAACTGATATTGTACATTTATTACAGAAGCAATACTGAGATTCTAGTCAAGGACGGAGATGCACAAACACATTATAATCCCCTTTTCATGACTTCCACGGCACTAATTTATTGTTAGAATTGAATGAAAATTTGTGTCACACATTATTGTACTCTGTTCCATGGCAGACAGTGAATACCCTTCACTAAATGGGAGAAAGTCAAATTAGACGTCACACTTTGCTCCTAAACATGGGGGGGGGAGTGTTCTTCTCCTTCTCCCCATCTTTCTAATGTCTGTATGATAAGAGAGCGATGTTGCGTTCTCACAACACAGGTCTGCTCTGATTTGAACGCTGACTTAGATTTTTGGAAACTGTTTAAAATTAATAAAAGCATCGACTACAAAAACAAAAGGGTATCATATAAAGACCTTGATGGGGAACACTCAAAAGATATTAGATTTTCAGAACGGCAGTATGCCCACAAATCTGAACGCTGCTGCGCGCACACATACACACACACACACACAGACACGTGCGCATCTTTCTCAGTCATAAATCTTGTCTACCACAATGATTTAACCAAGATTGTTAACACGATAACATATTGTGAAAGAGTAAACCACGAAAAAAAAAAAGAAGAAAAAAACCAACCAATTTCACTTAAAGATAAAAGGATGACACTGAAGATGAAGAAAAGCTCGGAAGAAAAAATGACAGGGAGAGAATTATAAGGAAAAAAGGAATGGCTTTCTGAGGATAAAGAGGAACTCTTTTTGGACACTGGGGGCCACTGGGATTAGGGATCAGGTAGAGAATTCATGCACACACTGTAGGCATGCTTACGCACACACACACACACACACACACACACACACACACACACACACACACACACTAGAGTATGACATTCTATTCTCCCATCACACTTTCTCACTATCTGTGTTTAACTAAGACACCCTCCTCCCCCTGCCTGCTTCTTTATGATAGCATGACACAAATACTGCAAATAATGGCCTCGGCTGCAGGACAGCTGGAAAAACTGGTCTTTGTTGCATGACCATGCATCAAAATCACACATCAAATTCAAAAGCCATCGTCTGTGATCACTGCTATCCTCCAGTCACATATATTCTACTATCTGACTTACATGCAGACAATACACAGAAAGGAGGAAATAACTGTCTGGTGACTGTTTAATAACCGTCCAATAACAATAATAATAATAATAATATGGAGAATTTTTTTTTGCATAAATTAGTATGGATTTTTGTTTTCTATATGTACATACACACACTTTATCTGACACAAGTGAAACTGTGCTGAATGTCTCCTACATGGCCCAAGCCTACTGTTTCACCCAAAGAGGGCTCTCTCCGACAGAGGACATGGCAGCGAGCTCTCCCACGGCACCGGTGCCCAAGCACGGAAAGGTGGGAGTTAAGGAGAGCGAAACGCAAAAACACAGAGAACAAGATGGTAAGTGAAAGAGGGAGGAGAGAGAGAGAGAGTGAGAGAGAGAGAGGGGAGATGGAGAGGAAGAGAAGGGGTTACGACAGCCAGAGGCGCTGTCTCCCCTTTCTCTGTGCTACCCCCCCAAACCACGGAACAAGCCCATCTGTGATGACTGCAACTCCCCTTTATCTCGTTTACAAAACTGGACCTGCTGTTCCCACTCATTCGGTCAAGTGACACCTGAATTCTCTGAATATACCTGTCATCAAATATTGTAATGGAAGATGAGGGGGTGGCTAAGTGCAAACAGTGGACAACCGATTTGTTGCCGTGCAAGATCAATGGCAACTGCACATCTCCACAGCAAATACTGACATCATATCAGAGCTTTACGACGCCAAATATTGCCTTCATGTTATGAATAACAATCGCAACACAAAGAACACAGAAATAACCAGGTGTGAGTACACGATAAATCACAACCAGAATCACGCTTCACAACGAAATGCACCACAGTGCTATTGGGGTGGAGAAGAAAATCAAATCCAGTTGATTTCAAAAAAAGAAAAAGAATTTAGATACTTGTCCATCACGTTCACATAACAATCCCACCGTGTGATGTCAAAAAGATCAAATTATAACACTAATAAAATTCTGATATAAATAATTACAATTAAATTTGGGAAATAAATCCATAAGCTATTTTTTTTCTTTTATTGTCAACATAGGGAATACACTACATTCATATTTTGCTTAGGTGATTTGCCATACCTATTTGTGTTGAAATGTTTTGGATTTGTGGAAATATTAAAAATGAGCTTTTGGCAAAAAACACTCTTCTAAACAAAAATGATAACCTAGTCTTGAGAAAGATATTAACGGAGAGGGAGAAATAACTCTGATCACAAGAAATCAAATCAAAATAAATACGATGGCCTCAAATATTTCTACACAAGCTGTCTGTGGTAAATACATCACTCTGGTAGCACTTTAAACCTGAGCGGAATACTTCCACTATCACAGTCAGAGATGAGCTTGAGATACTACAGTTAGCGACACCAAACACAGCTCCTGACAATTTGTGAAATAGATTACACAAAAATAAAGCCAGTGACATTCCTATACCTTTTCCTAGAACTGTTATAATTAAACATAAATATGACAATGAGGCAAGACAGGAAAATCAGACAGGTGAGATGACAGTAAACATTTCTGCTGTCTTTGTTTTGTAAGGTAAGAGGGAGAGAGAGGGAGGATGTGGAGCGTTAACTGTCAGGCAGGGGAGGAAGGGAGATCACTCATGTTTTGGCACAGCAGCCTACCTGTCCTATATTAACACCTTTAAAATTCGAAGCACATAAAAGTTACTGTTGCAGTCGCAGAAAGACACTGGAATACAAAGTACAGAAGAAGAAAAAAAATGACTTAAATGTGAATCAGATTACTGATAAAAATGCAAAGAAAAATAAGAATGCTGGTCTCTCCTCTCTCTGGCAGTGCTAATCTCTTTCTGTCTGCTCCTCTACAGCCTGAAAGGTAGGGATCTGTTTACCTGACCTCTTCCTCTGATTGCTCCTCTATGGCCCATGGCTATCTGACCCCTCTGCACTCCTACCCTCAGCAGCACCCCCACCCCTTTTTTGAGGGGGGGGGCTTTCTCTTGCAACCTCTTGACTACATGAACGTTTAATTTTATTAAACCCGTTACCGATCTATTTTCGTTTCTCCCATCCTAAAATAAGTCTTAATCCTGCAGATGCTGACAACCATACGGGCTTTGTGTGGCTCCCAAAACATGCCAACAACTAGCCTACCATCACCCTGTTCCCCCAGCCAGACCCACTCTCTCCCCATTATCCCTCGGCTGTTTGCGAGGGGGTTTCCTCTCTGTCTTTTTTATCTCTGCACTCACTCCATGACCCCTGTTCCCCCCGTTTCTTGCTGTCTGACCTACCCCCCCACCCTCACAGACAGACACACACAGCCTCTCACCCCCCTTTCTGCTTCCCCAAACGGTACACATATCCTACCAATGCCTCTGCTCGCTCGGAAAAACCTTTTTCTCTCTTTCTATTCCCGACTCTGTGTCGCGAAATATATCGCAGATTACCTAATCATTCTCGCCGCTTTTTAAAATAGCCGTATATAGACCAAGTCCTCCTGAAAAGTAGTCGTTATGTTTGAGGATATTTACAGAAATTTTCATCTTTCAATTACACTCAAGGCACCAGAATTTCCGATTTCTTTATTTTTTCCGATCAGATTCATGTTTTTTGGGAGGGGGAGATTAGTTGGCCTATCAAAGCTATAATCAACTGTATTGGGGGAAAAAAGGCCTCTTCAGCTGAGACCATCTCTTTCAAAAGGCGTGTGTTTTCCACTCAACAATGCAGTCTGTTCTATTTTGAAGATATCCAGTTTGACTTTCTTTTCTTTCTCTCTACAAGCGATCACTAAATGCATTCAGTGACCTGCAGGTTTAGCCTGGACCACGCTTAAAGTTTCCGGCAGTAACTTTGGAATGATAGTGTCTGCTTAAGGTCAGTCAAATGAGGCAATGTGTTGTTGTCTTTCTGGTCAACGTTTCTCGGGGAAAAGTCTTTTCTTGAAAGTCAAGATACGGTAGCCAAGTAGTTCGAGGCAGAAGACGCAGGCTGTCGCCGTCTTCCCTAAAATGCATGTCTGCTCTGTGCAGCGCTGCTCAGACTCTCAGGCTGTCCGTGTACAAGGTCCTGCTGATCCGCTCCTGTCACGAAGGAGACCCTGGGCTCCGTTTTTCCCTCAACAAACCACATTCACATTGCACACACCGCGCCCGCAAACACAAACCCGCTCATGCACGCACACACACACACACACACACACGTCGATCGATTTGCATGTGACTCCGTCAGTGAATGAGCGAGTATCGACTTAAAAACAACGCTTGAAAGAGGCAAACCGCTATGAAAAATAAAAAAGAAAAGATGGACAAAGTGGGGTAAAGGGGGGAAAGTGTAGCTAGAGGAACTAAGGCAGGGCGGAGGGATTGCCCATTTCAGACAGAGACGTGTCGGAGAAGAACAAAAATGTCTTTATCCAGAAGAGGATTTTATAAGCACACGACGTTGGTGAAACCCCGTGGATGTGGCAAGTGTGAAATCTGTCAAAATTTAGAAAGAGAGAGATGTTCCCATCTGCCGGACACACACGGACCCCACTAGCTGGACTTGGAGCTCCTTTTCTGGGCAGCGCTCATGTGGAGCTGCCGCTGCCCTTCGTCCGCCGCTCAGCACAGCCCTCTCTCGTTGCGTTTGTGCCTCAAAACACGTTTCTCGACAACCACAAACCCTCTACACCTTTCCCCGATCCCACCGAAAAGCACACATTTGTTTTAAAACCGTGCTTTTTTTTATCCCCCCCCTCTCTCCACGATCAACTGCTTGGAGTGGATCGCTGTCTTGCCTATTTCTTATCTTCCATTCATGAGGAGGAGAGGACGGACGCTGATGTAAACACAGGTAACGATACGAATAAAAATCGAGAATAAACCAACTACTTGCATGAAATGAACTTGTGATCGCCAGCCTTTTCTCACAACGTGAGAATAGCCAGGTCCGCTACACGAAAAAACTACGAACAGATAGGAGAGGAGAGATTCAGATAAGTCAGACAGCGAAAAGAATAGGATCGCTGAAACAGAGGAAAAGAGACAAACGCAAAGTTGAAACTTACAATTTCTCGCTGCCGGTTTGTGATCCTCGCTTTTTAATCCAGTATTGAGATGATTTAGCTAAAGATCCCATCAAGGCAGTCCCCTTTTGGTCAGTTTGCGCTTAGGGTGGCAAAAGAAAGATCATTGTTGTTGCGGAGTGTAAAAAACGAAGTAGGTACTATTAGTTCTTAAAGGCAATATAAAAATAATTTGGATGCAAAGCAGGCGATGAGTCTTGTGTTAGAGGGAGCGAGGAAGAGGTGAAAGTGAGATCTGATGATTGAAAAGAAAAAACTCTTTGGATCTTTATTCCTGCTAATTAGTTTCCTGCAAAAAATGGCTGTGATTAATTCAGTGCGCATGTGCTTCATTACACAGGCACGAAGGGAAGGGCTAATTAGCCGCCTTCTGGATCAATAAGATTCAGCAAAGGAGAGAGCTCGGGAGAGAGAGGGAGGGAGGGAGGGAGAAAGAGGAGGGAGGGAGGGATGGATGGATAGATACAAGTAGAAAAAAAGAGGAAAGTAATGATCAGGAATTGAAAATATGGAATTAAGAACAGCGGAAAGTAAGAGTTTGATTAGAGGAAAGGCAGCGAAAGTTAATAGTGGAGCAGGCAGCCGTAGCAGGCAAAGCCCGGTGCCACGGACGCAGCTTTTCTTCCGCTCTTTTTTTTCCTCCACTTTTTGGAAACGTTTTCTTGTCGCGGTTTTTGCTTTTTAAAATGAAAGATATGCACATGTTTCGGTCACTTAAAGCGCATAAGCAGCCCGGCTTTATTTTATTCAGTCTCTTTTGGGTCCATGTGAGCCAATTTGGTCTCGTCAAAGCTGCACGGAGGGTTATGTTTCTTCTTCTTCTTCTTTTTTTTTTTTTTAAAGTGAGTTTAGATTGTACGTTTAAAGAAGTTATTGAAAACCAAATCAGACTCTCGGCAGCTGAAATGACCAGAAAAGTTCGCCTGCTAGTCATCGGCACAGTGTACCTGTAACCATTCAGCGACCTGTCGTGTTTGTAAAGAACTACAATAAACATTTGCGGGGGGGGGGGGATGATTATTTTTTTCAAAGCGATTTCCACATCTATGCAAAAGTGTACTGTGACAGCAGCATGCAGGATGCCAGGGTATAGCTTACTATTGTAACCCGCAAAAAACAAAGGGAAAAAAGAGCATGCTTAGTTCCCTGGATATTAGAACTAACAGGTTATATGTACGTGTACATTTATACATTTTGAAGCATTAAGAGGAAAGCCACTTGCCCAGAGACTGAAGTTGGCATTAAACAGCGGTGTTTCGCGCCTTCAAAAATGTCAAACTTTGATCAACTTCGTGTAGATCGACCCTTGTAAAAACATGGAAGGGAATCCTTTTGAATTCTTGCGTTTATTTCTCAATTAAAAATCAAATCAAATTAAAACAACGGTGACTGGCTCAATGGTGAGACGTATATGAAAGTCTACTGCAACTTTAGAGCAATGAGGTGTTTCTCAACTCGCATAAAAATGTGTGTGCGTATATTTAAGTGAAATAAAGCAACAAAGCCATGACACCTGACGGAAATGTGAAATTGTCAAATTCGGTTTTATAGAATAAGACAGAGCAAAATGAAAGTTTGACGGAGAAGATATGAAAAGGACGTGTCGTCCTTACAGTTACAGCCAGTTCCAAATTGCAGACCAAATAAAATTCAGCACAATATCTTATAGCAGTGTTGGAATATAAAATAATTTGTTATTTAAGATATTAGGAGAACCCCATAAAAGGTTTAAATATTTTTTCTTTTTTCCTGTAAATCTGGCAAACTCGTGAGAGCTGCTTTTATTCGTACAGTATGCAAAGAAAATTCAGCTTCTTAAAAAACCCCAACCAAATAAAGAACTTGTTGAAGCCACAACTATCCTATACATGTGTGTGATATCCAATTTAATTTTTAAGGCTATTTATAATGTGCATAAGCCTGAAGTAGCTATTTAAAAAATATACATATATTGTTTCTTACCCAGCACACCAGTGAAAGGCTTGCTGAAACACAGAGGAGTGATGGGGAAATATAGGCTATCAAGACATCTATTACTAAACTGATTTTGTTTGTTGGCAGCATCGTGTTCAATAAGTGCACCTTCTCTTAAATAATAATAATAACACTATAAATGTGTGACAAGGTGACAGAGTTGTGTCAGGCGTTTTTTTGTTTTTTTGTTTGGTCCACTCCGGCCTGTATGCATGGAATTTGCTATGCTGTGATAATTACACTGATATTATGACAGGAAGCCCAGGTGGTCAGTGTCTCATCTCATCCTGAGGTTTTTCGTGTTCAGGAAATTCTGAAAGCCTTTATGATCGATCCGAACATGAATTTGTTGAGGTTCTGCGTTTGTTTGTCTTAATAATATTTCCGTAAAGCACGTCTCCTCTGTAACTGATGTCCCATCGTTTCCTCCGAATGAAAAGACCGCATTGCAAAAAATCAACCTTTGAGTCTCTCAGTGCTCTTTGTTATGATAATTTTATTGTTGATTCTCCGAGGAAATGGACAATCCCTCACTCTTAGTGTGCACACTTTCTGTGCAAACACTTCCATATAGAGTCCCTGGTCCACTGAATACAAGCAGTAGCTTTCCCTGATAACACAACGTGCCATGTTTATTGAAACAATACGGATTTGTTAGTCTGGGTCTATATGGTGAATTCAGACGCAGAGTTATCAGTTAAAAGGCAAACATAGCCCGGCCGAAACATTGTCCAATCATACAGATTCAAAGTACCCAGTATACAAAGCTTTGGTAAGAAACGACTTTTAACCGGGTTAATAAATCTACCGAACATGTATTTTGTTTGCTTGTTTTCGCGTGTCTCGGATAGAAATGCATGGCACAGACTAAAGTGTTTCATTTTTATTTATTTTTTTCGAGGATCTCACACAGCCGATGTGTTTAGCCTTTTGTGATGGTGCAGTGGCGAAGATGGTAGATGAATGCTAGACCATATTTTATATTTTCCAGGGGCCTTTGACTTAAAGGTTAGAAAGGTTATGAAACCCCATGGGACCCGGCGTTTCTACAGATCCAATAGCATATATTCCTTTGAAGAGCCTATGAAAATCAAACTTCTTACATTGTATCCTATATGGCCAAGACCCAACTCCCCCCTTCCATCGCTCTCTTTCTCTCCCTCCCTTCCTCTCTGTCTGTCTCCCCCCCCCCCCCCCCCCCCCCTCTCTCTCCCTCTCTCTCTGCTGGTAAAATATATGGTGTGCTGTAACACGGCATTTCCTCAGCACTTGCCTTCCACAAGCCACGGCAGGCACTGATACCTGTTTTTAAGCAATGCGGCATCGCCTGTATAGCATGCCCCTCTTAGAAAAACAAGACAACTGCATCGCCCCTTCGAACAGCTCGCATTTTTGCAGTGTGAGAGGCAGTCTGCAGGAATCTCGAGGATTTGCGACGTGTCTGCTCTCTCGGGAAGAAGAGATTGTAAAAATGAATAGGTTGAAAACAGCGTGCGAGAGGAGTTAAAGGGGCTGCGAGATAATAAAAGAGTGTGGTGTAATTTGAGGCTTGTAGGAGGCAGCTTTGAGCCAGTCAGTCGCCTAAAGCCTAACAATGCAAACTTCAGTTTACAAATTTATGCAAAGGCCTGATTGATATTACTCCATCAGCGACCATATTGAGTATAGTGTAGGCTAAATCAAAGGCAGAGCAGTCAGGCAGAGGCCTTGATGCTTTTAGGGCCTATGCATCACTGAAAAGAGAAAAAGGGGGAACTGACAGGGTCTGAAGCTTTTGTGTTACCACCATTCAATTGCGCCTCTCAGTGGGAAGGATAACTGTCCACGTGCCAGCCTCAATAGGCATACATCGATGAGTGGCATTGCAAATTCAACACAACCTGTGGCTATGACAGCCCGTGGATATGACAAAGAAAGGCAGAGGAGCTTAAAAATGCAAAATTCTCCGTAGATGCGGAGCACATGAAAGTGCTTGACCATATGAAGGACTGCAAGGAACAAAACTGTGCATTCAGAGGGCAGAGCCCCCCTCCCCCCAATAATCGTCACTAACGTGCTTGGACCGGCACTCTGTGATGGTTGTCAGAGACCCACGTGTAGCACTTGTCAGCTTTTAGAAATATTTACTTTAATGTGTTCAAATTAAATTACATTTACTTTATTTAACAGATCGGCTACCGTGCTCGCGTGTTACGCGTGCCCGCGCGTGTACGCCATGCACTCGGAATCCCAGACAAAGCACAAAGGGAAACAGAGGAAATGAGCAGGGGTGAAAGTATTTAAAGATGAAAGCTGCTATCGAGAAAAGTCATATAACTTTATAAAGAGATAACGACCATTATATTCCGAAGGATTTAGGGATTTAAGATGTTCATAGGCTGCAATATTAACAAGAGGAGTGTCAGTCATGTGTTCAGGCTATGGTAAACAGATATGAAAAGGGCATCAGGAAATTCTTAAGGAAACCGACTGAGCGAGCTTATGCTGTGAAAATATAAATAAAAATTGCGTGTGGACTCGAAGCTCAGGCTGAGACACAAAGGGAAACAACACAAATATTTTTTTAACGACGAAAATTAAATTGATTTTGCTTTTTAGTGAAGATGTTAATGACACATTTAAAAGACGCCACACGCACGGCCCGTGGGTTCGATCCTCCGCTTAGTGACCCCAGCTGGGCTGATAATAGACTAGAAAGACTGGAGCCCAGGTTACCCATCTTAACTGTAAATACAGACATTTAAAAACTTTTCAATATATTATTATTTTTAATAAAAAGGTACAACTTACTGATGCGGAAAAATTTGAAATTTTGAGAAAATACAATTTTCTTAAAATCATGTTTATCGTTCTTTCCCCCCTTTTCCCTCTCTCAATAATCAATCGAATGTAACAGTTGAGCCTGCGCTGTTTACCGCTGCAGAACCCACGAGAGAGGCTGGTGTCCGGCTCCGTGTGTCTAGGGTGGATAGGGCAGCACAGCCAGGTGCAATGGGAGCGCCCTCTTATGTTCAGCCTGACCACTGGGATCAAGTAGCGCATCAGCTCTTTCATAGAAGCCAAGCGCCTGCGGACCCAGGTCTTAGCAAAAGCGCACCTTTGCCTTTGAGTCTGTGGTTGCATCTTAAAAACGGACTCGAATGTAAACGAGGCACGCAAACACGTTCAGGTTATCGCGTGGACAAAATAGGCGAGGGATTTCAACGTTGGAAATCACAGACATTTCAGTCAAACGTGTTTTTTGTTTTGTTTTTGTTTTTTGTTTTTTTAACCGACCATTAAGGACACGAGATGCACTCCGAAAATTATCCTAGTTTTGAAATAGCCTCTGACTGACCGAGAGCGAAAAAGAACAACATGCCCGGCTCGGATCAAACCGAAATTTTGGCCTAATTAGCGGGGCGTCCTGCAGAAATCAGCTGATACACAACTCCAGAAAAGAAAAAAGAAATAATCAAAAGTGCCGCTATTCCACTTCTAAATTAACTTTTCACAATCGTTTTGGATTGGGGGGTATAAATGTAACATGCTTTGCACTCTACACATGATTTCCCACCATCATCCTTGAAGGATGTGTGCCACGTGCCCTGTGGACAGGGGAAAAACATCTTTTTGCAAACCTTCACTTATAACTATTTTATTTCCTCGGCTTTATTCTCTAAACCAGCAATTTAAAAAAAGTAAACCTACACACGCCTGTGGCCTCTAGCTTTCTAGCCCCCCACCCTCCCCCCCTTTTTCCCCTCCATTTTTGGCACCCCCAGAATGTTCCTGACTGGATGCAGCTGATCACTGTGGTGGATCTTTTGTTTATCAAAATCAAATGCAACGTTTGGACTCGTCTTTGGTGCTTTTTCACTTACACTCTTGCCTATCACATATCACATAGTGTGTTGGATCATTTTATTCATATTTCACATGCTTTCTAGATTTATTAGAGTATTTTCATGGATCTATTTGCTTGCTTGTGTATTTTTTCTGTAATGTCTTATAAGGGGATATTCTACCTGCTGTTGTATTTGCTTGTTTATTTCATGTGATTTTATTTTTTATTTAATTATTATTATTTTTAAATATTGCTCTTTTATTTTAGGTTGTTAATCCAGTGCTTCTGAAATAAAATATTGATATTAAAAAATTCCCTTGGACAAATTTGCCCTGCACGTTTCTTTTCTTTTCTTTTTTTTTTTTTTTTAACTCTTTTGAGATTGCATGCTACATCTGAAATATGTCTGTTGACAATGTAAAATTGTTTTTATTTTTTTAACCTACATGTTAACGATAGATACATACAAACCAGCAACACGGGGGTAAAGCTTACGTCATATTTCTGAATGCAACATGAAGTGTAAAAAAAAAAGAGAACCTGCTTCCTGCTGCTGGTGTTGTGATTTTAGAGTTTGGGATAGAATAAATGACGAGCGACCGTCTGGTCAGTCTGCCTCATTTACATGAGAAAAAAGAAGGCATATCAATTCCTCTCTCTCATCCATTTACTCGCCCTGCCAGTACTGCCTTATTAATGATCAAATGCATTATTCAGAAACAGTTTTGACGTTTGGATTTTGGAAAGACGGTCGTGTTAACCCATAATTATTCTGTCAATATTCGAAAAATGTCGTAAAACATTAAAAAATCTCCGATGTTTTGCTGTCTTTGCTTGATTGTACAGATTATTTCCCCCTGACCACTGCGACTGAATCACATCAAGAAACACACACACACACACACACACACACACACACACACACGTACGTTCCCCCAAAAATCAGCGAGCGTGACTCCTTGTCTCACTCTCCCTGTTTCTCTGCCTCCTTCCCCTCTGTGCATGGTTTACATGAGCGTGTGTATCTGCGTGTGTGTTTGTGTGTGTGTGGTGGTAGTGGGGGCATCACTCTGTCGCATCATATTTTATAGGCAGAAAATTAAAATAATAATAATAATAATAATAATAATAATTGTTGTTGTTGTTATTCTTGTTGTAATCGCCATAGTGGCGAATTGCAAGTGTACAAATGTTTCACAAACCACTGTAAAAACAACAGCACAAAAGTGCGTGTGAGCAGTGATATTCTACAGCAGTCCAGCCTCATCACACCTCACCTCTTTCAAGTACACAAAATCATTTTCAGCCACTTTCTTTTAAACTAATGATTTATATTAGCGATTAACTCCATAAAACGACGTTATGTTTGCCTTCACACACACACATACACACACACACACACACATATATAGATATAGATATACATATATGTTTTTCTCTTTTCGTATTTTTCTAAAGAAGATGTCAGGTTCTGCGCAGATCTAAACATCTTGCAAGTGTTGCCAGATAGAAATTCCAACTCAGAAATATATATTTGGAGAAAAAAAAAAAACGTCGAGGAAGAACACGCGTTGAGCTAAAAACAAAACATAAGGCAAAGGCTTGTGTAAATATTACAATCTACATAGTTTTAAGGACAAATGTGATGAATTTCGTACTTAATGTCGAGATCATTTTAAAGCAACGCACTGTTAACGGAGGAAGGAAATAAGCGCAGACTAGGCCTTCTGATAATGCATTTTTCAGATCGGGGGATACAGTGAATAGTGGAGAAATCCTTAGAGCTGCTGTCACAGATACTGGGTGTGAGACAGGCGGGACTCGTGGGGTTTTACGCGCTTTAGAGAGGCTCACTGAAACAGAGGGATCCCAAATCAGAGCCATATGACCACTCCAGGCAACAGCTACTTTAGCTGATGGTAAACCGACCCAAACAGAAGACTCGCAGATCCTCGCAGCGCAAAACTTATTTAAATGCCACTTGGTGCTCGCTGAATTTTCAATCGAACGCGAGAAAGTTAGAGTTAATTTTCCTTGATGTAAAGAAATACCCCCTAACAACACAACGAGATAAAATATGACAGGTGGAAGCGACATGGAGGGCAAACACACAGATCCAGGACTGTCGCCAGAGGTCAAATCCAAATCCTGCGTCACCCGCAGCCTCTGGGACGCTGCACCATATTTCTGCAGACAATGGCCTGTGTCACACGGGACAGACACAGTTTCAAGTTTGCCTACCGTTGATTCACGAGAATAAAAACAGTAATAATCATCTGGCAGGAACAGTTGAATGCATAAATTTAAAAAAAAGAACCAAGGGAGGACTTAGTAGACAGAGTTTGAAATAACAGAGCATGCACCAGGTTATATTATAAGGCTTTAAATATGCCAAATTAACCACACAATTGGTGATTATTGGAGTGAGAATTAATCAATTCAAATCAATGACCGCGAATAACAACACTGATGGCAATTCAAGAAAAATGATCCAAAGCGGATATAATGCACAGGTGTAGCTCAATCTAAAGTGAACACAAAGACAGCTTTTGATTTGTCTTTACACCCAGTCAGCAGGCTGCGACTCAGATAAGTGAGAGAAGTGAAGACAGACAAGGTTGGGATCGTAGGGAATTTTGCATGGAAATCAACTACCCATATCATACCTCTCCACACAATGCCCTACTGATGCAGAGACAGCATCTGTGCTGCATCTAGTTAAGAAACAAAGCCAACAGGCTCATCAAAAACCCCACGCTATCAAACCTCCAGTACTGTGAAGAAGCCCTCTGGTTGTGTGAAAGCAATTTAAGCTGGTCAAAGCAACTGAGGCAGAATTATGGATGCTTAACCCCTATCAGCTCTCCTAAACCTCGTCTTGGTGGCAGGCAGCCCCACCTATATGCTGTGTGTGGTGAGTTGGAAGGGTTGTGGTCATGTTCTCTAAATACCTCAGCGGAGGTGAGTGTTCCTGAAGCCAATAAAAAGCCATGATTAATGGCGCTGTTCCTTTTTTTTTAGGTGTTAGCTTGTTAAGGGATTTAATAGCAAAGGTGTTTACTTTTTGCAGTGACAGAAAAATTGCAGGAGCACAGGGCAAAGACCTTAAACCAGGAGGTCTGCACGAGCGTTATTGTCACCGGTGTCGTGTTACTACTATATATATGCAAATATATATGTATAATAATGCAATGACCATAAAGATGGCTTATAAAAGCAATTCCTCAGAGGAAAATCAACTTCACAAGTTGAACTTTTCAACTTGGACTCGGAGCTGTCACGCAGACAGTCAGAAGCCTTGCATATGGCACAGGGATGATGCTCAGTAATGACACCTGTATCCCTGCTACTAGGAGCACGCATCTCACATGCCCTGCCATCGTGCTAAGATCACTTCTGTATTATGTATTTTAGCGCGTGTGCAGCAATCAACTGACCTCGTTGCTGTGATAGAAATGCCCTTTACCTAATTCGAGCACTTTTATTTTTGTTGTGTGTCTACTGCATATGTGACACTGGAGGTTTGGGGGGGGGTGGCAGGAAAGGGCTCTTTTACTTTTTACTGTGTTAAAAGACACACAGGCAGTAACACAAACAGTGACAAGAGAGTGACAGATATGTTAGCAGCAAGTAGAAACAATGTAGTAACACTTCTAATTCTGTCAGATAAGTAGTTACTAAATCATTTGCAACGCTGTGCATCACTACAACTTTGTGGTGTTATCGGCTGAATCTGATCCACTTAAACAGTTGTTTTGCTGCTTATAAGGGCAAAAAGATATCAACATGAAAAACTGTCTTTGAATTCCAAAAGGTCATACCTTCCCTGTGGTCAAATGAGTGACAGTGATGTGATATTCTGTTTCATAGCTTAGAGGATAAAATGAGTGCGTTGAATCACAGACACACATTAATTCACTTCATGACTGTTTGTAAATTAATCTGGAAATCACCAAGTTAGTCTCTGGCTCATATTAAGCTTGAATGTTACAATTAAAGGAAAGTTCAAGCTTATAATAAATCCTTTTACATTTCAATGACCAGTTTTAAACAACAGAAGTAAATCTTTGCATCTTTGAGTGGTCACTCAGTCCAGTCAACTGATTTCTGTACAATGGGGCTGTGAACTGTTTAAAAATTATTTTTAGATCCCAAAATAAGCATGGATTGCTTTCCACAATGAAATGTTTAAATGTCACACAGTGTTTCATCTCCCTTTCTTTTTGTATTTTAAGAGTTCATTTGAATACATTCACTAAAAAAAACATAACCAGCATCTAAAGCAATGTATAAACCCCCACTTTTTCTACATATGTACTGCATTTTTCTTTTACAGTTACAGATTAAAATGATTACTCTGTGTATATTTTATGTCTATATTTTTATCGACTGATTGCATTATTTTTTTTAAATTGTCAACTAAACCATCACATCCTGACACGAGTTCCCTTGTTACTGCGAGGCTGATATTAACCCCTAACCCAAGCCAAAAAGAGCGAACAAGTAATGGCAGCTTCGGATTTACTACTGAAGAAGTCACAATAGGCATCTATGCAAAAGATGCCCCAATACGCTGTGTTTCTCTTAAAGCTATGAGACAATTCCCTGAGCCACACACCGACAAAGCGCACTCACATGCAATACAAAGCACGTAACAAGAATGGTAACCCGTGTCGCGTCTGTTTTCTGATCTTATATTTCTGATATGTTCAAATACATTTCCTCAGGAAGAAACGGGGACAGAAAGTGGAAGGTGGTTTTCACATATGCTGTTTAGAATTGTAAATGTATTGCATAGGCCCCGCTGTCCAATTACATATATCTTTCATGTATGAAATCATGCATGTCTTTTTTCTCTAAAAGGGGAGGGCTGGCACAAAGGGAGCAACCCCAACAGTAGCAGAACAGTGTGCTGCCCACTTGAAAAATAAGGTCTAGTGTCGGAGCCCTGGAGCTGTGGAGCCCTGGGCAATAGCACAGCTCCATCAGCACACAGACCAGGGAGGGGAGTTGCTTTCCCCCAGACTGGAGCCCTTTCCACTCCTGACTCCTGCTGTATTATTGTTGCCCTATTTGTGAGGCAGCTGACCCTGTGGGTCCTAAATCAGACTTTATAGAAAATACATTTCAGATCACGTCCTTAATTAGGTCCAAGATAATAAATATTGTTTCATGAGCTTTCAAGTGTATTATTTTTGCCAGCACTAAAAATATCATTTAAAGATGCAGGAGAAGAAAAACATTTTTGTGTATTTCTTTTTTTCCCTTTCCTCATTCTTTTTTTTAAACAACAACTTGCTGTTAAGTATTCAATTTCAGTGACCCAAATTTTACTAAATGACTTTGAACTTTTCGAACAAATCTTTTTAGATCTTTTAAGACATAACTCATGTCACTCAGCGTGTCCTGTTGCTTTTATGTTTGCTCCAGTACAGTCACTTGATTACATAAACAAATTATATTCTCAATTTCGCTTGTTTTCAGAGTGCAAAGTAATGCATTAATTTTTGGTTGACAAACCAAGATGAACATATTTGCCTTTTGCATGACGAAAAGGAAATTGTTTGCTACATATGTGCAAAACCTTAACCTCAATCTTTATTTTACATATGACGCTATTTGACTCATGCTATGCTGCTCAGCCACTGTGTGGTAAAATGAGAAGTTTGCTTATTTTCTTATCAAGTAGAATAACTTAATATAGTCCAGATAACCTGGGATCAGTTCTTAATCAATGAGTGAAGCTACGTTGTCAGTGTTCTAAAAAACAACAGGGAAACCGAGCCCTTATGAAACTTGGAGGAAAGCTTCTTTTAAAGTCAATCAGAAAAAGAAATGCTTATTTCGTTAGCCCAAAAAATGCATACATGCATCACAAATGTGCCCCGTTGCATGTTTCTGATACAAGATTCAAAACCATGTTGTATATCATTTTTGCACACACCTAGTCTCATGCAGTAAAAGACAATATACAACCACCAATAAACACGCGCGCACACACACACACACACACACACACACACACACACACACACACACACACACACACACACACACACACACACACACACACACACACACAGCGGTGACATTTTATCAGCCTGAAAATCACTTTTGTCCCTTTAAACTTCAAAACACCCACATCTTGGAATATTTGCACATCCCATTACTGACAGGAATACTGATAACTGTAATCGAAAGCAAGAGAGGATATACTGTAGGTGTGTCATAGTGTAAAAAATAAAGTATATTTCCTGTCCACAGGCCTGTACATTTCCATATGTTGGTCTGCAAGTTTATGTATTTGTACAGCATGCCTGTGTGACACATAACCACGCCACCAACGCTAAGCTCTGGCTGATCACTGGCCCAGTCAGCAAGGGGCCGGTGAAGAACCTAGGATAAGCATCTATCAACCAAACAACCACAATCTATTCCGATCCTCTAATCTGAGAGGAATAAACAGGTGAGCAGAGCATGAAAGCAGGGCATTTATCAGCCAGACTTTCCTTTACCCCAAATCTGAGGGAGAGCTAACCATGTGGGGGATACAGAGGGGACAAGTTAGCTTCAAAGCCCTGGAGAAGTTAAAGGGCTTTGGGCTTGGACAGCAGGAGCAAGGGGGACTTCACAGCCTTACCTGATGGGGTTTTTGGTCTGAGTTTCCAACACACAGAAGCCTCTCTGACTGTGTTTTCGTTTCAAGTGTCTGTTTGAAGTCAGCAGGCAGAAAGGTCACACCCTCTTGGTCACAGCAGGTTTGTCGAAGCAATGGTGGATGGCCAGACGCTATTGCTAATGTTCAGGCTTTCTTTCTTTGTATTCACAAAAATAATAAAGGAGAATGTAAAGCTATAGATCTGGTGCCTGGGCACCTGAAGAAGTTTTGGTGATTTACTCCTAGAATTCCAGGTATTTCCAGGGTTTTCCAAAGCTATACGTTTTTGGGATTTAGGGACTCCCGGGTCACAAGAAGAGCAATTCACGATGACGCCATCACCTGGAACATGAAACAAAGAAGAAGAAGAAGAAAAAAGACAACATCAGAAGCATGTTTTGAACGCAATTAAAAATCACAACAACCATGAAAGAGTTCCAGTGCAGTCTTCTAAGAGCAGCGACAATATCTTTACCTCATCCCGGAAATATGAGCACACAATAAATGTCTTTCAAGAGAGAAAGACCAGAGCAATATGACTTCCATCAAGACTTCAAAATTAATCAGCTGTTTTTAGAGTCAACAAAATTAATCTATAATTATTTGGATGCTACTACTGCAGGACAGCCTCTTACGACTTCAAGATTACATTTAATAGCAAATGAACTGCTGTGAGTAATTTCTGTTCTCATACCACTGAAGACTTTTAAAATGAAAACTGAAAAACATTTCCTGAGAAACTTAATTTCCCTGTAACCGGAACAAGACATATTCCTGTAATAGCATATATAATTGCCTGTTCTGCAGAGGATCTCCAGTATACGACAACAAAGTCTCATAGACAGTACATATTTATTCAACTGTCAATTCCAGCAATGAAAAAAAAAGGAACATGTTAAAAAAAAACGCCTTTGAATTCCACATGGGCCTGGTTTGTGAAGCTGAGTAAATATGCTTGTCATATGTTCCAATAGTTCCACAGCGACAGAGATTTAGTTTGGGAATACAGGCGGGAGAGGCAGACAGCTTGTGATAACTGAATAGCTCTTTTGAAGCCGCTTCCATTTGGAAACATTGTACGATTATTTTTACCTCTGTGGTTAGACTTGAGTTAAAGCCCATGTTTAATTGTTCCCAAGAGTTCTTAGTGTGGCGCTGATAAGGAGCTTGGGGAGCAACATTTAAAACTGCAACAAAAATAACTAGACTCTTGCTCATTGGCCACAGGTCTGATAGAGTGTCAACAGAGGATACACAAAGCAAAGAGAAAGAAATGAAGGTGCGAAGAGAAGAGAAAGAAAGGGAGACGGGGGCAGACATCTTGTGCGGTTATGATGGGCTTGCATTTGAAATGTTTTATCGGGGGTTTTTTTTTTGCTCCTGGTCTTGATTTTAATGTGCGGTCAGCCTTTCACGGCATCCAATCACTTCCATTTGAAATATCAAATCGAATAATAATCCTTTCGAGCCACCTTAAATCGAGAGTACACAGTGCACTCCTTGCTAGGGAATAAATAAATTATTTTCATGACACGATCTTGTCAGCGGTTACAGCAGTCAGAAAGCAGCGATGTTAATTTGTCATCTCCCTCTTCCCCGCTCTCTCACTTCGTCCGACGCCACGACTTCCCGGTTTGTCAGGGCGACCTGTGGGAGTGTATGTGTCGGATCAATAGCCCACCCACAGCAGAGCCGCGGGCCATCCCTGACCTGGGCTATTGATTAGGCTTGGCTCAGCTGCCAATAGCAATGTGCTGGATGTGACACCAGGATAAGATGGGAGCTGAGGAAGGGGGATTCTGAATTGCCAGTGGCAGCCCCATAGCACACCGCAGATAAAAGTCAATTCCACTTAACCAAATCACTGACAACTAAATAGTTAGCACACAGAAGAATGCTATGAGTCTGTGATGGCAGCTGCTGGATGGCTGGGGATTTCCTAGCCCCTGACCTGTGTCGAAGAGCACAAAAGGCCAGGGCTGAAACACTGTGACACATGTTTGTCTGTCTTTCATTGTGGTTTCTCTTCACTTGGCAAGCTACACCTGTGTCATTAATAAATCTGGAACATCTTTAATCAAGGGCTGATTACTGATAAAATACATTTAGACATTTAGTAAAAGTTACTATTTTCAGAATATCTACAGTTAACTATAGCTTTGGGTCATTCTAGTAAACTATTTTAATTATAATGTTATTGTTTGTTGACAGTAAATTTAGTATTTACCAAAGTTAAGCTATTAATTTACAATTTATTTGCAGTGGTTGTTATATGTATGACATTGTAAGTAATACTGGTTCCAATAAGGAACACTTATAGTTTTTATACTTCTTAACAAAAAGTCATTAGATATTTAAAAGCAGGTAATAACCACAAGCTGTACAGATGTGCTTCATGAGCCTGCGTACATGGAAGCAATGCAGCTGTACTGATATTGTCAGACTCCTTTTGATCCATCTTGCTCCCGGTCATTACCAGCCCATATTAGAGTAGTTTACATGTCACTTTACCGGTCCTCGTGAATGTAATTCTGTGGCTACTGCCTCCATGTGCATTCAGCACCTATCTATGGCGCCATATCTCTTCCTGTAATTGCTGAGTGACAGAAAAGCAATACTGACCACTTCATTATAGGACAGCCAGACTGACTGGACACTGGCCTCTTTGCTCTAGGTCACTCTGGTCAGACTGACCTTATCTGCCCAGGTCGTCAGGGGTCAGTCACCCAGAATCTATGAGGACGTTACAAGACTTGCTGTGGGTCCCGTACAGCAAGGTCGCCTGACCCAGGCAGACTGCTTATATCACAGGTATTGATTGCAGATTGTCTACTTCAACTGATGCAAGCCTAATCTCCCGATAGTGGGGTCTCAGGGGCTTTAGTGTAAAGTTAAGTACTAAAAGTAACAAGAGGGAAGCTACTGGATACTAGTGATGGTATGCAAAAAATATGGGGAAAAAGTTTTATTTTTGCATTGCTCTTTGGGGATGAAGCTCTGCGAATGCCAATTTTATAGAGTAATGAATTAAGTAGGAAAATGTATTGTACAACTACAGTAGGGTAGTGTTGTAGCCTGTTCCTTCTTGCTGTCTGGTAAACAAACAGACATGGACAGCATGCGGGAAAAAAAATCTGCTGTTTGATCTCAGTGTGCTTAATTTAAAATCTTTGTTCAAATCATTATTATTTCCAAAGAAAATGAACTAATCCACCTGCAAAAGTTAGCTGCAAGTCTTTCAGTTTGCCGTGTTTATCTACTACATATGGATGAAAATATATGAGATTGTTAGTCAGCACCTATATGTGTATTTGCATGCATGTCTTTGGCAGCTTGTCTGTGTGAGACCCTTTATGTACATACTAAAGCATCCCTGATGCTCGTTAGATCCCGTCTCTCGGCAGCTGCTTGGCACCGTTCATATTAAATCACAATAATGGCAGATGAGCTCTTGCACTAGAGAGACAAGCATCTATTTGAAACTGCATTTTATTACACTTTGTTCCATTTAATCAAAAAAAACTATGTGAAAAGATAACCCGGTTTTAAAAATCCCAGATAAACAGCAACGATTGCATCTTTAAATAATAAATGATCTTCTGCCTCTTACAGACGGGAATATAACTGAAAATAATTGAAGACAACAATGTCCTATAAGAGCACCACTCGAGCACTGCTGATTCAGAATCCCTCATAACTTCAAACATTCAGTCATAAAGTATAGATAATCCGTAAAAGAAAGGCATGCGTCTGTTTACAATTTCCTTCTAATTAAAGCTACAGGATAGGCTCTACCTTTGTTAAAGTTGATGTGTGTTTGTTAGACTTGCCAAAAAACTGTACCACTGGCAAATTAGGGGTGGAATACAAAACGAAACAAACAATAACACTCTAATATGATCTGCAGTCAAGGAATAAATATTTCACAATCTGTCTACATTTGACACACTTTCAGTTTGAGAACAAAGGATTCTGAAACAACAAATTGCCCAAACTTAGTCTTGAGACAATAACCTTTTTGACCTGAATTAATTCACACAATACTGACTTCAGCTTGACTGGGTATGTAATTGGTCCTCAATTTGTTTGGAATTTAATGACATATTGTTACTTCTGTTGGTGATTAATCAAAAGGGAAAAAACCCAGAATCAGATCAATAAGTTAAACAAAATCCAATCATGACTGTAAGGCATGTAAAAAAAAAGAAGCATTAATTGGGCAAAAGATGACGGCATGCTACTTTATAACAGGGTGAACTGAAAGTAACGGAAAAATCAGGTAAGCAGGATGCTGATGAAGGTGATGCATTCCCATCTTCCTTCTATGAACCACGCCAGCAGTGTGCAAGTGTGTCTAAGGGGGATAAGGTAGTGCTTGATGATTAATCACTGGACATAATAAAGCTTCTCCCCATGAGCACTCAGTCCAGCTGATTCTATGATATGATTGGGGCCGATTAAAAAAAAAGAAATAATCATTCCTTACAGTGCATTCATAGTACACTCTAATGACATCTTCTGATTGGACCTTGCGGAGAAGATAATAAGGGCCGTCTTCAGAGTGGTCTCTAAGATTATTTCTTTAACTTCATGAAATGGGGCCACGGGCCTGGATGCTGCAGATTTGAGGATTAAGATAAGATGACCTTTCACATTATGTTGCCATGTATAAAAGATGAAGTTTACAGTGCCTCATTACATTAGGCCTTATCAATGGTTGGAGCCTCTGTGAAGTCCCTTTGAACATCACAATGGTTTTTTGAGGCTGGTTTACAACAGGCCTCTACCCCCCAGTGTGGGATTACTGTGCCTGTGTGTGTGTTTGGGTTATGGTTTGGATAACAACTGTTAATGTTCTAAAACTATTCAAAAATACTATACAAGGTATATTAGGGGTGCAACGATACTCGTATCGATATTGAACCGTTCGATACAGTGCTTTCGGTTCGGTATGCATATGTATCGAACAATACAAAATTTTAAATTTATTTTATCAACTTTTCTTCTGACGATGCTGTCTGTGTTGAGAGCTCAGTGGATCTACGTTCGACTACTCCGCCTAGGCTGCACTGTCGAGCAGATCCACTGAGCGCAGCGCAAGCTAGCAAGACAGAAGCTAAGCTCGTTGCAACATGGCAAATTGAACCTCCCCCACCCTCATTCGGATCTGGCCTTTGGAACTATTTTGGTCTTCATGTGAAGTATGACCCTGAAGGTAAGCGCGTCATGGACAAAAGTAAAACAGTATGTCGGATGTGCCACGCAATGCTCAATTACATGGGTGGGAACTAGTGCGTTAGCGCAGTTAGCTCGTTGCCGTCCAGCCCCACGCACGGGGCGATCCGCAGTAGCTCGTTGACGGAGATTTGCCGTGTTGTGGTGTTAAAGTCATTTCAGATTAACGCTGACAGCACTAGTGGGAACACAATGAATATGACTGCACATTTACGCCGACATCATCCTAGTGCAAAGACAAGTGGAAGCAGACAAAAACAACAAGCACGCATGCTACAAACTTTACTCGAGTCATTTGACAGCCGTTAGCACATGATTCTCCTTATGGGGACCTGATATGTTTAATATGCTGCTGAGAATAAACCCCAGAAGAAGCGTATAGTATAGTATAGCTTTTATTTTGGAAAGAGCCATTTCTCTGTAATAAACTCTCTTTTCCAAAGATGAGTGATTTCTCGATCAGATATATATTTTTTATTATTATTTTGTTGTTTCAGCAACATTAAATTTAAAAACTGTACTTTTGAGTTAAAATATATATTTATAATTTTAATAAATGACAAGTTAAAAAAGCATGAACATTTTTTTGTATCGAAAAAATATCTAACCGTGACACCAAAGTATCAAACCAAACCGTGATATATATATTATTCATATAATATATTATATTATATGAATATAAAAATTTGAATATAAAAAAATTATATAAACTGTTTGAATATACAGTTTATGTCAAACAGTTCAGACCCAGCCTGTGAATGTTCATGGTAAGCTTTCAGGCACAGACACTGAAAAAAAGAACAATGGAGAACATTTTATTTCCACAGTTCTCCGAAATAATGTTGTCATTAGTGTTCAATGTTAACATCTAATTTTCAAAAAAAAAAGGAAAACTGGAAATGGAAGGCAAAATGTCACTTGTTTCAAATGCAAACCAGCATGTTTAAAACATCTTTTCGGATCAAGCGATATTATGTTGAAACTAGAACCTGCCGCTGAAAAAATGCTGTCACTTGTTTCCAGTCTCCAAAAAAGTGAAACTACATTTGAAACAAGTCAAGTGATGTCACCCTAATGGCAGATTTCTTTTCTCTTGTTGTTTTGAGGCTCGTGAGGACTCTGATGCTGAGCGACACTTCTGGATCCTTCATCTTCAGCAGAACCAGACTCTCCGCTGGTCGGGATGAAGAGCTATAGGCTTCAACAGGCAGCAGACTACTGGCCAACATCTCCAGGCTTCTTTGATGTGGGAGGCATTGCTTACCCCTATAACTTACAGCCCAGCTCTGCAGGGACTTATTTTTATAACCTCCATTATTTTCTATCATAAATATTCAAATCCAGATCTTAAATCCAGAGCTTAGTGAGGAGAATAGCCAAAAACAACATGCAGCTCTTCAGCTTCCCCTAGCTCTCGCTCTTCTATAGAAAATCATTATGAAGATTAATACAGAAATCAAACAGAATGCTGAGACGAGACTGCAGGACGCAGTAAAATAATGCACTCGAGATGGAATTTTTGGTCAAGGATCTCTGGCTTTTTTGTTCTTTGTTTGTTTGAGTATTTTGACACATTCTGCATTTCCTCCTTGTGGCTGTGAATTAATATTTGCAGCTTGAATATTAATCCTGATTCAGTAGTGGATTAGTTTGCCATTGTCCCCTCTGTGCTGAGCCCTAAATAAAGGCGCTGACATGGAGAGGAAATCTATACCTCTCTGCCCTGCAAACAAAGACCTCTGCACCCAGAGATAACACATGTCCCTGCAATGCAGACCCCCCCGCCTCCAACTACAACTCTACCCATGTGCTGGATCCTACCATCTCCCTCTCACTTTTCTTTCTCCTTCAACCCTCAATTCCACATTTCCCCTTCCTCTCACCACTCTCTTCCTCCCCGTCTCTTTCTCTCTCCCCCAGAAAAACTTTGCCATGGTAGATTTGCAAGGCAATTGTGCCCTTAAACCGCGCCTCTTCCTCAGCTTATACCATGCATTTTCCAGAGTTTATCAAAGAATACAATGGGGTTATGCTTTCACCATTATTCTCCAGGCAAGAACAGTAATTTAAATGCACCAGTACTACTGAAGCAGGGCGCAGCCCTGCTGTCTCACTATGGAACAGAGAGAGATGAAAATGCGTTACAAAAAACGCACAGCATTACTTTGTTGACCTTTCCTGTTCTCATAGTTTACAAACAGCTGTGAAGCTCCTTCCTCTGGGCTCTTTGTACATCAGAGACTGGGACTGATGGAGGCACGCCATGCTTAAATGAAGGGCTTTTTCTAACTTGCCTCCGTTGTGGCTCACAAACACAATTTAACAAACACACATTTACTTTATTTTTGCCACCAAAGCAGTTGCCAAAGCGAAGGAGGAAATACATGCTGAAACAGATACTGCGTCCTTTCATGTATGTATACTGTGCATATCATAGCAGACAGTCTATTTAAAACAAAAGGAAAAAAATCTAAACATACATAGATCTCAAAACACCCACCCACACATATTACGATTTATTTTCCCATCCGTTGCAGTCTCATCAGTGGGCAATTTTTAACCAGCGTTCCATTTTTACGGCGAACACAGCTAAAGCTGCACTGTTATTTTTTGATGCCACTAAATGTGTGCGCCACAGTTCATCTCAGACTTTCAAATGAGCTCCAATACACTGTCCTCAATGACACTAATCAGCACGTAACTGCCAGTTCATAGGATGAGATGTATTGTGCACAGACACGTGTGTTTATCATGCTATCGTGAAAGCAAACGGGAGCGTCGAGTACCGTGTTTCGAACGGTGGTTCTACACATGTGCCCTGAGGCTGAATGCCAGGTGAATATTAACAGCGAGCTGCGTGAGGGGTAGAAGATGCATAGGACGCAGGATCACAAGGACACAAAGTTAGAGATGAAAAAAAAAAGGAAGAAGGAAGAAAAACAACAGAAGGATTGAGGTGGATAAGAAGTGAGGGGAACATAAAGGGAGCAATAATAAAGGAAAGTGGGACTGAAAACAGTAAAATATAACAAGAGGAGAAAAACGTGGACGACTGCAACAGACAGCTGGACATGGACCGGGCCGGTCTGCAGACCTGGTCAGACTGATGAGAACAGGCAGCAATAGTGATGCCATTATGTCGTTAATCAATCCACTGGTGTCTGCTTGTCTGGGTGGGCAGATACTCACAGTCTAGAAGGGGTTAATGGGAAATCAATGAGAGGGATGTGCTTATGAGCAGGACAAGGGGAAAGAGGGACAGGGGGGAGAGGCAGAAAGGCGGGGAGGGGGAGATAGGAACATTGTTTCCTGTGATAGCAGCAGTCTTCCCAGATGTTATCTGTCATTCAAAGAAACACTCTGGTGACCAGATGTTTAGGCTCATCGTGGTGGAGTGGGTACACATCCTAGTGGGGGATCAATATAGGTCAAGTACATGGTAATATTTATCACTACGCTGCACACACATACACACACACACAAGGCGCTGATGTCTCTACAACACAGAGACTTGTGCTGTGAAGAAAACTATGCACTTGGAATAAAACAAAATAAAATAAAATAGAAAAGCACAGCCTTCTGATATGTTTGTTTTTTTCAAGAGGCTATTTACTGTATCTGGTGTTTTTTCATTAATATGGAGCTTAGGTTTGACCTGGATCAGCAATATCTCTTTCCTACGTCCATTAAAAGAAACAAAGGGAGGCGTTGATTTGGACGGAAAGGTAAAATAAATACAGCAAAAATCAGCCAGGGTAGATCTCCAAAGGCCTGGAGGCATTTGGGGTGGTGGGTGGAGAGTTGGAAAGGGGGAACCCAGAGCAGGTCCCAGTGCAGTGAGGCTCTTTGTAGTTTGAGCAGTCTGAACTAGCCAGAGGCTTACTGCTCTAACCCATACCACTCAGAGAGACTGTTTGGGGGAATTACACCACAGAGTAATAATTAATCAAGTAAATGCTGAACTGCTTTGATTCGGATTACATTAACATATTATCAATAATGTATTAATCAAGTACAAATAAACACCTCTGCATAATAGCATACTTAAGTAACTACGCTTCCACGCTTAACTCAAAAAGTTTGGTGTTGTTTGAGCAATGAGGAAAAGCACAGCAAACTACAGTGGAAGCAGCAGAGTCTCGCGGCTTTGGAAGCAACACCTCTTGGCACTTAACTGTCTTTGTTCATCAGCTTCCTTTTTCATCAGTGCATCAGCCATTTTCAAGAACTTTTACCAAGAGGCAAAAGAAAAATTATGAATTCATTTATTTACTCTTAACAATGTCAGAAGGCATCACGGGGAATAAATAAACACTGATGAAGCACTGAAAACACAATACACGTAATTTGTGCAAAGCTACTCCAGGTTTGATTCCAAAAGTAGCTGAGTGGATTGAGGAGAGAAAAAAAGAAAAGAAAAAACTTAGTCACTTTTATCATTTGCAGAGGAGTCGAATCAGCTCTGCTTTTGTATTTTCACTTAAATACATGTTCTGTTTTTCCCAGATAAGTTGTGTTGTTTAAAAGCATCCGTTCTCGCCTAACGCTTTGTTCATTGGGGGAACTTCATGCCCAGGGATTTTCTAAACACAATTCATCAAAGTGGAACGGCAGTCTTTTTTTCTGCATTCCTAATCCTTTTTGCTGCAGATGAGAGATTTGCTGTTCAGACTCATTAAGATTAAAGCGTTTTGCCAGAGTTATTTAAGAATGCAAAGTTCCATGTGAGACCTCTCAGAGTTCAGAACAGAAGAAAATCCTATTGACACGCTCGGTGCACTGGGGGCTGATCTTAGCCTATATTTCTATATTTGGTGTCAGTGATTGAGTGATAGCATGTGAAACAGTTTCCCCCGCTGCATTTGTGCTTTAGAGTTACAATCACTTTTCCGTTCTTACAATTAAAAGGTAACGGGTGAGCTCCTTTTTCTTCACTTGTTAAATTCATTTGGCTGCTTATGCACCTATAAAAACATGTGACTATACCATCTGGTTTTAATATGAATGTGTAGTTTATTGGCTTTGATAACTAAATATAAACTGGCAGACAAATTAGTTGTTTTGCGGTTAAGGGAAACAATACATTATGGTCATAGGCTGTAAATGTGCAGTTAACTAGGCAGTATTTAGCTTTCTGGTGTTATTTTGGCAGCAGAGTTTGGCTGGGGTGAAATTATCAGTCATCTGGTTGGACAGACAACAGTTAACGTTTAGCTGGAGGTGATGGCAGTCTTTTAGCTGAAAAAGACATTATCATTGGATCGGACTGAGTGTTAGTCTTCTGCCTAAGGATTTTTAATATTAGCCTTTTTGGCCAGAGTCTCAGTAGTCTCTTGGCTGTGCTCTGAAGCTCCTTTCCCAAACTTTCCAACTCCAAGTGTCGCAATCTGGTTCCATTTTACAGCTGGCCTTGAGATTGTAACAGAGCTCCTTTCTCTCCCTCCTCAACCGCATATTTAATCCCTGTGCTTATGTCAAACTTAATTACAGGACCTTGTACGAAAAAATAACAAGTGAGCCTTGTAGGGGTGAGAGAGAGAGAAAAGAAGAGTATTAAGAGAGGGACAGAAAAAGAGACACGGGGAGAATGTTAAGAGGTGTGAGGAGGAAAAAGGAACAACAGAGACATTTAATCTGTAGACTCAGCATGCTAAATGACCAAACAAAAAGCTTTGATCTCAAGTACCTCTTTTTAGTTGATGCTGGAACAGGCCCAATCTAAGTCAGCACAGGCATTTAATTCATGAGCTCTCAGTGGCCTAAAACACTCCACCCCCCCAAAAACAATATGTGAACTAGCACAGCGCAAGCATAGTATCTGCTTTGCATCTGCTGTATACATCTATAATGGCTAACTGCTTTTCAAAGACGCACAGGCTGTAATGATAAGAAAGTGACCCGCGAGCGCCCACATTCATATCCTTTCAGTGAAAATCCAGCAAATTCTCCAGAAACCCCCCAAATCAAAAAAAAAAAAAAAATCATTAGACTGAGACAGTCATTCAGCTCGTGCATGTGTGCGTTTGTGCACCTAAAACTATTTACTCTGTAGAAGTGGAACAGCTGGGGAGAGAGATGTTTAGTCTGTCAGTTTAAAACTATTACCTCAAACTCTGAAAATATGAGCTGAGCCTGTCGTGCATCGACACAGGGAGACAGCACTGTGAAGAACAAACCTTTGAAAAGTCTAAATCAATTTTTGGGGGAGTAACATAACAAACGCTTCAGCGCAGTGAAGAAAAGGGGATCTCTTTTTTTAACAGTTTGAAAAGCACATATTCATACAATCTTCATAAGGCAAAACAGCATAAATGCAGTATACATGAAGCCTTTTGAAAAGGAAGATGACAGTGCAGCAGAAAGGGAAGAGACACAGGGATACTCCTCAGAGATGCAGACAAAACAAACAGGAAGACCATCACTGCTACATACAGAGCTCCATACTGTTTCCCTACACCGTTCACACTCAACACACCTCACCACCCATCTACCCACCCGTCCACCCTTCGGGGCAGCCTACTGACTAAAGCCTTCCCAGACTGGACTTGAGTGGTCAAGCAATGGACTACAGGAGGGAGAGAGGTTCCCATGCCACTGGTGCTGGAACTGGCGCGCCACCCGGAGGTATTTATAGCAGGCCAGCACTAAAGGGCCGGGAGAGAGGGCATGCTTGTTTTCCTTTCCATTCCCCAGGCACTTTCACCAGGCCTCACATGTGGGTGTTAAATATATATCCAAATACTGGGAGCAGCATTGTGGGGGCAGAGAACAGAAGGTAGTGGGCTCCATTGGAATTGGAGGGAGTTGGGGGTGGAGGGGTGCAGTGAGAGATGGAGAGCTGAGAGAGAAGGATTGGGAAAACAAGTCTGATTTGCGGGGAAAGAAAGAAAGAAAGAAAGAAAGAAAGAAAGAAAGAAAGAAAGAAAGAAAGAAAGAAAGAAAGAAAGAAAGAAAGAAAGAAATTGGCTTTTGATGTAGTGAAATTGCAAAACGTGAACAGAAGAAAGGAAGACAAATAAGTTTGTGTGGGCTTCCAAACTCAAATGGGCCTTAGACACACAAGTAGGCTCATTGCCAGCTCCAGGATGCAGTCTACACCCAGACCAGGATCAGTGGTGGCTGAACTCAACTCAGATTATATGTAGACTCCACAGCAGGGGGATAGTGCAGACAAAATAAAGGGACATTTGCAGGGAGGTGGAGTGGTCCTCCTGTTGTGGCTTCCTTAACTTCAAACAATATCTGGCTGCATCCACTACATACTCTGATGTGTGTCTCTTTCTATCGCTCTCTCTCTCTTTCTCCCTCCTTCTGCATGGGAATTCCAGAGTGACATTATTACTATGATGAAAACAGACCCCATAAATACGGAGCACTATGATGAATATAACAGCGATTATGGGGGCAGCGATAATTAGATCAGGAAAGAAAAACTCATTGAAGTTTTCTCTGTTTTTGTGTTTGGGAATTCCTTTCAACCTTGTGTCTTAATGTATGAGGAATTACAGAGCCAACGGTAGCGTGGTAATCATGTGGGTCTCTATGAGGGCCTCTTGGGGCCTCTTCAGTGATCCTCTCTCCTGTTTTAGCTCTCTGCTCCCACTCACATCTCGGTAAAAGCCACCCTGCTGTCTGCTTTTTTAATGATGGTTTGGCCAACAAACAATTAATAGGCTGCCCCACAGATGCTGTTAAAAATGAAATAGCAGGAGCGCTCCCAAAAGAGGCCATCCAGCAACTCCTGCTATCTTTCCATCCAGGTTTACTCATCAGGTTTTAACCTCTTCAGCAGCTCTCTCTCACCTACACAGTCTCAGCTTAGATCTTTAAGCCCTAAGACTACAGCTTTAAAAACACCCTGACCTGAGCCTCTGTCCAAATCCCAAATGTACAGCAGCCATCCCACTAGCTGACTGCGTCAGAAAGATTCCACCATAGCCTCTGTTTTTTCATACTTGTGGGAAAATAGCAGTTCATGTTTCCTTGGATGCTTCACACATTCCTCACCCTGTCTTCACATTGCAGGGCCCCAGAGTAAGGGTATGGCCAGAGCCACTCGAGAGGAGGTGCTTGGCAAATAAGAGGTGTGGCTAAATGAAAATGGAAGGGAATTTTTTTGTGTTTATTTAGGAGGGAGTTGCTAGGCGATGGGAACTCAAATAGGCACTAATTACATTTCCCTGAGTTTGATGAGTATAACAGAACTTGGACAGGAACTTTGGAGCTCATTTAACTTCTCAGAACACAGCTGGGAATTATAGATAACAGAACATCTGGAAGTCACAAAAATACTTCTCTAGCGTCTAATCCAGACTAATTCAAAAGCTGCCACATCCTGCATTGAACGACAACCCAAAGCCAACTCAGTGACAGTTCCAATATTACAACTTTTGTAGTAAAAAACATAGACATCTCTGAATGACGTTTGAGTAATTTGGGCAAAGGTTCATGCTTTCTAGACCATACAGCAACCTCTCCTTAAAATTGAGCGTTACACTGAAAGGTCACGGAAAAGTACCTCAAAGCACCGACAGTTTACATGAACTCACACACAGACTGTTGCACTATGCAGTAACACTCTGTGCTGCAAGTTCACATATTCGGCGCAAGTATCAAAAACACGACTACTTGGAGCTGCGAAAAGCACAGCCCAAACACACAAAGCCACTGAGAGATGCGCACAAAGAATACTCTACTTGGCCACATTCAGGATTGGTCTCATCCCAAATTCCTGACCTCAAAATTTCAAGACAAAGGTAGCTGGTCTTGATTTATGCATGCTTCAACACAGAATGGAGAGAACAGGACATAGTAGGGAAGAAATTAATTTTGATCCTGAAAACATTATTAATGGTAATGTTTAAAACATCAAAGCCCTGGCTGACAGAGACACAGCATCTTCACTCTGACAAGCTGGAACAGATGAGCTCACTTGAGTCAGTCAAGGTGAGGCACGGGGGAAATGTAATTTGTCTCTCAGTTGATTTTCATTGCGATTTTGTGGTGAGTATGTGGTTCAGAATAGGTCAAAATCGTGTAGCCTGAATATGTTATGTGGAAGGACTGACCGTGATATAAAGGACAGTACCTTCCTCTCTGCCATTAGCTTGTGTATTTGTCTTTGTGCTATTAGTTGGCAATGGATACTCAGGAGGAGCTGGTAGTTTCCTTTTAGACCAGCTGACTAAACCCACCCCATGCAGACCACCAGCTAGAACATATGAATCTTAAGTTCATAATGACTGACTGAGCCAGAGAAGAGACCATCCTCTTTCTGTGTGGACTTCTCACTTTAGCTTTGGGCAAAGGGATAAAGCTTCTCTTACTCCCACATGTTCATTTACCCCCCACCATCACACCAATTGAACCAGCGAGTCTGGGGGTAGTCACATTGATATTCAACGCGCATCTCCATCCCCCAGCCACAGCCATCCCCACTGGAAACATTATTTCATTACATGTATTATGCATTCAGCATAAGAGAGCTGGCGAATGTGCAGTGTGCAGATGCTTGTGTGTGGGTGCGGGCAGGCTCGGATGTTTCCCTCTATGTATACATGGTTGTGACATGCCTGTTGTAAAAAGAGTTTTAAAGAGGGTGTAAAAAGTTATAATGCCTCAGGGATGCAGCGTTAATGGTACTTGGTTTACTTTGTGAGCACCAAGACAAAATATTTATTCCATACTATTTGTGTCAACATTAGAAAAAGTGATTTTGCAAGTTTTACAGCGTAGCGGGACAAAGTTGCCTGCAGAGTCTGAATGAGTTTCCTCAGTTCATCTGAGTATGTGCACCCACATGTGAATGTATACTGTGCCTCATGCAGAGAAGGCGATAAAGAGATAGACAGAGAGAGCTGAGTGAAACAGGGGAAAGAGACCAGAAAGAGATGAAGATAGAGAGACAGACAGACAGATCTTTCATATGGCCCACTGCTCTTTGGGCCCTGATCCAGATGTCACCAGAACAGTTTTTATTTGTTAATGTCTTGTTTTAAAAGCCCCCTTAAAAGCGCCTGCCGCTTTTCCCTCAAGTCTTTAAGTGGCTCGACACAGTACACTCTTGTCTGATCCTAACTGGAATCAATTTGGAAAGAAACCATTTCACCTCTGATTAAGCACTGCTCTGTCTCTGCTGTGGCATGCTGACCTTTCCAGAGGTCTGTCTTATGCTGCTAGGAGGAGCCAACCAGATGATGTGCTAGGCTAATTAGACTGATTGACGTCAGCAGGCCTGGCATGAAAGTGGCTTGTATTTGAACCTTCGGCCATTTGTCAGGACTCACAGTCGCATCTCTGTCATGGGCTCTCAGTGTCACAAGTCCAATTCAACAGCTAATTTCATTTGTATAGTGCACTACTGTACACCCAGTCACTCTTTCTAAATCTCCCGTCACGTTTTTCCCTTTAATTTTCATACATGAATAATCCTTTTTCTCTGACACGAGAGGCAGTCAAAAGAGCGACACCTGCCTGTTCTCTTGTGATACAGTGAGCCTAGTGTTCCTGCCCCCCGTGTATGTTAAGCAAAACTTTAACTATGTTCAGTTTTGGGTCAAATATAGACTCACGCCAGGCCAGTAGGGCACCCATAAGCAACTGTGCCAAATTTCTTTTTTGATTTCAGTGTCTTGGATGCGGCTGCCCTCGCACACCGCCTCTCTGTGTGACCCATGTAATCATCAAGCATTTCTCATCAATTCATCCCTCTCGCTCTTTTCTAAACTCCTGCTATGAAGCTGCAGTCCTGGCAGTGTAGTGCAGGTTGAACATCTGTGCGTATCACGGCCTTGTGTAACACATAAAACATGGAAGTCCCAAGAGCTATAAAATCTTGCAAACCCACAACGCTTTGAGAAGAGAGTTCAGAGGCAAGAAGTCCACCAGAGACCGGCCCTCAGTCCAAATTCCAAGCACTTTGCCTCATACACCCTGAGAAACGTTGCCTAAAGAGAGGCCTGGTAGAGAGAAACCTCACCTCCAGTTCAAGCGGATTCCTCTGCCCTTTTATTTGCTCTCGTTTGGCTGCAGGGGGAACGTGCTCCACTCTGACCTGGGGGCACTCATCCAATCAGCTCGCTATCTGCTGCAAGGGCCTCCATAATAGTGACATTTTTCCACCTCGTCAATAAAGTGGTGAAAGCCACCCTCCACCCGCTACTTGACCATTTAACTTCTTCCTGAAAAGGCCCTTTCTTTCTGTCTGTCTCTGTGCCTGGCTGAAATCAATAAAAGCAGAGCAAGGAAAGAGGCCAATCCAGCAGCTGCATTAACTGGTGGTCTCAACGGCTGTACAAAGAGGATGGCTGGCAGAGAAAAGGAAACAGGAGAGCGGGCACCTCAAGTCTTTCTCATTCATACAACACTGAGAGAAATCTGCTTATTACCAACACTCGGCGTTGTCATCTAGTATGAACAAGGAGATTCTGAGAATGATGAATGAAAAAAATTCACTGCTACACCATCCCATACGCACACCCTAAAAGTCATAAAACTGAATAAAAACTGAAAACCTGCATTTATTCACACAGACTGAAAGGTGACAATCATATGCAACAAAATTGACATATATATTAACACATATATAAACTCTGTAGTCTCTAATGATCATTGCTTGCCATGGCTCATTTAGTAGCTGCATTCACACATCACCACATGTCTGCAGTGATTGACATAATGGCATCAGAGTGAGAACAAAATGTCTTCCAATAAAGGAGCAGGAGGGAGAAAATGAGAGAGATGGGTTACATCTATGCCCATGCTGAAATGAGTGCAGTGCTTTGTTTGGTTATGCTGTCTGAGCTGAAATTGATTTCTGTGAGAAGCATGCACCAAAGAGCCCCTGCATTCAGATGAAATAAATAACACACTCTCGTAGAGATGGGAGGGTATGTGGAAGAAGGAACAGAAGGTGAAAAATGGGATAGCGGAGGAGGGAAGAAACAAAGATGGATGAGGTCAAAATGAATTTACAGTAAAAGGGGGTAAAAGAAAGAAAGAAAGAGCTGAGATAAAAATGAAGGGAAGGCCTAAAGGTGGTGGACTGAATGCCATGTCTTAAGTCTAGCACAGCATTGAAAAAGACACAGCCTGGAAGACATCTGGAGTGGAGGATAACAGCCACACACGACTCTCCGACCACAGACAACATGATGAGGGATTAAACTTCATTACAACATGTTATGGTAATGAATGGGCTGTGGCTAGTTGTGGATGTGTTAAGAGTAATTATCCTTCTCCAGCATATGTGTGAGTGACACTTGATTGCGAACGCCATGTGTCTGTATGTGCATGTGCGCTCATCATAATCACGGGAATCCATGGTTAGTCAACTGGATATGGCCTAAAAATATCCAAGAGGTCTTTTCCACATTGAACCAAACAGAAGCGAGCTAATTAAAATGCAATGCGGCAAGAATAATCTCTCACAATTAGTTTTAACGCCATTCCTCACCAGAAGATGAGCTTGGGCAGGCCCAGGCATTGTGGTCTGGGCCAGTGTTTGGGTATCTGGGTCCAGGGTTATTGCCAGAGAGGGAGGGGGACAGACAAAGCCGCACAACCCAGAGATGTGAGGTTGAATCTCGGTCACTTCGACTGCCTGGTCTTATGGCTGACAGATGTTAGTCTGATTCAACAAGATTTGCGACTCTGGAAAAAGTTGCACCGCACTGTGCTCCCCGCTGCAAATTTTATTCTCTGTGCAATGAAACATCTCATACATCATCATTTAACAAGACATAAGCAAAAGCCCCTCCCTGGATTACAAAGTCACTGATAAACTATGCCACTTGAATCTACGGTTGCAATGCGCTGAAGTATTTAAGTGTTTGAGCTGGCCGGTCTAACGGTATAGTGTTCCCTAGTTGAGTGACAGCATGCTTTTAAATGCAAAAACACAGAAGCCTGCTATGGTTGACGTACCGCTGCTAATGTTGCTAAAGATCGACAAGGACTGGAAAACTCTTTTATTTATCAAAGTGTGAGAGTCTGGAGGGAATCAAAGGGGAAGTCCTGTCCCCAGGCTGGCTTACATCATCCTCTTCATAGTAGAAGAGGGACATGCTGTGAATAGGTGTTCCCCACATCGGCAACCTATTAGTTCCTCGTGTTTACTAATATTTGGATTTGTGGCGTTGTAAGTGTTTTGTTCTGCGTAAGGAAAACAGACACAAGGCTTCTGTGTTGGCATATTTCCCAGAGTGGGCATGTGGACATGCAGACAAGCAGGGTGGTATTAAATAGAAAGAGTCTTTTCCCCAGGGAGGATGGAAGAGTGAGATGACAGTGGATCATTAGACTGGTGTTGCCTGCAGCTTGCTAATTTATGCAAATTAATTTCTTTGCTGATGCCGATGCTTCCCAAGCAGTCGACATCAAAAGCCGAACGGGTTAAACAGCTCTACTCTCCTTTGGTGGTCTGGGAAGTTTAGCAGCATAAGCTAGGGAAGGCTGTGTTATACCAGGCAACAATCACACAAATGCACACTATGCCAGCCTTCTTCCTGGCAAGGCATCGGACAGACAGCCAATCAGGTCCACGCTGGTTCTCTTGTAGACGAATGGCATGGCACGCTGGCCCTCTTGTCGCCCCGCCTACCCTCCCCGCTGCACCGCAGCTGCCCAGAATGATTTTATAAACATTTTGCCAGTGGATCAATACCTGTATTGATCAACCATTGTGAGAGTGATCCGTCTAAAACCCAGAGCAGCCTAGAGCTCAGCGATGGGAGGAGCGAAAGAGAGAGGCTGCAGAGAGGATGGAGAAAGAGAGAGAGTCTGCAGCCACAGTGAAAGGGAGAAGAGGTGCAAGGGAAGAGAAGGGAATCTGAGAGAGAAGCAGATGCAGAGCTGAAGGCAGGTGGAAGGAAGATTTCGGAAAACGCTGCCAGGCCGCTGGGATTGGGGAGAAACCAATGGTAATTGCTTTCTCATTAAGGGAAGGGAGGGAGGGGATAAGGGCGACTAATGACTACTGCGGGTAAGTGACGGAAGGGTAGAAATAGTGTGAAGAAATGTGTACATGTATGGACGAAAGGGGGTGACTCCAACACCCGAGGTGGCTAATGTCTGCACTAGTTTGGCCTGCTGTAGTATGTAGCACTTTAAGGTTGTTGCATGTGTATAAGTGTGCATGACTGCATGAGGTTCAAAGAGACTGAGTTTGTGGAGAAGTGAGGAATCTTGCTGATAAGTTAATTAGATGTTCCACAAAGAAAAGCCGAGCTTAGTTTATTTATTACTAACTGTATTTTTCTTTTCTTTGTTTTTTCCAGGAACACCCTACCTTTTTTTCCTCTTTGAAAAGTAGTACTTGGAATGGTCGGCACTTTTCCTTGGTGACAAAGAAGGCCCAGCACACAGAGCTGTCATGAATTCAGGTGATACAGCAAAATCAAAACTGGATATTCCTGGGAAATCCTGGACCTCTTGGAAAGTAAAAGTCTGCAACTTGGACACACCCACATAGGAAGAAACAATGCAGTTCTAAAAATCAAAATGGCTGAATGAAGATAGTGTATGCTATGGAAAACAGTTTGCAGTATCGCAATTTTTAAGTGGTGCGGATATAGCTGTCTTTGGGATTTTAGTTTTCACATTTTTACAGATCACTGGATTAAATAGACTTTTTAAAAATATTTTAATTATGTGGAAATTTTACAGAAGAGAGGACTTAGTCGACAAAGCTCACCAGCGAAAATTAATGATCGATTTAAGGCCACAAACGGCACTGCAGGAGGAGGAGCCAAAAGCTTTTGGGATCATCCTCCAAGTCTAAAGGGAAATTAAGTTTCCATTGATTGGTTTTAAATGTGACTATCTTGCACATAACTGAGTATTTGAGAGGAGATAAATGCTCATTGATACTCATGAACTCACTATGCACTGGAGTCCTGATGTGGAAAAACAGAAAGGGGCCTCTACACTCTACAGGTTCACTCCTTGTGAAAAATCAGTTGGACTTGACAAATGAATGTGATGTACCAAGGGAAAAGGCACATGTAATTTTGTTAATAAACTGCCAAAAGGAATTTAAAAACATAGAAAACAATATAAGTCTCTCTATGTTTGTGGGACTATTTCCCCTTACCTGTGGCAGCACTTCTTCACACTAAAACAAATCTGTTTAACAGTATGCTGCTCTGGACAGGGTGTCAGGGTGGCTCCCAACAGAGTTCAATGAATCTATGCCATTTTCTAATGAGGGAAAAAATTAAATCACAAATGTATAAACGTATATTTTGTAAACTTTTATACTTTCATGTATGAATGAATACATTTTTTCACTGTGGTGATTTTATATGACTTTAAACAGATTACACTTTTTGACAAGTGCAGTTGAGGGATTATATATTGTGGCAGAGTTTGGTTCTGAGTTACTACTAGATGGAGTATTGGTAACCAGGACATTCAGATGATGAGAGGAAAGTTAGCAACACCAGGATGAGAATACTTGTATCAGACTTTGTCAATATACGTAATGCACACATTACATGTCCAGCAGCAGCAGCAGCAGCAAGCAATTTTAACCACTGCCATGCATAGTGCTTTGAGTAAAAATGTTTCGATCAGCTCAGGGGTGTAAAAAACAAAACAAAAAAGCTGTCACAGGTCTCTGACATATGTGTTAATATAAACAAATGTCCGTACAGTGACTAATTATCATGACACGTAAATAAATCTGAAATATAAAGCTACAGTGCAAACTAGTATAATCTATTTATTCAAGATAAATGTCCATATTCTTAACATGAACTTTTTGAGTGGCAAACAGCAAAGATTCAGGACCTGTGTTAGAACAATACTGGGGGTTGCACTGGTGGGGGCATGTTTAAGGTACTACTGCACTAATATAACTGTGAAAATACAGTACAGCAAATGCAGGTGGTGTACCATATCATGTGGCAAAACGCTGTACAGGAAAGACAGGCTTTACAGTACAGTTACAAGCTGCATGTTTTGAAGTACTCCAACAAGACTGTGTGCTAGCCTTTGTTTGACTGGCCAGTGCAATGCCTTGTTGGATGACTGTGTCGTCATTCAGCAAACAGCCCTGTTCTGCTATGTTGGCATCCGTCCTGAAACACTATCCTGGCACCATTCAAATGAATGAAAGTCTTGTTTGCCCATGCAAAGCTAAAGTTGATTAGCCAACAACCTTGGCTGGCTAAAAAAAAGTGGACGAAAGAAAGCAGTTGCAAAGGTTATAAATTGCACACTTACATTTGCATTACCTACTTGTCAAATAAATCAGTTTGTGCCATAAACCAACAAAGCCTAAGACCTAAGAGATTTAAGCCAGGAGTTGATCGATACAGCCTCAAAATTAGAGCTTTACCCATTAAACAATGTTTCATCATAATTACATAAACATCCATCCATCTTCTTTTATTGGTTAGAACAATTAACCAATAGCTTTTACTTTTATTGTTACTCTCCTTTTGTCCATATCTGCTTAGTTTCAGGAAGATAAACACTTAAGCCTTATCAACTCTCTCGAAGATATAATTCATGCGCTATCAAAGCAGAACTGGGGTGCTGCAGTCATTTCCTTGTTTCCTTTTATCCTTTTCGTTTGATTCCTACTGTCAAAAACAAATCCTTGGAAGAATGCCAAACAATAAATTAGGGTCTTCATTAAACACATCAAATCTAAATTACTATTCAATTAACAAGGCAGTCAACCTGAACTAATCAACCAATTAGGCTGTGTGTGTACACAGAAAAGCCAACAAAAGCGCATGAGTCCCCTGGGAAAGCTGTAAAACACTGCAGAAGAGTGACAGTACAAATGAGAAGAGACTTGTTTAGCAGGGAAAAGGAGGATGTGAAAGTGGCAGAAGGTAAATGTGGCACTAAGATCACTACGAACCCCATTCATCTCTGAGCAAAACAAATAAAATAATTAAAAATGGAATAAAGTGTCCATAAAAAAAGAGTACCAAAGGAAATTTTAAAAAATGTGGATACCTACAAACTTACAAGATCTGCAACCGACTGTGTGTTTTGATTGGTATATTTTCAGGTGTTTCTAAGCAATATTTTTATTTCAGAAATGTGTTAAAAAAAATAAGGCATATTTATCTTCTGCACATACACATGTTAACGGCTCATAATATCCATGTTAAGCTATGTTTTGTTAGTTTTATAATTTTTCATTAAATAAAAGTATCAATCCTGGAAAAGTGCTTTATCAAACAACTCGATAGTGTACATATTTACCAGTATATAGTGGTGCTCAATGACTGCACTGGCTCAGTCTTTTTATGGGGGACAGTATTTTAACATTTACTGACTTTAAATGAAGACTACTTGAAAACACAATCGCACAACATTTGTCAGAAAGTGCAGAGAATCTGCTAAATTAACTGTGCTAATTGTGGCATTTATCTTTGCTGAGTGTTGTGACAAAACTAAAAACTTTGTCATGTCTCATTCAGTATTTTAGGTCTGGCAGTATGTCTGTGTTGAACGTACCTTTGGGCCACACCAAATGTGTTCTTCACTCACAGAATGCAACCTACAGGGAAACACACACAGACACACAATTACTTGTTTAAATACATATATACATATGGCAAGAGAGCAAGAAAGAATAAAGCCAAACCAAAGCAGGATTTGAATTCACGTTTTTGGCCAGTATCATTAGCTGACCATAAATATAAAAATATAAACACACAACACTGATAGAGATCTTTCTGATTAAAAAAAAAATACAGGCAGGGACATTTCTACCCTTTTAACCCCTCACATCTAAATGTCTGCATCTGATGGTGCTTCACTACTGGCTAAAGGGGGTTGCAGAGAGGAGAATGCCATTATTGTACCAGTAAATGTCAGAACAACCCCATCTAATTGTGCCATTACTAATTCATGTTTATTAATGCAGTGATGTATGATGGCTCCACAGACAGACTGAGTTTGTCTGTGCCTGTCATGTATGCGTTATTCTTTGCTGATGAGGGCTGTAGGGAGTGTGTTAGTGTTAGACTCAGTGGTGGCTGTGGGGGCAGATGGCGCATGTAGCGACAGTGCCAAGTGGTGTGTGACTTTAACATGACGGCAGAGCGGGTGAGGCGCTCGACTGGTGTCTTCTACTGGCCCAGTGCCAGGGCCCCCGGTCCCCAGTGCCCCGGCCCCTCACTACGCCAGAGCCTCTGGGCAAGTACCGCAGTTATTGTTTTCACTGCCAAGCAATTAGCAGCACTTAAGATTTATTTAGTCATGCTCTCATGTGGTAATTAGCTTGGGGCCCAAGCAAGCCTCGTCATCCAATCACCTATTTCGCTCACACCAGAGCAATGCATCCACAGGAGACAGTGAGGGAATGTGAGGGAAGATGCAGGAGCTATAGAGGGTGGGAATGTGAAGGGAGGTGGAGCAGAGCTAGAAGGATTACAAGAGCACCAACCCAGCTCTCTGGATCAGCACTTTTTAAGAGATCTTCAGGGGCCTGTTGGCTGAACGCATAGCAGGAGGAAAGGGCAAATACAGCCCAGTTACACTTTTATGGAATGCTTTGTGGAAAAACACCCCTGACACACACCTCGGCCTGGCAGCTCGGTTTGTCATATGGCCCAGGGGGCTCTGCTAGCCTATCACATGACCATTGTAATGACCTTAAAGGGCAGCTTCCTCAACAAGATCAGACCACTCCCACTGGCTGAATCGCTGTTTGGCAAATGCAGTTTGGGTCAGTGCATAATATGTGATGCATTTGGTCTTCAGGCTGGAATAAAAAAATATGTAGACACCTCACCAAATAGATTATGCAAAAGCTGACAAGCAGGGAAAAACAAAACAAAAAAATGACAAACAAATGCAAGTTTCCTTACTGTTGGTGATCCACAACCCTTTTTGGGAATTTACATAATATCAAACAGTATATAAATGCATGAGTTGTGTCCTAAATTAGGTGCATGTGACTGGAGCAGCTACTCTAACAGCTTGAGGATTGAGGGGAATCAGTGCATAACACCTTATATTATCTACTTCAACAAGAAATAGTTTTCCCTTTTAAAACAGCCCAATGCAGAGTTTTATAACAGTAGCTCAGAGAATACATGTGAGCACATGAAGGTCAAAGGCAGGTTAAACTGCACATTCACATACTTATGCACAAAGAAAACCCATCAATCCATGCTGGTTTTAGGTGGTGGGAGGTAATTTGAATCACTAAACTTTAAAATACAATTTGTGGGAAACTATAGGCTGTGTGTCACTGATCATGGAAAAGCAGCACAAATTGCTGACGCAAGACTTCACAATCAAATATTTTTGTTTAGTCTTTTACTGGTGGATCATTACAGAACTGGTTCTACGCACCACCTCAAATGGTCTTTTGTAGGACAGTTCGATTAGTGAAATATCACTTTCCACTTTTTTTTCCTCCGGGGGAACTGTGACACGCCAAACCAATCAGAACCTCGCAAGCCAACCCCTGACCTTTTTCATCTCAATATGACTACCATTACAGTGCAGAAAATTAGAAGCGTCCCGCTATTGTTCAGTAGCGACGGGGGTGATGGAGGTTATTTAAAGATAAATGCTTTAGTGTTCATGATCCATGCTGCAATCACATGGATCACCACTAACACAGAGCAAAGGAGAAACACGTCTGCTAAAGCCCGGTGGCTGCAGGAGTGCACATGCGCACATAAGAGGCTATGTGCTGATGGATTCATGTTAATTGTTTAGTGGTGATGTAGCCCTGCATTCGCCTGGTAAACCCGTCTGTCGGCGTTAGAAAGGCGGGTTTAAGGGGATGCTTTTGTATTATTATGTAAGTATTCGTATGAACAGCATTAAATGTACAATTTAGAGGACACATTTTGAAAGGAAACACTGATAGCTATATAGCCTTGATTTCAGTGGTCTCCATAGGCAACAGGATCACTGCTGGCTGTCTTATAAACATGAGTAGTGAGAGGGATAATATTCTCCTGGTAACAAAGCGATTAGATGGCAAATGCGAATGGAACTGATGTAAGACTGAAATGACATGATAGCACGATGTGGGTGTGAAAGGTAGCTGAGCATGTGTTAGCCTTTTTTTTGCACACTCTCCTGCAGGTAAACAATATTTACATTCATATCGTTCTTGTGCTGTTATAAAGGAGTACTTCTGTGGACCAGTAGTGTACGGAAAAACTAAAATCTAAGAAGACAGTCTTTCTTTAAACCATGAAACATGACAAAATATGTACTAAGTATTAACTGTAGCAGCTAACTACATGTAGTAGTACAATTTTTTTTCTCTCATTTAGCAAATTCTCTAAATGTATTCTATGAAAATAACTAGACTTAATATAACTATTTTTTACTGTTAACCCCACCCAATCAATTGCTATATTTAAAAATAAGTTTAAATATAATTAAAAAAAAACATGTAAATGAATCAAAATACAGCCCTACATATTAATGTGGCAGGCACTTGTTTCATATCCAACATTATGACTAGAGCTACAAAAGATGTTGCTCTTTTGAAAAGTAGCAAAATAACCAGAACCTCATACAACTGAAAGAAAAACACGTTTAATATTTAGCTTAAATTAAACTTAACTATATCCAACTATTGACAAGTGTGAACTGCAGACAAGGCTTGAAAAACAAAGGCTTTTAAAACATGCATTAATTGGCTGACTTTATTTAGACTGGGTTTTTTTTTTTTTTTTTTACATCATTCTTAAAATAAAATCTAAAAAATAAAGTAACAATTTGTTCTAGTTGTCTACATCTGAGCTTGTTTTAGGATTATCTCCAAATTCATTAGGAGTCTTTCGTGATTTACACACAAAAAGCAATGTTATGAGTGTTCAAATAAGAGTCTGAAAGCAAATGACACCAGCGATTAAGGTTCTGTCCCATATTTCATAGTTTGGTCATCTTAAAATAATATTTTTTAAAAAGTATATTTTTAAATGTGCACTGTTTGTGGCAAGAGCAACACTGACCATGCGGGATTTCTGCTAAAGGACTTGGAAATGCTCTCCTGAATATCCTAAAACAGCAGGACCTCTGCTTGTCTATCCAACATATGTCAATAGAAGGATATTCTTTCAAAATAAATGAATATATTAATATTTTGTTCTTTTTTCACTTCCAACATTTGTTATTATCTATTATGATGCATGCATAATGCTAGAGAGGGTCACAGGATAGTCCTGCTTTAAATGTTATATTTCCATGATTGGTTTATTCTCTCCATTTCCTGTTCATTGTGTGCCAGCAAACTCCATTGTCTGTGGGTAGATTCTGCTCGGCCCTCAGAGGGGCCATCCCCAGGGAGCACTGCATCTTTTATTAATCAGGGGCGCTGCGCCACAGCCCCGCTTATCTAATTTAGCAGCCCGCCTCAGATACAACTATGTTTGGCTTGGTGTGGAAAGAAGGGACGGGGTTGTGGGGGTGCAGTTGGGTGTAGACAGAATGGGGGTTGGGGGTGCTTTCTTTTGGTTTTCTTTTTTTTTTCCGTAGCATGGGTGATGCATGGAATGCTGTGAGGGAATTGGGGAGACAGAGACTTATCAGACACCTCGTCACCAAGTTTTAGGACTGAATCACAATACAGCAAATTACCTTCTGCTGACAAGAAAAAATGAGCATGGCCCCCATATGAAAAAATAGGATTGTCAGGAAGAGGTGACACATTGATTGCTTAGTATGCGCATCCAGAAGGCTGGGGTTCAGAGGCGTCCTCCCTATATATATGTAGAAGAGGTGCAGCAGTGCACAGCACAGCCATGAGGGAGAATGAGAAATTGAAATGCCATGTTAGATTGCCGTCCCTTCCTCAAGCCAATAACTCTAGTCTCGCCTAGTCTAGCCCATATTAGCCCGCCATATCATAGTACAGCCATGTGTGTTGCGATCGACCTGCAATCAAAGATCACAAAGGAGAAGTCAGTCTGGTGTTCACTAACGCTGAAATGTACTGAATTCTGATTAAGCGCACAGAGTATGCACTCATGTAAACACAGGACAGAAACTTTACTTTATGTTTAATATTTTCTGGTTGTCCCTCATCTCTCCCCTCTCATCTGTGTCATAGCTCAGATGAATCAGTGTCACCGGTGTTGAGAGCACTTACTGTCAACCCTGGTGCCCCAGGCTACAGCACTGATGGACACAAACTATAAAATATCAGCCCCCTGGGGAGACATCACTCAAGCACTGCCCCACAGCCCCAAGGGGGTGTGATCTGGTCAGTCTGTATGTGTTTCTGTTAGTGTGTTGAGAGAGCAAGAGGGCAGTGCATTTGTCTGTGTATCTGATGTGATCCTGTAAGTATGGTCTATGTGTGTAATCATGTGGACAGTTTCCACATCATTTGCATGGTAAAGAGGTCAAAGTGAAGGTCATGATGATAAAGAATAAGAAGAACTGATGTTTACCTTCTTAATTTGTGAATCCTGAATAGTCTCTTGTGACAAAAAAAGAAAAGAAAAGAAATATACAAGATAGAATCTTAGGCTTTCTTAACTTTTTCATTTATGAACTACAGCAAACGCCAAAGCCCTTCGAGAAAATTTAATCATTCCATATACGCCCAGTCCCGTCATCTAAAGCTACAAGCAGTCAACTGTATGGGAAAATCACAAATTAATCAGTCAATACAATCAATGGCACTGTCTGAGGACATGTCCTATATCAGCTGATAAGTGGTATAGCCTCCCCCCTGCTTGTTTTAGTCATACACAGGGAAGGTAGAAAAAAGCACACGACTGGAAGTGGAAGAGGGAGAAGAGGAAAGTCACGAAGAAGGGTGGGGTGAGATTTAGCTTTCCAGGCATGTGAATGAAAACCCCCATCCTCCACAGGTCACTGGGCTGCAATCCCCTTATTTCGATTCTGCAAGGTCAAGGTTTCTGCCCGGCTTTGCTTGTGTGCAACAGCACGTATGTAAAGTATAAGGAACATGCTATTGCAGCATGCTCTTATTTTTCATGAGATGAAACACCGTATATTAAAACACCAATTTGCACATATGAATTTGTCTGTTTACATGCTGCTACCAAACTCTAAATATTGACTATTCATCTACACTGAAGTCTGTGGCTGCCTGATTCACCTAACAGAAGTATATTAACAAGGCTCCTCAGGGATTCAAGGACAAAGGCATTAAGAGGAAAAGGAAGCAAGCGACTCAAGAGTGAACTGCAGGTTCACGTTAAACTGTACTATTATACATTACTCCGTTAGTGGTTTAAGACTTCAAGAGAGGCTTGGAGGAAGATATAAATGCAAATAGATAAAATCAAAGGCAAATCACTGTAAATTTTATTATTATTCCTCAGCTAAGTGCCAAAATGGAATAGCCCCAACATAAGGCCCAACATACGAATTGTATGATGAAAGCCAGTTACTCTTAGTGCCGAGCAAGCAAGGAAATGACAGAAGACAACAAAATATTCACTAATATGGCTGATACAGGTATGCATCAGCCAATCAACTGTAACTGTCATGGATTTTGTTTATGGATATTCATTGAGCCTTGTCAATACTGCTAAAAAAACATCCATGTGTATTGATCATAGGTGCCCTTTTAATGATCAGACTTGGATAAAATAGCACTTCATCTTTAAGTCTCACTAAACCACTTGTGACTTTTGATCTGGCTAAGCCTCTGTGAAGCAATGCAGGAAGGAGCAGTTTGAAGAGGAAAAAAAATCAAAGAAAATATTCAGTAATGTGTGATATAATACACAAATTCCAGATGCTAGTACAGACAGTCTCAATAAATGTTACTTCCAAGAGCAAGGAGTGTTTCAAAGAGGAGGTGAAACACAGCCTGTAGATCCCATGTAACAGTCACTTAAGTTAAGCACTAGTCTGCCAGGACACCACACAGTAAAACTCATCTATAATTTGTGATGAGTGTAATGCCATCTCCACTTCATGATTATGTGATATTCTTCACCTCTGCCATAGCCAGTGAGGCCAAGAGCTGGCAGTCTTAATGAGGTGCCTCAAAGTTCAGCTTAGGGAGAGGAGAGGTGGGAAGATGGTATGATGGAAAGACAAGGAATTTAGGCCATAGCTGGATAATAATGTAGTTTTAAGAAATGAATATATATATATAATGTTTTCTAAATTACTACCTGAATAAGTTACTTGGTTGTGTAAAGCGTTAAGCTCAACCAACTACATATCTTTGGTTATCCTAATGAACCATAGTCACTGATAAAAACAGTCAGAGAGAGTCATTATGGCCATGCCCTGTAATACAGACCCCCAAAAACACTTGTTAAGGGAAGCATGGCATCCTGATTTTGCTGAGGATTACGTCCACCAGGGAGATCTCATGAAAGAGCCCCTTAGACTCATTTACAGCAAAGTGAATTGCTGTGCTCTTATGACTGGTCTAGATGTTATGAATAAGTAAATAACAACATTTTTCCAGTCGTTTAATCTCTGAGCACTGCAATTAGTAAGTCTGTAGTTTGTGCTGCCTTTTTTCTGCCCTTATTATTGTTATTGAAATGTCACGCTCTTATTTAGCTCAAGGATGAATAATAAATAAGCTATAATTACTGTCTTGAATGAGCTGATGGCTTGGCTAGGTCAACGGTAAAGAGAGACACCCCCAAACCCCCCCAACGCTCCCTCTCTCTCTCCCTCTCTTTTTCTTCTCTTTCCCTTCTTCTCCCTCTCTCTCTTTAATTGGATCTTGTAATTAGTTTCTCTGATGGATCTGGGAGGTCTGAGGCATCCTCTACAGCGTTCATTAGTGTTCTTGGAGGAGGGTGCAGTTTTTTAAAAGCTCTGCCTGCTTCGTCCCTCACATGTCATAACACCAGATATGATTCTGCTCAAATACAATAAGAGCAGCATTTTCAGCCTGGTTCTGTTTTGCCTATGTAAACGCCATAACAAAGTAGCTCAGGACTGTGGACCTTGAGGTAAATGTAAAGGTAGTTCCCATATAACATGCATGGAAACATACTCTTTTTTTTTCATAATTAATCTTTTGACGAAAAAGGTCAGAAACTATACATTGCAATCCTACATAATGATGGTGAGTACATGGAGAGGATTACGAAAGTCCTATCTAATTCTCACTTATTGTATATAAATAAATAAATACATAAAAAATAAAACAAAACACTGACAGGTAGAGACCTTCAGTGGTTTTAAATCTGAGCTAGGATGTCATTTGGTTTACTACAAGACAACTGACCAAGCAGAACATATTATTATTATTATTTTCTTGAGACGCACACGACACACACACACACACACATATATAAATACATACACACCCAAACACACACAGTGTTCAGACCTATAATATACAACCCCCCCTCTAGCACCCCAACACCATTTCCCCCCTTTTCTTCCCCACCCTCCGCTGGCCTGGCTACACTAGACATCTCTCCCTAATCAGCAGCCTTGTCTCCTCAGACTGGTTGCCATAGTAATATGCCAGCTGGTCGACATGGCAACCACTCTGAGGTCCACTATTAAATGAAGAAGAGTGGAGGGAGGGATACGGAGAATGGAGTTGGGATGAGAGAGAGACAGAGAGAGAGAGAAAGAGGAAGAAGAGGAGAGATGGCAAGAGACAGGGAGAGATTGTCCAAGATGGGAGAAGGGGTATTAGAGGTGGGGTAGTAGGGGGAGGGGGGCACAGAAAAACAAAAAAAAACATAGAAAAATGAGTACAAGGAGAGGGAGAAGGAAAAGGAGGGGCAGCAGGAAGAGATAGAGCTATTTGAGCTACCTATGCACTGCATGGCATTAAAAGCTTCTGATATGTGTCGCAACAATGCCATTAACTTAATGCATGACGTAATTTACTTAATGCCTTACACTTATAAATTTATACACATGAAAAATGCATGTGTGGCCTGTCTCCGCTGAGATAAAGGATCATAAACTAATATCACATTTTAAGAGCTGCTTACCATATTATTGTCAATCTACTTCAGATACACCTCAAAAATGACGTAAAGTAATATTTGCAATGTATAACAGCTTTATGGATCTGAGGCCCACAATAATGACTGGTGAAAAGTTTATGTTAGAAGAAGAGAAGGAGGTCACATTTATTGTCATTTTCTCTGGAACAAAGCCTGGTTGCAAGGTTTTTAACGTCTGCTTGATAATAAGTAAAGCATTTCCTTTAAAAATAATGTTTTTTGTATGTCGTATACTGTAAATGACTTACCTCACACTGGCTTTAAAAACATTTGGCATCTTATATGTGAAATGTGTCAGTCTCTAGTTTCTAGAGCCATACTGTCATTGTGCCATCAGTGGTGCACTCATTCTGAAGTGAAAAGTCACCAGGGCACACATATCTCACTCTGTCTCTAGTGCGATCTCTGACAATCACTCTTTCCTCACCCCTCCTCCTGTCTCCTGTAATGCTTTCTTTCTCTTCTCATTTTTTATTTGCACCTCACCTATATCTTGGTGTCTCCAGCTACCACTGCACATTTTTTCCCTTTCATCAGATTTTTTTTTATCCTTTTCCCCTTTGAATGGATATCTCTGTCTTGCCTTCTCTGAAAGTCTGATTCTTTAATGAATGAAATGCCATTCCATCAAGATGCCACCACAGCAGTGACACAAAATAGCATTTGTTGCCTTCTGTGTGAAATTCCTTTATGAATTGGAGCCCTCTCTTTTTCCCTTGAGCATCTTATGAAAGATAGCTAATTGCATGTCCACATTGTACCGTCAGTCCCTGCTTCCCTAGTGCACCATTCAGAGGCAATTAAAGTGAGCTTAAACAGAGTAAGAAAGTGCGTCATCCTCTTAATGCAATTAAGGAAGTGTGCACACAAACATACAGTAACAGACTGAAACACAAAAATAGGAACACATAGAACAGAGAAAAAAAGCAAGTGGAAAACATTAAATTATCAGGCAATGCAAGCTCTTAGTTTAGCTGTTTTATATATGCCATTCCATACTCTAGCTTTTGGTGCCATTATTTTATGTTAAGATTTTAAAATATAAACATAAAAGGCTGAAATCCCTTTTCTCACTACAGACTGTAACCTTGCATCTTAATGTAAATACAGCAAAATGTACATATACGTACATTTTCTGTGTGTAAAGCATACTTAGGAAGCAGAGTTCCCAATCTTTAGTTATTAGGCTTAGCCTGGAAAAACGAACATGCAAACCACTTTCGAGTATTTACCTTTGAATAGAGCACAGCAGGAAGAATAAAACTATTACAGGCATGTGCCATAGTTAGAAGTAGAAACACCATTCCCTAATAAGCCTGAAATTTTCTTTTCATGTGGGGAGAAATAGTTTGATGTAATAAACAACACACACCTTGAAGTAAAAATGAAAACAGACACACGCTGCCTCTGATTCACAAGGTAAAATGACAGGCCTTTGGACACACTGGGATATTTTCGGTGTAACAGTCACGCTCCAACACTTAACCCCAAGCCTCTGGCATATAGTATGTAATTGCAAGCACTGTATGATCATCTAAAATCAAGAAAGACTTCATTACAACACTGCAAACTTAAACCGTGCTCAGAAGTGAATAGCCTATGTTTGCACAGTCATTTTGCATGTGCAGCTGCCTTGTTTTTTGTGGGTAAATTCCACCTATTTCTTTTTATTTCAAAAGCAGAGACTTTTAATTTGAGTTAAGGCAGCAACTATTATTTTACAATCCCTACTGAGATGGGCTAGAGAACATATTGGGATGACTTTCCACTGCTTTCTAGATCTTATGCTTTGTGTGGTAGGCTAATATTCACAATACCTTCATTAATATTTTGTGGGATGGCAAAGCAAAGCCAAACCAAACCAGAACAGACTAAAAGCTTGCCAGTCAGTGGAGGTTTAACAATCTAATAGAGGAACAATTTAAAATAATAATAATAGTAATAAACAAAAACACTGAAACTGACAAATATGTAGTATTAGGATTTATGTGCTCAAAATGGAAAAGAATGCAATCGCATTTACATTGGTTATATAGCTGACAGGTAAACACATGGTACGCACACATTGTAACACTCAGCAACTGAAGTTTCTAGCCATGCTTATTGCCTTACAAGTCATAAGAACAACAAATTTGTCCCATTTCACCTAATCTGCCCGTCTGTCACCACTGGACATAGATTACACAGTACACAAAGGACAGCATAAGCTTTCACATCCAAATTCCAGTATTGACAAGAACATTGTACCTGATAGTCATCTTCATGTTGACAGTCCCTAATCATTTTTTCATTCTTTATTTTAATTTTGCCTTTTGTTACTAAAAGCATTATCCATTATTATCCAGATGTACATTAATGACCAAAAATACCATCAGAGGTAATTCAGGATGAGAAGCACAATAAGGAAATTTGCAGAACTGCAGAATTACATTTTTCAAACATGGTTAAGGAAAATTAGGTTATTTTAGGGAACGCTGGGATACTTTTGCTAGTACACTGCAAACACTTGAAAGACTTTTTACTTGTACAGTATAGTGCTTCAATTTTGATAGACTAGTATTGTCTTAAATAAAACACACCAAGAAGTTACTGGAAATAACAATCAGCATTTGACAGTAATTTTTAAATGCTGTATTTTATGACTACTTTAAGCTTGTTCAGGCTCCAGCCTTACATTTGATGTAGTCTTTTGAAGAGAAGAGGACAATCAGAATCATCAAATAAAGTAAGAAACCTAAAGTGCCCGAGAGCTGTTGCTGCTGCTGGCTAGCTTTGGCACTGCCATCAGTTCTGACAACCTCTCATGGGTGTGTCCCTCTTGCTGAAAATTAGAGATCACTCCCTTTCAGCTACAATGCCAAGATGGAGACCACTGAGGGTGAAATGTGAGTAAGTTTGTTTATGACACTGCATCCATAAACTGTAAAGGTACAGTACACAGACACAGATATCATCTAATTAGCGATACAAACAGGCTACCTCAGTACTTGAAATAATCTTGGATTATCTGAGCCGCACAACAAGCCATAATGATAGTTAGAAAATTCCATTAAAAGGCTTTATCTGGGGAAGTATGTGTTTTGAGATACAGCAATAATCTGGTTCAGTACGGAAAAAGTCGACAGTAAACTGAGGCACTACAAATGCATTTGCATGACATTTTTTTCTAATTCAAGGCAAAGTGCTTTTGCTGTCTGATATTCAGTCTGATGGGACTGATATTCTGGTGGGAGAGTCATCCAGCTTGTACGCCCACAATCAGGGCAAGCAAGACAAGCAGTGCTTGTTCAGTGAAATATAAAAATAGAATGAAAACATACCAAAATAAATCTGAAACAGTGTTCTCTCATGCCTGTTTACATCCATCTTTTACATTACTCCCATCTTGCGGTTGCAGCTGACTATTGTCTCTGGAAACAGAATTAACACTTTTTTAATCCTTCTGTATTATATTAACATATAAAATAACTACGCTACACACTGCTCAAGCCTTGTAAGTCAACGGTGATTGTTTAAATGTCTTCAACAGTAATAGTAATCTATTTAAAACTGATGGGCAACAGTTTTCTGTAGAACAATTATTTTAACTTTTGATACTTTATTTATAATTTGCCAATAATACAGTTTTATGTGGTTAGGGGTTTATAGTATTTTATTGGTACTTTTGATAAAGGAATCATTCTTAAAAAACAACTCCTTTGCTACAGAAATAACTTGAGAAGTAATAAAATTTCACAATTCTTCAACCACAAGTGCTCACCATCCACCCCAAGCACCTCTTGCCTTATTGCATGAAAGGAAAAAAATCATAAAAGCAGGCATTCATTTGTTTAAATAAATAAATAAAATATTTTAAAAATGTTTTACCTTTAAAAATACTCCAGGTAGTTATTATGGTCCATGTGGTCCAGATAAAATAAAGAACCACATGAAAATGCAGTTCACATATATTTAGTGATCTTTCGATAATTTGCTTTATTTTTATCTTTGTGCAACACTATTTCATTAGCTTTGTAACATAACAAATGTTTCCAGATGGCACATTCACTTATAATAAACTGCTAATATGCAGGGTGAATGCACCATTTCTACTTATTTGCCTTTAAGAGATCAAAGTATAACACTGTTTTGTAACTTTATAATTCTCAGAAATACCTTGAAGAATAAACATCGTAAAACAAATGAACAGCAGTATTGCTTTTTAAATGAGAAGACGTGCACATTCAAGGCCACGTACTATAGAAAAAAGTATGCTAGTTTTGTTTGGACAAGAGATATTTGTTTGTACTGTGAGAGAGCAAGCCTAAGGTTTGGACTCTGTGTCTTGAAGGGGAGTGGCTCCCTGTAGCAGAGATATCATGCTGTTTTTTGTCAGTGGAGTGCATGAAGAGACCCACAGGAAGAACTGTAAACCTGAGGGTGTTTATGGCTGTCTTAAATTAGTAACCAGCAGCTTGCCCAAGCATACACTTCTCCTAATGTAATTACAAAACTGATCAGTACTTTAGACCCTTTGAGTTTTTACCAGTCCCAGATGTAGTGTTTCTTTACCTCCCAAAACCCCAAGACCTCTAACTTCTTGTTTGTAGTACTGGCCTAGATTTACCTAACATTTGCACTAAAATATTGTATCAAATACCCACGTGCATACAAGTGACCCAACAGGAGAGTAACTTTGTGTTTGATAGTCTACAGCTGTGTCTACAGCAAAGAAAAAAAAAGAAATAAAACATATCTGTCAGTTTTTAGATAAACTGCATAAACTCTACACTTGAAACATGTTCTTAGAGATTAATTAATGCTTTGAGATATTTCTACATTCCTTCATTCAGTGTAATCGTAATTTAGAAAGAAAAATATTTTAAATGCCATATTTTACACTAAAAAATAGAGACTTTTAATGTTTATTCCAGTTGACAAAGAACATTTTAGTCCATTAATTTTTAAATGAAAAAGACAAACAAAAACAAACTTGAATGATAAATATTCTATATGGTACAGCTAACAACACAGCAACAATATTTATCCAAGCCCTTGTGAAAATGTGTGTGAAACTCTATTTTTAAAATATGGTGGACGGAGAAGGTGAATTCCAAAAATATTCCACACTCCCGATGACAAATGGACAGTAACAGAACAGATATACATGCAGACTATTCATAGTCGCCTCACAATGAACCACTTGACTGCGGTGGGGGCTTTGGCACCTCTGTTATTCATCTGGCACAGTCACCATCACAACCTATTCTGACACCAAATGTAAAGTCCAACTGCCCTCCAAATCCCTCCCAATTATAAAAGGTCCTTGAGTTGCTGTTTTGCCCCCTCTCCAGCTCCTGTCTGATTACTGAGTGTGGGGTGAGCTGCGCAGGCAATCAGCCGCAAAGCGCAGAGGACCAAAAGGACTGGGGGAAAAAAAAAAATCCAAAACACTGCAAAAAATAAACTAAAGGGAGACTACTGGACCGCAATTACAGGCCATCCAGTCAGGCCTCTGCTCCAGCACTCAAGAGCTGCCGTGATTTCCGACAGAAAAGGTTATTAGTTTTTATTGGAGGAAATAGATGCTGGGTGGCTTTAAATGGCACAGTAATGCGGTGGGGTGGGGGCATGGGGCGGGGTCTGGAGGGAGGCCTCATGACCCAGGTCTCCCAAGAGTCCCATTGCCCTGCCAGAGAGACACACAGAAGCCATCACACACCCGATCCCCTACCCTCAACCTTTATGCCCTACAGCTCCTGCGTTAACTCCAAAGCACTGGCCTGATCTTCAGCCGTGACCTCAACCTGCACAACTCACTTCTTATTTTTCTCTTTGAAAACACAAGCATCATTCCTGATTTGTCTAAACCATCACGTCTTTCTCTGTCCAAACCTCACAGGCGAAAGGAATTTTTTTTAAATTATCATTGTTTTTAACATTTTATCACACAAAAATATTAACCACAGAACAAACCAATAAAAGCAAAATTAATTCATTTCAAATAAATGTAAAGGGACCAAATCTTTTCAGGCTGTCATTGTCTCTATGATAGCGGTGGCAGATGTGAAAACATTATCACTAAGCATGGCGGCTGTGTGTTTGGTTGGCCAGCTGTAATGATTGACTGCAGACTTTTTGTCACGAGCACGTGTGTCTGCGACTCGAGAAGGAGACGTATGCAAGCGTATTTGCCTTTGTGCTAGGCTGACAGTGTGTGTACTCTGCTGTGTGTGCCGTTATTTTAGAATGTGTAAGCTATGATGTGCCTGAACCAGATGAAGTGTACTCTGCAGGAGCTGGTGTTTCAGTGTCCAGTATATAAATCATGCTTTTATCAGCCAAAGGAAAAAAAATACTGAAATGTTTTAATGCTTTTACTATTACTCCGTGGATATGATCCAAAAGCTCAGTCTTTAGGTGTGTGAAATGTAGTGACTTTGATTGTAAGTGTGTGTGTGTCAAAATATGCCACTGTATGTCAAAGTAGATAATACGCTAATGCAATCTTTTGTGTGAGCATGTGCGTGCATGTGTGTTTGTCTTCATTGTGCTTGCTGTCCATACACCCTTACCCTAATCTGTATTCAGGGCAGGTAGGCTCCAGCATGGACCCACAGCTCAGTAACTAATGGAGGGGCTGATGGGAGCCTGATGACGACCACAGGGCCATTTGTGTACACACAGACACACACATACACACACAGTGCACATATACAAACACAAACACTGGCAATTTCCAGGCGGAGCTGTAACCATCATGTAGCTAGTAGCCTAGCAAGTTAATTACACTAACCATTTAAAATTGGTGTTTTTTTGTTTTGTTTTTTTATTTGGTGAGCAACCGGTACAATCTGATACATTTTTTATCATCTTTCTGAGCAACAATTATAGCATCATCCTTTTTCTTGCGTTGATTTTGCTGCTGCTGTTTGTTCCTGCTACTTTTTTCAGATTTCGGTCTTTAATTGCTTCCACTACAAACTTTTCTAGCGAACCACTGCCCCTCTAAGTTGATTGCCAGGAAGTGCAGGGAATTAGAAAATTAATGTCACACAGGGGTCACTGCATTAGAGTGGCATGCACATAAACTCTCAAAATGCGCTTGCTCTTTTCATATTGCTGGAAAACCTGCGACTAAAGCTTTACATAGGCGCTTGTAATGACTATATGTCTCACTACCACTGCAAGTGCACAACCCCGTTAGGCAAAGATTAAAACAGAAACCAAAAGCTTACCCGCTTACCCGAGACAACAAAAAAATATTGTTGTGTGTTGACCCTATATATACACACATACACAATGATCTCTTCTGGTTGACTCTCATTTTTTTCTTGTCTTTTCCTGTTTTCTCCTCCTCCTCCTCCTCTGCTGAGCTTGGGCCAAAGAGCTGACAGGCAGTGACCTAGGAGCCTTTAAGGCTCCAAGGGAGAAAGGTAATGGGCCCAACCCAGAACGCACTCTCACTCTCTACACACATGGGGCTGCCGGCTGCTTTGATCCAGTAGCCCCTGCTTGGGTCTCCTGACGCCTGGTGAGGAAATTCATAGGAACAACTGGAAGAGGCCAGTGTTTATTCAGCTCCTTTAATGAGCAGGGAGACGGATTATCGGGGGCCTAAATCTCCCCAAAAAAATACAGGGAAAGAAAACTGCTGCTCCTTCCAGATGTTGCTCTAAAACCAGTCACTCTGAAAGAATCCGAGAGAGAGAGAGACAGAGAGAGAGAGAGAGGGATGGTTTGATTATGCAAGATGGTGGGACTTGTGGTCAGCAGGAGAATTTCCTTTTGTTTTCTCTGTTCTTGTGTCTGTGCAGATGTGGGAGCTGGCCAATCCTTTCTGGGTGAACCCAGAAGACAGCAACCGCCCAGGCACAGTGGGGAAATCCAGGGGCTCTGAGGGGGAGTTTGCAGGCATGTGTTATTTTGTTGAAAGGGGGGGGGTTATTTGATGGTGTAGGTAACCAAAGCTCTCAGGCATAAAGCTTTACTTTAAACAGTTTGTGCTGTCTCAAAGGGAAAAAAAAGAAACTATTTCCTGAGCTTGTCATATGACCCCCAAATGTGTTATTTTTTCTGTTTTTACACATAGCCTCTTTGTTATCCTAATTAAGGTAGTAAAGCAAGTGACGTAGGATCCGACGTGCTGTGCGAAGCCTGTCTGTCCTGGGAACTGAAAGAGAAGACTGATCCACACATGACCCAGCACATGTCTACAGTCTGTAGAAAAAAAAAGGAGCGCCTCTCTGCCTACAGGAAGACTTAGACTGTCTGTCAGGCTCTTGACCCTCTTGCCTGAAGACTCGCCAGATCAATACACCTCTCTATTGTCAAATCATTTAGGAGAGGATTACGGGTCAGCCACTGGTCACAGATCCTCACACACACAGGACAAAGGTCAGTCCGTGCTGCTCATTTACATGTTATTCACACACATCGGCTCTTGCTAACCTGTGGTACAGACTTATAGTGGAGTTCGATCTGGCTCCAGTCATTTCCTCAACCTTTTTCATGATGTCACACTTGCAAATTAGCCCCTTCCCTGTTCTATACAATCAGACCATCCTTCAGACCAATGATGTGCTACAGTAAACCTTCTAGGTTCAAGTTCAGGGCAGTGATAGAACTCAGAGTTCAAGAGAGGTGTACTGTGTGTGTGTGTTTGTGTGTGTGCGCTATTAATAGGTCAAGTTTATTAAAGAACTGCATGCAAACTTGAAGATGCTGATCAAATAACTCTGTAATGGTTGTTCATTCACGTGTATAACGAACCAATCTATATGATGCATGTGCAACAAAACAAATGATCATGTTAATACAGTAAGTCTTTTTCCCAGCTATAAAATTACACTTGAGCACATTATTGAATTACACTAAGTACAATTTTACTGGTGTTGAATTAGAAGCAACTGTTTAAATCACCACTTACATTACAACCCTATAATATAATCTCATAGCAACAAGTTGTTTTAATATAATTATCAGCTTGCCTTAACATCAGTCCAGTTCTGAAATGAGTTATTTAAAGTTATAAATATGTATCAAGGATTTGTGAGGACAATGGCTTTTTTTAGACTTAGATAGCTGCACATCATATTGGCTATACATTACCTGTGTTTTCTGTTACATTCATTGCTTCTTTGTCTCTTTTCAAAACTTGGAAAAATATAGACAGATACACTCACCGATCACTTCATTAGTAATACTGTAATAGTACCCGTTTTCCTTCAGAGCTCTCTTTGATTCAACAAGGTAATGGAAACATGCCTCAGAGATTTCGGTCCATATTGACATGACAGCATCACACAGTTGCTGCACATTTGTCATCTGCACATCAGTGATGTGATTCTCCTTTCCACTGCAACCCAAAGGTGTTCTAATGGAGCAAGTATTGTCATCTCATTGACATGTTCAAGAAACCCGAGAGATGATTTGAGTTTTCCTGCTAGAAGCAGCCATCAGAAGATGGGTAGACGGTGGTCATAAAGGGATGGACACTCAGGTAGACAGTGGTGTTTAAACGATGCCCAAATTGTGCCAAGAAAATATCACAGCATTACACAACTACCACCAGCCACAACCGCTTATACAAGAAATTATGGATCCAAGCTTTCATGCCGTTTGTACCAAATTATGACCCTATCATCTGACTACAACAGAAATCGAGACTCGTCAGACTGATTTTGGTGAGGGCGTGTGAAATGTAGCCTCACTTTTCTGTTCTTAGTTCTTTTCTTTCTACTGCAGTAGCTCATGGTGTAAGGTTTGACGTGTTGTGTGTTCAGAGATGCATCTTCTGCCTACCTCGGTTGTAACGAGTTGATATTTGGGCTACTATTGCTTACCTATCCCCTCAAAGCAGTCTGGCTATTCGCCCCAAACCTCTGGCATCAACCTCTTGCATTTTTTCCCAGAGAACTGCCACTCACTGCATATTTTCTCTTTTTCAGACCATTTCCTCTAAACCCTACATATGGTTTTGTGGGAAAATCCCAGTGTATCAACAGTTTCTAACATAGAGTCAACAGTCAACAGTTTCTCAGATCAATCCGACTAGCACCAACAAGTGTGCCATGTCTAAAGTAACTTGGATCATCTTTATTTCCTTTCTGACACTTGGTTAAACGTCTGCCAGTCATCTTGACCATGTATGCATCCATGTATACATACATACGTTTCTCCCATTTGACTGACTGATAAGATATTTGCATCAACAACCAAATGAACTGGTGTACCTAATGAAGAAGCTGGTGAATGTATATAGTTTACCTGTTGGTAATTTTATGCAAAACTTTAGTCAAACTGTAGATTTCTTGACTTTTGGAGTGAAAAAAAGGACATGGAAAGCCTGCAGTATTCAAACAATTTTATGAGCCAAGCTTGGAACCTTCCAATTCTAAAATTAGAAATTTTCAACACTCTTCCTTGCAGTTCAGTTCAACCTCTGACATATTTTTTAGACTGTCTGGCACACACAGCATGTTCAAGATCTATCCACAGATTTTTAATGATACTCATGTCATGGTACTGTCAGGGCCAGTCCAAAAGGCTCTGCTTAGAATTTTTAAGTAGTTCATGGTGAATTTTGAGGTACACTTTAGATCACTGAGTTAGTTTCAGTTTCTTGACTAACTGCATGATATTTTTATCCAAAAGCTCCATGTTTTTGTATTATCTTAGTATTAAGCTTAGTATTTCCTTTCTTCAAACACACCTTTGGTAATTGTCATTAAAAAGCTAAGTTTTAAGGCCTTTTGTCCAGCACTTATTTCTAAAATGACTCTGGCTAATTCACATGATGCTTTTCATATTTCAAATTATACCTTTTTTGAACAGGTTGCTGCTAAGATTTAGTAGACCCTATTTGTGTATCATTGCTTCATAGCGCAATTGCATATCACTACTCCCGAGTCAGGAGCTACACCTTTTAGCAGTTCCTCTGCAATCATACAAAGTTTTTGCTTTCCCTCTCTGCCCAGCAGGAACGCAGTTTTATCTGAAAGTTTTCTCGGTCTTAAAGATCTTCTTACTTCCACGGTTCCGGCAATTTCTTAATGACATTTCGGACAGTGGAAATTGCAAGGTGGAAGCGCTTTGATATCTTTTTATAGCCTTCCTCTGCTTTGTAGACATCAAATAGCTTCATTTTCAGATCCTCAGTCAGTTGCTTAGAGGAGCTCACAGTTGTTGACTGTTACCACAAGGTCTAAAGAGTCAGAGAATTGATCAAGCTCTGTACTGTCATCAGCTGACAATTCCTAAGGACAGCTCTTCACCTGCCCTACAAGTCCTAACGAGCCAAATAAGGCCTGACAAGTTTATGAAGTCTGAGTTTACAAGAGTCTGAACTTTCTAAATGTGCCACATATTTGTTCAGTTTTTCTTTTCTTTCTCTCCTTTTTTATCAGCTGTATGTCTTTTTATTGGATTGGTTGCAAAATGTGTAGTTTCATCAATCTTTTGCATACAATATTATTTATTATGAGCACAGTAGAGTTTACGCAAGTAACATCATTTACAATAACAAAAGAACCCATTACATGTTGGAATTAATTAAAGATGTAGCTATAAGGGTGTGTCAATAACACTGTCTGCATACCTTCTCTTATTGTTTAAACACATAAAGCTTTATCTGATACTTTTTTCACTCAAGTTTTAAAGGGGTTACTCTGAGATTTCATATAACAAAAATTCAAACTTTTCTCACAGAAAGTACTCCCTCTAAAGTCTCATACATGCTCTGAAACTACAATGAAAGAAAGACAATTTTAGAAGGAAACACTTACCAACTGTGAAGCAGAGAGAAGCTTCCTTCACAGTCCTGCAAAACAGAAGAGAGGTGCATCATTGTTCACAGTCTTCAGTTGTGTACCAATCAAACAGATATCTGTAAAGGATCAAACGTTAACCACACTGTTCACTGTTCTCATTAGTTTATTACAATTACTATCAATAAGCATTTGCCAGCATCCTTCTTAGTGGGCAATATTATCTGCCCAAGGCTGTACTAAGCTTGCAACTTATATGCGAGTGGAAAAAAACAGAATAATCTGGGAAATCACAGACAGCCATTATCATTACATTGTCATGTTGCACTCATTTTTGTCTGCAGGCTCTGTACTGTTTGTTAAGAAATTATATTACAACCTGAGGGATAAGAAAAGGACACTATGCAAACATGTGTTGCATAAAATACAGAAAAAGCCATCTAAAAGACTTTCTCTTTCTCAGAAAAGAGGAAGTCTCAGAGAAGAGAAAACAAAAAACTACTCTTCTTTTTATACACCCATTGCCTTCTTTTAACATCCAAACCGCAAACACACTCCAGCTCATTGTTCCTTGCTCATCCAAAATGTAGGTCTCCTATTCAGACCATTCGTAATTAGCAATTCTGAGCAGAGAAAATAATTTCATCTCTGCATGCTATAGTGTATACTGTACTCAATTGGACCCACAAAACACTGCGCAATCAAATGCAAACAGCTTCGAATAAAGCCTTTTCTCCACTGGTATCAGAGAAATTGCATCTTCATTATGCTTTTATATGTCTTTCCCTTTGTGTTTGTGTTGTGTAATTGTGAGAATGACACGCGCCCTTCGTCCCGAGCACTGTGCCAAAAGCAAACCCTACTAGTTGTGTCTGTGTGGCCATGAAATTCAAGCTTGAGGTTGAAAAGACAGTTTTCAAGCAGGGAAATCTCAACCTTGGAAGCGCAACCTTGAAAACAATTTTCTTTCTCCTTTCATTTATTATGAAATAATTACTGACAGCACAGCAGATTCCTCAGTGAACAGTACGCCATAGTTTAATTTTGGTGAACAAGCCAGAGCTTAGAAAGCATAATTGCTCTACACTCTCTGGCAGCAGAAAAGTTTTTGCCTTAAGATACCATGAATAAAAACAGATTAATTTATAAATAAACGTAATATTAAAAGTTACACACGACACGCTGAATTTACAACAGTCATAAACTAATCTAAACAATTCCCTGCGGTCGAGGAATTGAAAGTTTACTTGAAATGTTTAAATGTTATTAGACATTATCAACAGTGAACTAACACTTGCCCTCTTCTATGTATAGTACAGTGATGATGCCAATCAGCCTTTAACCCTTGCCCTTAGACAAGGTAAAGGCATCCATTCCCCTGACTCCAGGTCAGTAAGTAAGCATGTATTTTTGGATGCCGGCTGCTGATTGTGTATGTACTTTAATAAGCAGGCTGCAGGTCAGTCAGATTTATGGGCCCATGGTGGGGTGGAGGGACCAGACTCCCTTGGCCTCCAGCTTCCCTCTGCGCCATTACGCCAGAGTGAGATATAGTGGGATATTGATCCCAATGCCACTTCATTTCGCAATAACTATTACACGATATTCTCCCGGGCTGCACGTGTCTTCTGATTTATGCTGCCTTGCTATTTACATTAGCAGTAAGTGTTTTTCTATACCAACTGAGGAGGGTCTTACAGCCCCACAAATGGACATGTGAACATTCACATTCCATACCATACATGTTTTTGCTGCCTTTGATGCCTTTTTTCACGGTAGCGGGGGTGCTTAACACAGCACTGCCTGCTAGGTGAGACATAAACATATTGAAGAATACATCCCAGCCTTCATTACAGTTGCACGATTGACCTTGAGGCAATGTTATTTTCTGCACTATATCTTATTTAAAATACCTGCTTCATTATATCCACACTTTGGAACGCTATTATATTCAGGAACACAGTTTGAATTATTTCACACTATTCGTTCTCACGCGCTTGTCAGGGTAGCGTATAGTCAGCATAAAGAGAGCAATCACAATAGACATGATTGCTACGTCTACGTAGAGAAACAAAATCATTATTTGTGTTAAATTGTGTAGATATTTGCATTTAAATCTTATATTTGCGTCCAATTGATTAGTAGTACGCTACCCGACATGCTGCAAGGAGCTCGAAAAACCAAAACGTGCAAAAATTCAAATAGAAACGTTCCCATTTACAATGTGCTTCTGTGTGCTTTTTTTTCTAGTGGAGAAAAAAAACATGAAAAAAAAAAAAGAATTCTGTAAATTTATTTTGATTATGTCATATGAAAGAAATTGTCATCATGATCAGAACAATTAGGATAAGCAGCCTGTGCCCCCCAGAGTTCCCACCATTGGCAGCTGCGTACTCCAGAGCTGGATCTTTGCCAAAGTGGCTTTCCACGCAGCACCAGGCTGGTGCAGATGTTTGTTTACACACACAGGAACGCTGTGCTGGTGGCAGAAAAGCAGACACGAACGGGGAGGAACGATGGAAGACAGACCTTGTATAGCGCTGGCATTCCCACAGGCAGCCTCCGCAGGGGGGCCTTCGCCTCAGATGCCGTCAGTGCTACATGGACCACAACAAAAAAAAAACCCAAAAACAATAGGACTAATGACCCTTAATTGCTCTGGAGCTGTTTAAAATCAGATGAGCGTCACATAAGCTGGAGTATGTAAATCAAATCCCCCACCTCTCCCCACTCTGCCCCCTAAGCTCTCTCCCCTGGCACAATAAAGTCTTTTTCTCATAAGGGGGCGGGCAGCTTAGCAGGCTCGCTGCCAAGTGAGGGGAGCTGGCAAGCGTGGTAATGTGGAGACACTTGTTGCTATAACGCTCGCCTGTTACGCCAGCACATGGCAGAACTGGGGCGGCCGAGGGGCGTGTGAGAGGAGCAGATGGGCATACTATAGCCTCCACGTGCTTCCAGATTAAACACGGAAGCAGAAAGAAAGCGTGTTCTGCTCTCAGCTTTCAAAGCTGGCAGACACTGTGTGCATGTCCCATTCATTAATAGGGCCATTCATATGCAACACAAAGTTTGATTGTACACAAATGCCCCATTAGGGAGGAAAGGGGCAGTTGCCTGCGAGTGTTTGCATATGTGTTTGCATATCTTTGAAAGTGACAGCATTCACTTTGCGTATGCTTAAAAGGATTGTGTTAGGTTGAGTTGAGTTTGGAGATTGAACACTTAAATTGGGTTGGGATAAAAGAAAATTTAATGGAAGATTTTTTAAAGAGTTTTACAGAGATTACGCTGCTGTTTGTTAGCATGCTCACACTGTGCATTCTGAGCTTATTTGGCATACAGCACTTTTAAACCATGTAAATCTGATTAATTTTTGGAGAGTTTGGAGATGAAAACACATCTTCATCAAAGCAGACTGTAAATGACAGCGTTACTGGGTAAACTGAGTTCAGTCATTGTCGATACTGTCTTTGCTGACTGAGCTACCAACCACGCAGATGGCTGGTAGCTCATTGAGAAGAGAGCAATGTCCTCTTGTACCCCTGGTGTCCCACTGCTCCCACCAAACCCATTAACATCAAGCCATGATGCCTTTCTTATACCTGCGTGCTCGTCTGCTATGTGGAGTTTCTGGTGATTTAAACACAGCAACAAACCTGTCCAATTTTCAGAGTGACATTATTGATAGCCTGTCTCTTCAGATTGTAGGTAACTGCTAATGGTTGTTTTATGGTGCATGTGTCCAATATGATGTGCACATTCTTTCTCGTCCTCTCTCCCACTGTGTCTTTTCCTGTTTTATTTGAGTGCAATTATTACCTCAAGATCACTTTTATGCATTTATTTAAAGAAAAAAAAAAACCTTCTTCTTATCCAGTAACACTCACAAAAAAAAACCTTTCAGGAAAATGACCTGTGAAGTACAGCTGCAAAACCATCTTTTTTGTCCCTGAATATATTACTGATCGCAGATTTTTTTAAAAATATATATATTATGACTCATTTGTTTGTAATATTCAAGTTAACAGTGGCATAATATTTATTTCACTCTGCGACATAAAACTAAAGGATGATTCTTCTTGTCCCAGATTGAGCCGTGTAAAAAACTGAATAATAAAGTGCAAAAAGAATTAAATTCTACCGCAGCGAATTCGGGGCAATCTAACATCGATAAAATGTGTTTCTGTGTCCGTGGTGGTGTTTTGAAAGGCCAGCTCCCCAAACAGAGCACCACCTCCTCTTCACCGCTCCACTCTTTATCCACTCCAGTGTTTTCTCCCTGCGAACCTGTATCCCCTCTTGTCATGGATTAGCCTCCATACTTGCATGAACAAAGACTCAGTCAGCATGTGTTTATGTGTTGGTCCATGTGTTGTGTGAAGAGGAAATGTGTCTCCCACTTATGTCCAGATCTTAGAGGACCCCAATTTGTTAGGCATTAATCAGAACACCTGCTCAGAGAGCTGCCTGTGTCAGTGGCTCACTTTGTGTCCCAGTGGTTCCCTGACTGCCAGGCTTTTTGTTTCCCCACTTCAGCCATCAGTGTCATTTGAAATCAATTTAATGATTGTGCCTGAGACTGATTTGAGAATGCAAATGACGCACGGGGAAAAAACAGAAAGCAATATACAATGAAAGAAGATAAGAGTGGGGCAAAAAGGCCAAGGAAAGAGGACTGTGCATTATTCCGGCACTAAAAAGCACGAATTCATCAAGTATTGTTCCAGCACGTGGGTGTAAACAAAAGAAAGAACAACAACAAAAAAATGAGAGAGAGAGTGAGGAAAAAAAAAGCAGAATTTAGCTCTACACCACAACAATGTCACTATCCTGCTGAAGGACAAAGCATAAAGAACAACGTTTGAGAAAAGTAAAACACTATGACAGGGCGAGGAAGACTAGGTCAAAGAGAGGCCAGGAAAGAAAGGGAGTACAAGAAAGAGGTAGCAGAGGAAACAAATGAATAAATTCATGGAGCACAAAATGAAAAGAAAGATGGAGGGGAGTGGAGCAAAAAGAAGGGGCCTGAAGTCATCAGTGCAGATTTTTATTGTCCGGACACTGGAGGAGCACACAAAAGCACTGAGAAGATTCAATTAAGTATCATATGCAGTGACCTTATTGCCATGGTTACAGAACAGTGGAAAATATTAATCAAGCCTGCTACAAGCAAAAAGATGGTGGAAAGTAGAGATAGAAGGAAGACGGCAATGAGAGATGCAGGGTGGAAAAGACGCAGAGGGGACAACTGCACAGTCCCCATGCTGTATGTGCTTGTGTGTTTGCTTGGTTTCATGTATTTTAATGAGTACAGCCGCAAAGGTTCATGACTGTCCCAACCAGGCTTTGAATATCAATATGCATTATTGAGTGTGACATTTTTGGTTTAAAAAAAAAAGAAGTATTTATTTATTTATTTTTTCTTTAACAGTGCCACCATCAAACCTCAAAGGTTCACATTTGCACAAAAAGGAGTCACAAATGTGAAATGAACTCAATTCAGAACCCATTTCATACGGGGTTAAACTCACTTCACAGCTCACAAAGATTTGTTTTAGCTTCCTTTCTGTATCCCAGGTTGAATTTTATGTGGCCCAGTGTCTGCTGAAGCTTTTTTAGTGAGGAAATAAAACAATCCATCTACATATCTACAATCAATCACACAAGCCCGTATCCATTAATAACACAACTTGCAAATGTTTGCCACATGAAAATGAAATGTTTTCATCTGTCAGTGTGCTTCGTGTTAGTGTGTGTGTGTGTGTGTGCGTGTAAGGGTACACTTACACACGGTTCTAAATAAATCCTCTAAAAACCAGTGCTAGCATATTGTTACAGACTCAGACAGCAAAATTATGACGATCATTTTCAATCATATTCCATTATGATGTTCCTCTCAGTCACATTTCCCTGCACACTGCAGAAGGGGAAAGTTGAAGATTGTTCTGTTTGATGAAGCTGTAGAGTGTTTGCTCGCTGTCTGCAGGGACTGTCTTGAAAACAATCTATCTGAAACTCCCCCGCTGAGCAAAATGTTAAATAAACAAAGACGGGGATAAACAAAATCCCTCCATTTCAATGTCACTGAGAAGAAAGCCAACATTTTTATGCTGCGATTGTGAACAGGAGGTGGCAGCCATAACTAGATCATCATTTAAACTCTGGACACATGGTGAAATGATTATTTTGCTCAAAAATAGTTAATTATAAATATTGTAGCAACCGAGATATAATTGCTGCACTTGCGTCGGCCACGAGGCGGTATAGTAATTCTCCCAAATCATGGGTTCCCTATTATGGCCTTGCTTGTGGAAGAACTATTTTAGATCTCTCCTGATCCTGTTATTGATATTATTTTATTCTAAATATACTGTCCTACTTTGTACTAGTTCAGATTTTTGGAACTCTCAGGGGTAGAAATAGAAATGTTAAAAAAAGCTCCATAAAATTAAACGTGTTATCAGTCTATCTATCTATCTATCTAGACAGACAGAGAGGTATAGACAGATTATGGCAGCAACACAGCCATTCATAGATTATATGCTTTACTTTGATTAACTACACATTTATCTGCAGTTATATGCAGTTAACACAGAAAGCTGCAGTCTGAATCAGAGCAGAAGCTCCAATATCCAGATGCTAAGGATGGCTGAGCTTTCTCCATAATGGCTCCTTTCCCGCTTAACAAAATTAAGCAAGGCACTTGAGTTGAATATTTTAAGTCTCAATTAAAAATGTGACTTGCTTTTATTTGAAGTGTGCAAATTTATACTTCCCATGTTTCAATTAATTGTTAGAAATACTGCACTCACTCATCCATGTTGATTGCGCTATTATTTTTTTTTCCCGCTCTGGCATGGCGTATGTGGTTAATTAAGGACTTAAATGAATAATCACAAAATGTTCATTTGATTTTGTGTCTCTACTCACCAATAATCGAATAATCATTTCAGCCCTAAATTACAGCTGCATGTATAGCCAGACTGCTAGCACACGCACATGTTGTTTATCCTCTTCTAGGCGCTGCACTGAACTTCTTTGTACCGAATCAAGATCAACAAGTTACGCCACAACTTGCAAAGTGGTCGCAATCTCCCGAGGTATGTAATTGTTATGCCCATAATGAAACATTTAAAAAAAAAAATCAATTAAATTTTGCTTTCATTGACGCAATAATTTCTTTTTGAACTTTCAACACTTCGATAAAAGAATTGTATTTATAAAAGCTTGTGCAAGCTAACCATTTTATGCGTGATTTGCAGAGTGGCAAGCAATGGCCATGCAGGAAATTGGCCAATTAAGTCATAACTGAGTGATTTGAATTCAACAGTAGTTCAGTTCTCTGCCTGCTCTAATCCGGAGTCCTACTCTCTAGCAGAGGCTACAAGAACCTACGGGTGAGGCGCAAGTGTAGGTGTAACAGGAGAAGGCCCGAGCAGGGAGGCAGTTAAAGTGCCTGATGTGACCATGACCACTTCCAGAAACAATTTAATTCCACAGCTTCAGCCATCTCCAGCTGATCTACTCCTCCAAGGTCATTAACTGTGCCACAGAAGGTCACATGATTAATGAGTGACAAACCCTCTGGTGCAATAACGTGTATGAACGTGGCCCATTAATTAGACAGAGGGGCCAAAGAGAATGAATGGCCAGGGACAGCTTGGCCCCCTCACAACCCTGTCCCTTCCAGACACCATTTTTCATTTTCATCTGCACAAACAGACAAAACCGCAAGAAAGAGCACTCATAGTATTCCAAAAATACCACACATCCCTCCATGTGCCATGAAAAAGAAATCACCTTAACATAAATTCCTTGCAATAGTGTGATTGTTGTTTTTTTATATACACACGTTAACTAAAGAACGTACCGTACAATTATTAAGACATCAATCAAACAGACAATTTAAAGCCAAGAGGCTTGCTGTGTTTAAATGTTTGTGGTTCAGTGAAACTAAAAGGGTCCAAATGGCCCTCAGAAGAGCTGTGTGCACTGGATTCAGGTTGATCTGGGTATCAAGCATCTGAATGTTATGTTGTTGCAGTCCTTTTTCAGGACTATGATAAGCACTCTGCATTACTGAGGGCAATCTCCAAGAGGAAATGAAACATTCTGCTGCCACAGACTGGCTTTATTGGAAGACAACAAGTCCGGCCTCTCAGGATATACAGATCAGGAGATTTAATTGATGCTGACCAACTGTCAATGTACTCCTATTGCTGGAAAAAAAACAAGAGTGTTTAACACTCTTCCATTGTAAACAGTTTTCATTTCTCAGTCTAATCAACTTAATGCAATTCCAATAAGTCCATTTCTTAGAGTGGCCTTGTTGATTTCAATCCTCATAGCCTTTCGTTTTATTTTCACCAGCGCCAACAAATGTAATAGCCGCTAAGTATATTGGGCAATAATATACAAATGCTCTACATTCAGTGCATGCATTTCAATTTTACCTTGAGGTCATAGCATTATGGATATACCCCAGTGGGGTCATTAATCATAAATACAAACACTGTATGTAATAACAACCAGTGGGGAGAAGCAGACTTCGGGGGAAGGTTTCAGAAGAGGACTTGTACAAGACCAGGGGACACAGTGGTTATCTGTGTAAACAAATCTCATCAGTTCACCCACTCCACCTGGGTCAATGTTTCCCTGAGCTGGCACACAGTCAGGCAACATGTATACAGAAATACACATTTACGATTGTCATTGGCCCAGAAACATAATAAGGAGTGACAGGGTGAGCCCAAATCACTCAGAGTACAACCAGGAAAACAACATCTTTTTGGAAACAGGGTAAATATGCGCTGGGATATGTGTGTTTGTGTAATGATGTTGTATCGTTATATGAATTCTGGGTCATAGAATATTTATCTGAAGTTATGAATATGGAAGGAAAGTAATTTAAGAGACATGCTGGTAATAAACATAAATTTGAAAGGTACTGCTGACATTTTTTACACAATTTTTTTTATAAATGAAAAATAATAATAAAAAAAACCTTCTTGCGTCTTATCAAGCATTCAGAGAACCCCTTGACCCTTCTGAATAAAAGCATCTCTCTGGAGATTTGACACACATCTCTCAGCACAGATCTGAAGACAGTCATGAATGTTGTTTGCCCTCTGATATATTTTTAATATTCAGATCATATCAAATATGTCCTCTTTCAATAATTGATCTATCTATCTACTAGCAACATAACACATGCTGGGATTTGGCATGTGATTTCTATGCCTCAGTCAGTATATCTTCTTCCCTCTATTCAGTATGATAAGGAGGGCACCGGCTGCTCTCTAGATGTGATTTACTTGGCCAAGGGATATACCCTCAGCGCGTGCCAACAAACCCTGTGACCACAAACTGTGGGTCAGTAACACTTTACAGCTGCCTCTTCTTGTCTCTGGGATCAGAATCAAATGGCGCCGCACGTAAGACAATGACTCTACTATGTTACAGCATATGTTTCGATATGTTTTAGTTTTGTTGTATTTCGGCTCAATATCTGTTCAAGATATCAAATAATTCAAATACAAGCCAGTGCTTCTTGACAAAGACGCTTTCGCTTACAAAGGTCATGCGTGCACTTGGGCGTTTTGTGAAACGAAAGCCCGTAAAACAAATAACGTGTAAGATATGTGCAAAAAACATTTTTCTTTCTAAAGGAACATGGTGCAACACAAACATATCAGAGCCTAATGGAGTGAGTGTTTTTCATCCTGTCTTTGACCACCAGCATCTCCTGTGGTGGCTCATTTCCTTAGTGCAAGAGGTTCCCACCCTCCATCGCAGACGGGCTTCAGGGGGCATGGTGGAGAGAATACGAGATGGAGGGAAGGAGCAAAGTAGAAGAGGGAAGCCATGCTGGGAGAAAGGAAATCTTCCATGTGCAGAAGCAGAGTGGCTAGAGGACATTTCACGCTAATGGCGGCCGGGCCAATTGAAATGACTGCAGCACTGCATGATTTGAAGGTCAGGAGACAGAGGATTATATTCCAGTGGTGGCGGAGGAGGATTGGAGGAGTAAAATGGTACCTCCCGCCCCTCCTCCTCCTCCTCTCCTGAATTATTGCAGAACAGCCAAGATGGAATCAACATAGCACCAAACCCCAGCATCATTACTCTTACACCCAGCACAACATCAAGCACATAGCATTGCTCTGGTCTTCCCTGTGCATTCACATCATCGCGAGAATCTCCATTTGTGATTTGAAACAACACAACAAAACCATCGTGCCCACTCTGCCACACGCCGTGTTGTTTTTATCATGTACTGTAACCAAAACAAACTAATAGAAAATTAGATTTGTATGCCATGTCAGTTAAATATAAAAAATAAAAAATGCATGATAATTTGTTTTGTTTTGTTTTTTGGAGTAAGATGCCAGTGCTGTTATTGTTATCCGTGAGAAGACATGATGATAAAAGAAAGATTTAAATGTCCTCTTGAAGACATGGATGACACAGTAGATAAAACACTGAGGCTGGAAAAAGCACCGTCTTTGGTCAGGCTTATAGATGAGTGTGCAAAAGTTACTCACACACGAGAAAAGCATAAAGTGATTACGCACATGACTGCAGTAATAAGCTGTAATAAGATGTAAAATGACCATACACATTTACTCCAGACATTGTGCAAAGCAAGCCAATGTGACTACATCCCACTTCCTATATGCAAGCAAACATGGAAACAACAACAAATGAGGCAACAAGGACGTCAAGCAGAATTTCATAAATCAGGGACATTAATGTAATTAAACTAATTCCCTGTAGGCATCAGCTTCTCTATCTGCTTGATGTGATTTCAGAACTTCTTGAGGCTGTGCAATTTTTCACAGTCCCCATTAGACACTGCGCACTGTCTGAGGAATTCTGACCATCAAAGCAAATCAGACTTACGGATGCACCTGTTTCAGTCAGACAGGAAAAAAAACGCCGTCTAAAGCAGCAGTGACGTTTCTTTAGATGCAGCCATTTCCTGTGTCAGTAAACACTTTATATTTGTAAGCAGCATCCAATCCCGGGTGCTCTACAGCACCACAGCAGAGAGGTGGATAGCTTATAGGAAGGGGACAGATGTCACTCTTTGTACAAAGCCAATAGAGTTTGTAACATCGAAGGACTGAAGCAAAGACACTAGCTGCCATGCCAGCATTCATATGCTAACAAAAGCCTCAGAACCAAATGAGTGAATTTAAACAGTGCATCTCAAATATCTTGCATTGCTCTATTGTGGTGTGCTATAAAGCACTGTTCACACAAAAGGATAGGAAAAACAATGGACCTTAAGCTAATATTGCTGAACCTTCTGCAGCCAGCATGTGAAAAACAACAACAAATGTGTCTATTTAGTATATAAAGAGAAGAAAGGAAATTAGAACTTAAAGTGTATGAATATTTAGTTCATAGCAAACTGTATCAAGTATTATAGAGTTAATGTTGACTTAAATAAAAAAAAATCATCTTAACATTTTAAAATTTTTGCATTCTGACAATGACAAATTAATTTTGATAAAAAATAGCTCCGCTTTCCACAACTTGTAATTTATTCTTTCAAATAAAAATAATAATAAAAAATAGGTAAGATTTTTATGCATTTAAATCAAAATGAGATTAATGAAAGAAAGATAAATATGTTTTTGTTTTGGATTACATTAAATTAAAGTCACATTACGAAGTGTAGGCAGTAACTTTATTAGAAAAAATATTAATTAGAATAAATGTTTTTTTTCATAAGCATACCACATCAGTGGTGTACAGGGTGGAGAAACACAGGCTGTGATTTTGCTACATTTCTCCCCCGCTGACTACTGTGCTTGTAAAACTCCAGAGGAGATAACAGGCAACTAGGGTAGCCCAGTCAATCCAGTGCATGTTTGAATGGCTGACCATGTTAAGCTCTTAAAGCAGGCATTAATCCAGGATTTTAGGAGCAGAGCTAAGTTTGGCACGTTATCATGGCAAGGCCCAGACCTTAGACGGAGTTCAATCACTATGCAGAACCACTCACAGCCTCAGTCACACAGGCCTCAGACATGACTAGCACTGCAGCTGGACTGGAATGAAATAGTAGGTGTGCTAGAGAAACAAAAAGTTTTAAAATTCTTGAAATGATCAGTGAGTCTATGACTTTCCCCTTAAATATTTTTAGTTTATATTAAACTGAAGTGCAGATATGTTAAAAAAAATGTATTACAATTAACACCCAGGGTAAGCGTAAGCGTTTTATCCAACTAGGCACTTCATCTATAGTATGAACACAGATGAAGCGTCTTTATTCTGTGACGTATTGTTGCGAGGCATACCCAAAGTAGTGGCTCCCACAGAGCCCGAGTGACCTCTCTGGCCAGCCTCAGTCTCTACGTTAGCGTCACACCTCCAGATGTACACAGTCCAGAACAGAGCTACGCACGCAACCCAGCACTCCCTGCTCTGCTCAACTCGAGATACACACATACCAGCTCAGATGAACATCAAAGATAGTTGTGCAGACAAACATATTAAGAGCTGACAGCCTTGACCATGCATCTGCAAAAGTAGCATCATCATGATTTAGCAGTGGACAAATACCCATCGGGCAACATGACAGCGGCGAGCACACAGTCACGTGGCTGCACGCACATACATACACATGCGCGCACCAGTGTTAGGGTACAGAGAGCCTGGGCCAAGGCTTAGGACAAGAACATGGGCTTAGGAAACTGGGTGTTTGTTGGCAGATGGGGGATATTAGGGGCTGTGTGTTGACTTATAAATCTTCCTGCACAGTGTAGGGCCTGACTTATCATCTGACATATGAAAAAATACCAGAGAAGCAGTAGACAAAAAGAGAGGAAATTAAATGAAAGCGGTATAAAGAATGGGAGGAAACCAGTACTGTAGCAGGCATCTGTTTTCCTCCTCATCCTCACCCATAAACACAATCTGTATGTGGAAACATACACACCACATGTCAGATCTGATTCATGTCTCTACATTTATTCTTCTTGTGTCTTGAGCACAACAGTAGCTAACCGCCCGGCTAATACACATGTCAAAAATAGTCTCGAACACTTGTAAGAATACCAGCTACTTCCTGTGTGGCTTTCTGGAGCTTAGAATCTGGATCACCACTATCTGAAACCCTTAATTTATGCACGAGTCTCTGCCGTTTTACTGACAAGAGAAAGATTTCTATTGAAATTTATCAAAACTTTCAAAGTAGTGGTCTCCTCAACACAAAGGCAAAAAGATATGGAACTGAGCGCTCTTTTATTTTGAAGTGTTTGAAATAGTGGTGCAGTTTTTGGTTGGTTTTTTTTTAAGTAATGTGGTCAAGTGTCTTGAATTTATATGATATGACAACAAGAACATTTAAATATAGCATGCTCACTAACTAAATGTATGTGCACTCGCAAATGTATATCAGTTTATTAAGTACACTGACCTAAATATTTTGGAGTCTGAAATGTCATCTGTGAGATGGATCTTTCGTTTAGGAAGTTAAAAAAAAAAATTTCTTTAGATGGTTTTTAGGAAGCTCTAGATTTAACTTCAGAGTCATTTTGAGGCTGGTGATGTTGGTGTTTTTGAATAATATTGCATTATACTAAGAGGTGTTTAATGTTTTTTTCCCCCTGCCCCTCATTCCATTTATATGACTGAGAGTAAACTAAATTTGTATTTGTTATGAATATGCCCCCATAAAACTAAAAAAATAAATAAAAAATGCCAAATTGATGCTTTAAATGGCTGTCAGTAAACACTGTGATTCTTTTGATTATTTGTATGCACGCTCTATCACCAAACTATCAGGGTTAATATTACTCTGAAAGTAGAAAAATAAAAATTGTTAAAGCCCACACTCACCAGAGTAAAACATATTTGATATTTTGAACACCTGCCCCTGAGCCATGTCAGCTCTGTAAGTGGACAGATAATTCTCCAATCAACACTTGTCAACTCGAAATAATTGCAACTGGAAAAAAAAAAATCAACAGTTATTAACAACGGGAGAGTTGCTGTGCATGGTATTTGGGTTTATATGTGGTTTTTAGTGTGAGGAGTAAGTGAGGGATGGAGAGAGAGAGAGAGAGAGAGAGAGAGAGAAAGTCCAAATGGATTTTAGCCCTAGAATAAATCACTGTCGCCACAGAAACAGGCCGACAGCTGTGATGGATGGCTGAAATTTTTGTGTTGATGTCTTTAGTATTGCTGACAATTTGGTAGTCCAGGCTTTTTCACTTTTCCTGTGCTTGTGTGTGGCTAAACACATCTAAATTCTGGCACATGCTCATACCTACACATCAGTGTTTCACACCAACTCAAAATCTGCTTTTGGATGAACAATATCCTTTGCCAGATTTTTTTTTCCTTTTGTGGGGGGCTCAATTCAACAAGAATTTCAAATTAAAATTTTGCAAACTTCCGGGCGTATATTCCAAAACCTTAAAAAAAATTATTCAACGCCTTATTATCTGTAATATTCAGTTTACATTAAATGTTAAATTTACAAAAAGCATGTTGCATTGCTAAACTCAACTTTCTCTACTGAGACTGTGGAGACCATCTTGTGTGTGTGTGTGTGTGTGTGTGTATGTGTGTGTGCACCGTAGTCACATGGTCTTTTTGCACCTGTATACACTGACCCTCTCATTGGGTAACATGCTGCCACATGACACAGTGACGGTGGTGTGTTTGGACCATATACTGACTCTCTGTCTGTCAATGGCGTCTAATGTTAACGGCATCAACGCAAACTGAGGATAAAGGAAGGAATTTTTTTCTTTTTTGTTCATCGCGACCGTCCTGTTATCTAGTCCACTATAGCCCTTCTGGGTGTACTCACCACACACACACGCACACACACACACACACACACACACACACACACACACACACACACACACAGTCACAGACACACACACACAAACGCGACTTGAACATTACTTTAAATTCTTAAATCTAAAAAAAAAAATGCCCATAATACACTGCACAGTACATTTAGTCACTTATGCATAAAGTTATGTAAATACAAGAATTCTATATCATTACATACACACATGCTAAACACACACACACACACACACCTGACACACACATGCACACACGCACGCACATGCATGCACGCACAATAAAGAATTGGGCCATTCTAAGCCAGCCCCCCCACATCTAGTGTTTCCATCTGCTCTCACCTGGCAGGATCAAAAAGAGCACACTTCCCACAAACTTAGAAAGATCAATACTTTCTCCAGCAAAACACAGCAGTCACAGCCTCAGTCCCAGCTCCACACTACTTGTACTCAAACTACTAAACACTCAAAGAAAGATTCCACAAAGCAGAAATTTTAAAAAAAAAATGTACTGACCTTACTGTCTTATTTTCCTCCCTTTTCTCTCTGACGTCCAGTCCCCTCTTTTTCTTCTGCTGGTTCTTGTCCTCTAAACCTCTGGTCTAAGTAAGTCATGCAGGAGCTGCTTCCTGCTCCTGCTCAGCCCTACGCCACTGTATTAGTCTGATTTCACACTCTGCAGCCTAGCCTCCCGTCCTGAAGGGGACGGTGAATGTGCTGCTTATTTAGAAGCCGGCACGCACTACCTGGGCTTGTAGGCAGCTGTTTAAAGCACGAGGCAACATCCAGGGTGCATAATACCCCACACACACACACACCTTCTCTCTCCCTCTTGCTCAAACACACAGGCAAACACTCACTAGCTGGCTGGCCCACAAGATAGGGAAGAGCACATGCATACACACACACACATGCACTCACACACACACACAAGTAAAGTGAAATACACACACATGCAAGAAGTCTGTCAGAGGTCTCTCTACCTTGGCTGGGATAGCAGGCAGTGTGAGAGTACACACACAGGCACACTGAGATGGGCTGGCCGCTCCGTTCTTTCTCCTTCTCTCTAAGTATTTAGAAGACAATTTCAACAAGGGATTGCTCCCAATCTACTAGTGTGATCCACATGGATGAGTTATAATATGCTTGCCACTCTCTCCCTCTCTCTTACCCCCCCTTCTTCCTCTGTTCCCTCTCTCTCATTCTCTGTCTCACTCTTTCGCTCTCATGCTCGTTGTTTTAGCCTATTATCGAGCCGTCACCGATTTCAGTTCAGGAGGAAAGCCTTCCCTTCTTGGATGCTATATTTCTCTTCACTCTAGATGTGCATGAGAAGGGGCCAAAGACTGACTGCACCTGAATGCGTATTAGTAAAATGCATTATTTATTACAAAGCTGCATTCATTTTTTTTTTCCTGATATGCCGGTGGACATGCGGGGGAAGGGAGCAGTTGTGGCGACTGCATCAGCAGCGAAGGGGTGTATTTGTTATATGTGTGTTTGGTGGAGGCTGGGGTGGTGGCAGGGGGGGCAGGGATGAGGGGTCAGGATTTGTGATAGCAGGGGTCTGAAGGGAGGTGAAAAGAATACATAAGATATGATTTTAATTTATTTATTTATTCAATGGCTGGGATTGCCTTATCATCCAAGGTGCTGCCTAATGACATCACTGCTGGCTCCAAGCTGTCCCAAATCACACTGCCACTCATTTTTTCATCAAAATGATTTATACCTTTGTGTGTGTGTGTGTGTGTGTGTGTGTCAGTGAAAGAGAAAAAGATAGATAAAGTACAAGCGTGAGGTGGACAGACAAATAAGCCTTCTGTATCAAGAACACATCTTGCTTTTAAGTGAAATTATTATAATAAAAATGATTTAAATAAAAATATTTACTATTAATAATATCCAAAAATCAAATTTACACAAAATTCATTCAACACAAGCAATTTCAACACAGAGTTTCAAACTTTCATAAAATAGGTGAAATGGTTGCAAATTCATAGTCAGACTGAGTCATATTTTTGAGTTTTAGCAATTTAAAAAGCATTAAACTTTTGATTTGAGCATATCCCTTTAAAGATGATCATATCTCATTACGTTTGGTACTAAATATTCCAAAATTACTGCATCGCTCTATGGCATTTACAATAAAGCAATTACAATATTCACAGTAAATCATTTTTAATCTACAGTTCAATATCACATTGATACATTTATATTGAAATGGATTTGATTAATTAGCATATGAATAATCATTTGATTTAACAAAGTTTTAACCAATTAATTAATTAATTAATTAAGTAATAAGATGATCAATTTAAAATTACACACACACACACACACACACAAAAAAATAACCCTTTTTGCTCCAATATCGAAGGGTTTTGTCTTTGTGTTTTAAGCAAAGAATTTTAAGAAAATATTTGTGATTGTAACAAAGCCCTGACAAAGCTTGAAGATATTAATATAAACTACACTAAACTACACTAAAACTAGTGTAAGCTTAAAGTAAACTTAGTGTAGACATTGCAAACATCTGTAACACTTGGTTTCAGGGCCTGAAACACCAAACCCAAATCTCACTTCCTCCTGTTATTGTATGTTGAAAAAAAAATGAAATTTTGTGATGTAACTTAAAAAAGAAGATCTGGGTTTTTTGTGTGTACTCCTTGTGTTAACTATAGTTTTAGTTTAGCTAATTTCATACTGTTGTAATCTAAAACACTACAAATAATTAATTATGAAAGAATGAGTTCAAATTTCTGTGTAGTATGAATGGCCAAACATTGAGTAATTAAGTTTAGGGCCTGCACTTACACATAAAGAAGACGGTGGGAGGGGGTGGAAATAGCTGTGTAAGCTGGAGTTGCCACGCTGGTCAACAGGCTACTGCAATATGCACCCATGAGGGCAAACAGCCAGGCAGGAGTCATGACTGCAGAGTGGACCCCCAAGACTATGTCAGCACTATCAGCCTCCTCTCTCTCTCTCCCTCCAAGCAGGAGAATCACTCCAATACAACAGAAACACAAGAATCCCATCCAATCACTCAATATGTAGGCTGTGAGCCTCTGCTGAATACCTAATGATCATTTTCACCACATCGCAGCCTAAACTTGAACAGATTTAATATTTCTCATAAAAGATTTAAACAAAGATGCATTTAACAGCTAACACACACAGAGATACACACACGCACTTACTCAGCTTAAAATCCACAAAAGATATTGAAAGTTAATTGTTTACACAATTCATGACTATCCATGTGACCCTCACCGTGCTGCACTTTATTATACAGTCTAATTCAGTCTCCAGCTGCCTGTCCCCAGTAGAGCCTGTTAACTGCTTGGTCCTCAGCCACAGGATGCCCATCTTCTGTACCTGGAAAAGGAAATGATGTGGCCAAAGGCCCAGCTGGGCCATTCTATCACTGCTATTAGGGCTTAAGTAGAACTGGAAAATTACTCCATTGGCATTAACAGTCCATCTCAATCATTTTAATACTATCATAATCATGAGAATTTCTAATATTATTTTTAAAAGCCCTGGTATAAAAAAAAAAATGGAATTTCATTTCCTTTGCTTAACTATCTTAAATTGAGAGAGACTAAGTGAATGGGGAAGAAAGTGATATCTTATGAGACAGGGGGGAAAAAGTGATCTAGAGTCACCTCTAATCCTCCTGCTGCTGTGTCCAGCACTGACCGGCACACTGCCACACACTTCCATCTGTCTGCTTACTGGCCTCACCATGGTACAAGTTACAAGGTGTAATTACTATATAAACAACACAATTAATAGTTTAACCCACTCACTCTTAAAGTCCTCCTCTTTCACACAACTGTCATCTGCTCTCCAACCTCACGCTCCCATCTGACCAGTGACATAAAAACCTCCCGTGTTCCTGATATCCACTCGGTGCGCATCATTTTCTAGACGGGTAACCATAAAGCATCGCTAAACACTTTAAGAGTTAATGTTTCTTCCTTCCTTCTCCTCTGTTTTTCCAACTTTCAATTTTCCTGAATAGCATTATTATGTTTTATTAATATCTTTGAATTATTACTCATTTTCCTCTTAAAATTGAGTGCTTTAATTCACATTTGAAGTACTCATCAGGACCGCGCAGCGAAATGAATGTGGAAGGATACATTATATTTGCAAAAATGCAAAGGGTGAATTAAAAATATATAACAATACTAAAATATTAACTATTAATTTCAAGAAGATAATTTGCCAAGGAAAAAAGCCTTTTCATTACTTCTATGGCTCCTTTTCCTTTTTATAAGTGCACCTTCTGATTGTGGCTCTGTGAATGATACGTAATTAGAATATTCACCCGTGTTTCAAATAGAATATTTGATGATATTAAGACTATGAGACAGCCACATAAGTGTTTACTTTCATGAAAACAGGGCACAAAATGGATGTGGGTGCTGCATGATGGAGGTGATTCAGTGTATTTTCGTGTCCAATACAATATCAGATAGAGGGGTTCAGTCAAAAATAGAAAACAGCACCAAAAAAAAAGATAGTTTCGACTATTGCTCCTTCGTGTTCACTCTTTATCATTTTTTTTCTTTTCCTTTTTTTTACAATAGTGAAGTCTAATTCCCATGATCACCCTTGAAAGCGTGACCTTGTGCTGTGTGACAGGAGATAGCCGCAGCATGAAGACAGGACGCCACTTATCATCAAGGGACGAGGTGGCTGTTTAATTTCACACCACCAGTGGCTAAAACCCCTGTTAGTGGGGAGCGCCACAATGGCAGCTACGCTAGGGGAGCAGATGTCCTAGTGAAGGGGTGTAAAGAGGGAGGAGGTTAGGTTGGGAGAAGGGCAGGAGGGAGAAGGACTGATGGTAGTGGTGGTGATGGTAGCTGGGTGTGTGTCTCTGTGTGTGCCGTGCTATCATCAAGTATTGTGCTCAGAGCACAGTCTGACCCCGTGCGCATGCCCAGAAAAAATAGCACCTCTGTCCCTCATACACACACACACACACACACAGAAAACGAACCACGCAAATAAACACACAAATGGTCACCGTGGCATCTGGCCATCCTTACGGGAAGGTAGCTGGATGAGCGTAGCTGGACTGGGAGAAGGCATGAAGGAGCAAAAGGTGGAGATGGCGGCGATGCACGAGAGGAGAGTTTTGCAGGTCGGCCCACGCCACAGACGCCAAAATCACTAAGAGCCCAATTGCTTTCTGAAGAGCTTTCCATTGTCTGCCTGTCTGTCTTTGATGAACTTGAGCTCTGGCCTCCAACCCAGTGGTCTTTCTGTCTAATCCTTAGCGCCCCTGGCTACCCTTCACAGCCCCTCCCTTAAACCTTCCACACACAGACACAGACATAATATACACCCTTCAACTGAAGCCTGACATGACTGCAGGGTTGAACAGTGACCAGCGAATCCCAACACAGCTGAATATAAAACACAACAATAATGAGCGGGACAAGAAAATGGCTTCCCTCTCAAACATGGCTGCTTACTGATGGCCAGACGCAAGCCGGGAGAAAAAGGTCACCTCTCTCATCTTTTAATACACCCCTCCCTCCCCCAGCACACCTTCTATTGCGGTGTTGTGTTTTTTTCCCCACATATATATATATTCTTTTTCTCTCCCCCACTTTTTCATTTCTTGCCTCCCTCACTAGCACCTTCTATTTTCCCTCCCTGGTCATTCTCCTTACCCCATTTCGTATGCGGACGTAGGCTTATTATTCAAGAGACAAAGGAAGGGGATCTTGGGAAGAGACAGGTGGCCGCATCAGAGTGATGAGAAAATTACGAAATTGAAATCCAGCTTCTAAAAAACTCTCCTTCTTGGAAGGTAATAAAAAAAGGGGGAAATAAAAAGTAACTGTGCCCCTTCTCCTCTTTGGTACAACTCAGCAAGAAAAGGAGCAACCCCACACTCCCGTCCTCCCCCAGTACAATTTTAAATCCCCTCTGAACACCGCAGTCCAGTCAGATATATTCATTTTTCCTCACTTACTCCCCCAGTGTCATTTTTCTCTATTTTCTCCATCGGTTGGTTATGCAGAGAATGTTCCAAATGCATTTCGACTGCTTGATTTCTATTTTCATAATATCAGAACATCAAGTTAAAGAATATAAATGTTTATTCAGCAGAGTGGGGAAAGCTGGTATATGGGTGCAGTGGCTCTTGGGGGAGAGAGTCCATGCTAAATCAGTAAATCACTCCATCTGGAAGATGAACGGCATGTTTTGGAGTTCATTGCCTTTCGTCTCGGGCGAGTGGTCGGTGCAGCAGCAGGCCCAGCAGGCTGGAGCGGAGGTGTCTGCTGATGTGGATGGTTACAGCGGGATAATGAAGCGGCGACCGGGGGCTTGGCCGTGTTCTGTTCACCCCGTCCACCCTGCTGTGAAAGGGCCCACCGCCGAATGTGGCTATTAGCCCGTCCTCGTTTTGAGTTCCTAGCCTGCTGTACGCCCCGTGGAAAGTGCTTAGCTGTGAAAATGTCCAACTCTTGTTGCAACTTTAATCTTTTCATTCATCAGTTAGTATCGTGTTGGACTGAGCAAGTGCTCACTATAAATAAACTGTGAAGAAAACCTTCCAAGAATCCTCACGTTTATTATTTCATCCCCCTCTTCATGACAGACAGCATGCCAATCTCAGTTTATCTGTTGGAGAGGACTTATTAATAACTAAAACAACCTGTCCAACGCCTTCAGCAACACACAAACCAGTTTGTTGAAAGCAGATAGCAGCATTTAAACTTTAACCAACCAACAATGGGCTTCCACACCTGCTTCAGTCCTACTGTGAGCATTTTCTTTTAAATACTAGGTCAAAATAATCACGCACCATTCCCCCTCCAAAAAATCAGGCTGGTGTATTTTTGTTTCAGTGACTAAAGTGAATACCCTCAATCGTACTTCCAAAATGGACAGATAAATAGAGTACTACTGCAAATGCAACTTTACACTACTGAAAACAGGAGTAGTACCATCATGACTAAAAATATATTAAAACATAAAAACTTTAGCTTGCTTGATGAGCCGACAAAAGGCTACAGCATCCCAGGTTTGATTCTGTCCTGGACCCTTGTCTGCAGTCCTTCCCCCTTGATCGCTACATTTCTGTCAAATTAAGACTATTAAAAAAATTATAACTGAAAAATTAAACTTTGACTATAATCTTCTTTTAATCTCAAGTCTTTTTTCCACTGCAGCATCAAAAGAGTGCACAACGCCCCTTCCTAGATGACGTTTGTATTTCATGATTTTAAAGATGTGTTTGTGGTGTGTTTCCACAATCTTTCCCCATTCATTTTCATATACAGTAGATTTTGCACTATACTGTGATTCTGTCGAACACAACTGTGTGTAAACTGAGAACGTGTCATGAAATAGACTGAAGCAGGCACCCTCTCTTCTCACCTGCGCCTCAAACTGGGATGTGAGGCGCAACACATTTAAATAACTTGATGGAGTTTATCAAAATGACAGGCAATTAGACTGGCTCTGACCATGGGTTTGCGTGCTAAATGAGAGTCATTTGAGTAGTTGGATCCATATATGTTATATAAAAAGGAGTGAGAGTTTTGGAGCTCCACATCAGCTCCTGGACAGCCCTAAATTAAATATCCCCAAAGTCCATTAGGCTAAACAGCCTGAGGAAAGACTTTGTCTCACCACAGAAAAATGACAGTAAACTCAGGCAATCATGCCGCCAATCAATTATGCATGAATTATATTTTTCTTAGACTGTGTAAAATGTCTTATGTTAATTCCCCTAAGTATACAACGTGCATTACTCTCAAGGCATGTATCCATATGCATACCATCTAAATGAGTGTTTTCCTAAAGATTTATCAGGCCTATGGTGCCAGCTGAAATGAAAACACTGAGGATGAGTTGCGATTCCTCCATATCAACTGTTAACTGCAAGCCACAGGCAAAGCTTGGAGGCACTCAGTGATGATAACCTACATGGCTGTAAATCTAGTGATAGAAAACATCCCCGGAAACTAAGAAAATATCAAGGTGTGCCAGTAAAGTCTTTCATGGAAGCTGCGGCGTGTGGTAAAGGGAAAAAAAACCAGGATGAGGCAGAAACGCAGAGTGAGAGAGAAAGCGAAGAGGAAGAAGTCAGAGAGAGGCTGAGGTTGGAGGGCGGGCGCTAGCCTTGACCTGACCTGCCTTGGCTAAAGGCCTGTTGAGCCGGTGAATAGTGGAGTCCCTGAGGTCCCCCATTGTGGCCCAGATCTCTGATAATGACCTTTGTCTGGCCATGATAGCAGGAGACAGGTATTGGCAGGCTCGCTGACCAGTGTCAGTGATGTGCCAATAATTGGTAAGTGTGTTAATAACAACTGACCTAGTGGCCTCTGTAAACGGACCAACTTCTATGTTGGAGGAGAAGATTATCACCTAGAATGCAGCTAGGTATGCTAAACTTCCTTTAATAAAAAAACAAGTGATAATATAAGATTTTATAGCATAAAAATACTTGTGAAACAGAGTGTTGCATTTTAAAATGTACACAAACATATTATAGGTTTATGTATGTTAACCTCCCACACACACGCACGCAAACACACACACACCACGCACAATTTGAATAATTTATTACATCTATTAATTATCATCTGCCAGAAGCAATTTAGATATTTACACATACACAAGCACAAACACAGGCTCTTCTTTTCTCCTTTCCAACTTCACTGACAGCTCCTGATGATCCCCGCTGGTCCCCTCTTATATTACATGCAACACAATCCACCCTTACACACTAATTTGTTTTCTTTGGCTCTTTTTCTGTTTCAGTGTGTAACTGAGCCCTTGAATATATACAGATTTAATAGAGCTAATAGAATCATTATCAAATTCAGATCAATATAAATTTAGCCCCAGTACCCATAAAAGGCAGCAATATTGAAATACAACACTGTCTGTGCTCTTTCATTCTTCCGCCTACAACTGACGCTTGCTGCCATCAGACATGAATTACCAGACAGGCACATTACAGCTAATAAGAGTCTCACAAAACACCCTTTATTAATGCATGAGAGAGTCTTTGATCCTGGAGAAACTTTCATAGGGAAAGCAATAATCAACGTACCTCAGACAACACAATAAGATGCTTCCCATTACCTTGAAAAAGTCAACAATGTGGCTGAGGTCAAATAAACCTGAGTCTGTGCAGCGTGTCTCAGAAGGGATGGACAATAAAAAGCCACCAAAGCTCAGCCCCACGAAGCTGCTTTTCTCTACAGACCAATCCTATTTTCATCATTTTGTCAATCAAAACTTGTAAAGCATGAATCAGCCGGCATTTAGTTTTTAGCGAGTAGAACTGAGTCATACGAGATTTTAGTCAGGATGTAAAATAGATTATTAAATTTAATTGATCAGAATAACAGAGCGGTGCAAGGCGTTTCTTTTTCAGAACTGTGATTATGACTATGGGGCTTGCATTCATATCAAAATTCCATTTTTTCATTGTGAAATTAAAGCTTTACAATGAGTAATTTCACTGCATCACTGATAATTTTAAAGGGATATCAGTTCTTCTTAATAAAGACTTTGTACTATCCAATGTGGCAAAATTGCTATTTTCCACATGGAATAACAGAGACCTAAAAAAAAACCCATCTAAAATATACATTTTTTTTTAAAAAAAAGAAAAGAGGGTAATCATTTGTAAGCATCAAACTCAACACTGATACCTACAAACATCCTGTCAGACACACTGAACCGTTAGTGCCCTGCATACCTGTTCACACTGCATTTAGTTTGATAAACTCAAGAAAAGTTAACTTTCCTTGTTTAACAAGAATCAATATTCCGAAAGTCTTCCCATTTCCCTTTTCCCTTTCAGCACACCTTTCAGTAACAGCATTTGCCCCACCCACAAATGATCCATTGGAGGAAAATTTTGCTTTAACTTCTATTCCAATAATCTAGATTTTGACAGAGCCTGTCACATTATAAAGTCTGAACATAGTTACAAGAATTGTGAATGATACCCATGATTGAATTTTATTGAAGTGGTCAGCAAGTCAGCTCATTCCCCACAGAAAGCCTGGGGGCCTTAAGGTGGTCAGTGGGGAGCAGCTTCACAACATCTCAGCGCTGCATGATACATAGTGAGCGGAAGGAAAAGCAGAAGAGAGGACCCCTATTTGAGACAGAGGTGCCATGCCAGGTGAATTCATGACCTAACTATTTAAGACAAGTGGAATATATTCCCAGTTCAGCTGGGATGCATTGCTTGAGCTCCATCTTCGCACATATGAGTTCTCAGAAACCCTGCATACAGTGAAAGTGGTACACACAAACACAGCATCACGGGGAAAAAAGAAAAACTGTACCGCTTAAACTTGAAGCTGAACTTTTGTTAGCCTAAGAGTGTTTGTAGCTTAAGTGTCATTTTTCAAATATAACCATACAGCATAAAGACCCACTACTATATCCATGTTATAAAAATTCTCATTTAATGTAGTTTATTGTATCTGTGCAGAAAAGCAAGAAAGAAGGGATAAAGAAAGAAAACATGGAAAAATACAATCATAGACAAAATTCTGAGGTATTGTGCCTAAAAGAAAATATTCCAAAAGCAAAGGCCTTTAAATAGTGAGGAAGAAAAATGCATTTTTTTTTTAATTAAAATAAGACACTGTGCTAAGCTTTTTCCAGATTTCGTTTAGATAACCAAAATAGCACTAAACAAATTTCTTGTATAAAAAAAAAATCACATATAACAGCTTATCAGTTTAATGCATTGAACTGAAAAAAGATCCTTCGCTGAAAACAGATTTTCCTCCCATCTTAAATGCAAAGCTGCTGTGATTACGAGAGATTTGTTTTTCAACCCCTACTGCGGGAGCATGCTAATCAACCTAAAGGGTCGGAGGTCATGTCTGGACAGAGAAAGCATCCCAAACTGGTCACAACAAATGCAGAGGAACATCTGCTCTCTGTGCGTCACACAAAGCTGTCCCCTTGGAGCCCCTTGCAGCCCTTAGGAGCCTGGGAACGGCTCAAAGTCAAGGGCAGCCTCCACAGACCAAACGCTGACTGGACGCAGTAACAGTCTCTCGGTGAATTAGGGTAATTACCAAATGGTGACTAAAATATTTAAATTTTCAACAGAAACAAATTACAGTTTAATGATGAATGATGAATTTCACTGTGATTATTCAAAAGTTACAATTATTTTTTTTTAACACATTTACTTAATCAGACCAGCTGATACATACACACACTCACACACACAAACTGACAGGCATGAGAAGCGTTAGCGAGCTGGAGCCATTCTTTGATTTAAAAACTTGAAAAAGAGGAAGGCTAAGCTGCACGGGCCAGGATGAGGGATTACTTTTTTCTAAACAACAGTAGCTTGAATATGCATGTAGTACATTACACACATGCGGCCCTGATGACAGAGAGATCACCCCCTAGACACTCTCACTCTCTTTCCTTGGCAGCCTAACAATATGCTTGAAAGAAACCATCAAATGATGTCAATAGTTGGGTCAATATCTCAGGATGTCTCAGTTTTCCCTCCAGCAAATGAAGAGCATTATACAGATCCTCCTGGGCGAAGCTCTTACCACACAACCAGTGGCTACAGTACATGCACTGCCTCTGCCGAGGGACGGCTGATATATGTTTTCTTCTCTCAGACACCAACACATGCGTGCCACATTTCTCCTGTTTGCGTAATGTACTGCTGATCTACACCTGCTGGGCCCAGGGTTGCCTAGGTATACTCTATTTGCTGACAACATCAATCACTCAGCAGGACTCATGATTGCCATTTAAAATACATTTAAAGCGATTCACTGAAGCTACTGTCCAACTCGGCATGGGCGCGGTGACACTGATGTGTTGCTGTGAAAAATGTTTCACGGTAGTATCTTGGATGGGACCAGATGGAAACCCTTGTGCTAAGACGTTTGTTTCGAAATGAGCGAAAACCTTTCAATCAAAGCAAAGTGTCATCATCGATCATCATCAAACAGGTAAATTGCCTCTATTTTGTTTTCTGTCCCTGCAGACACGGTGACGTTCTCTAAAGATACCGGGTCATTTCAACAGCATCTCAATGTCAGCAAGCCCGACAGGCCTACTGCGGAGGAGTCTATAAGAGGACACTGAGCTTCCCGAGCTCTCAGTTGAGCTTAGTAATAGACACAGCCACTCTAATTCCCCTTCAATTCTCACCTAAAATCGAAAGCTGCCAAACGCAGCCTTAATTACATATTACCCAATCAGAGCTTTGGTGTAACCCGGTCCTGGCTCCCTCTATCCACCTTACGAAGAACGAAAGCAATGTATCCCATCTGGGATGTACACATATTTCACCGAGGGAATAAACAGGACTAGAGGATATGAGATGGATATATTATGTATATAGGAAGCAAGTGTGAGATTTAAGGAGCAACCTGCTTGCTCAGCACAGAATGTGCTGGAAATGCAGGGAACAAGCAGGATTATGGATCTCGTCTTATATGTAACTGGGCAAGGTCTATTGACCCAAATTTAATTATTTTAGCCCCCCTCCACCTATTCCCTTTCCCCTTCCTGTCCCCTTTACAATGACATGCATCTATTTTTGTTGATGCTGTTGTTTTTGATATCCATATAAATGTTGTAGTGCTTAAGGGCATGTATGCAGAAACAAATATATTCAGAATGTAAGTTGTTGTTTTTTGGTCATATCATAAAATACGTGTAATCTAACCCTCTGTTTGCTGCCCTGCGTTTAACCGATGCTTGCCTACTGTGTACTAAAGGCATCTCCTACAGGCGAGCGAACAAACCAGGGAAGTCTGAAGGCAACCACAGTAGACATGCAGCCTTTTTCCATCCTCTCTAATCATGTGATCGGGGTGTCGGCACCACATACTCAGTGCAGGGAGGGGCAAAGCAGCACTGAGCTCACCACCATTTTGTGTGGGTACCTGGCTCCTTCTGTGTGAGTACCTGGCTCATATGTTTACCTGCATATGTGTTATTAATTTGCGATGGGCCAAAGTATCATTCGTGGCATGCCTCATTTAATGTGTTTTTGCAAGGGTGCATGCATGACAGGCGCGTTTCTAAAGGAGCATTAAGTGGATGCTGCAGACGAAACATCACGGGGTATCAATGCACCCGACTGCTGCCCGTTCTGGATTTCATGTCATGAATTTTCTTCCTCTCTTCTTTCTCCTGGCTGTGCTGCCGACAGACCCCTCTCCTCCCTGCCATGTGTGAGGCGCATATGGTGAAGTGAAATTGCTGTCTGCGAGAGCATGCCTCTGCCTGTCCAGACTTCATCAGAGGGATTAAAGAATGGGATGAAAAAAATCAAAATAAAATGATGATAGCGGGGCCATGGCTTCTCTCTTTTTCGTTTTCTTTTTTCCCTGCACCCCACACTCTAACCCCCCAGCTCTGTTTTAAGTAGAGTGGAACATCAGATGACAGAGAAGGCTCTCTTGCTGGGTTGCAATGGTTTGTAAGACAGGTTGCCCGGTCGGTGAGCTGCACTACGTTTATTTGGCTCTGACAAGGGCTCACTACAAAGTAAAACGAAATTACAGACAGTACCGTTCCTCCCTTTACCCAGCCTGTGAAGTTCACTGAAAAGCTGTATCCAATTAAAAGAAAAGTGACTCAGCGGTGCAGCAGCAGCTTTCTTTTATGATTACTTAGCCATTTCTTTCTGATGTGTTCACTTTTTTTTTTAATATCATAAACAAACAAAAGACAAAATCAGTCACAGCATTAAGGACAGAGAGGGAATGTTTGTGCTGAGGTGGGGTGTTATATTTGCAGTGATGGGAATTTTGGGGGGAAGGAGTGAGGAGAGTGGAAAGATTACAGGATATTAAGGAGTAATGGATGTCACACCAGGCCCCTATAGCAAATTCCCATATGCTTTCATCATGACTCGATGAGACTGATCAAGGGAACAGGACATTACTTGGTTTCCCAGTACTGTTATTACCAAGGAACAGTAAATAGTTATTGCAATGTTTATCATCCTGAAAGATAGCCATTATATAGCGAGCCAGCACCTTTTTTTTCCACACTCAATCCTCTTATAAATTATATTGCATATCATAAGTGGAAACATAAAAAATATAGTTATTCTAATGTCATCCAGAATTACTTGGAGCCTAAAATTGCAGTCAAATCTAATAAAGTTTGAGCAAACATTTTGATAGCTGAGAAAAAACCAAATGTTGATTGAATGCTGTTTTTACTGTGAATTAACACATATTTCAACAAGCAAGGGAAGCGGTTAAAAAGAAACTTAAAGTAATCCCAGAAGAAGGCAACTTGTGAAAATTCATTACACAGATAAGGACTAAATCAAACTATAAATGCAGATGTGGTTTTACAGCAATCCTACTAAATTCTAGTAAACAGGAGTCTATTCTGAGGTTTATTCTGGGATTTGCTAGACACTAGATCTGGCCCTGTATTTGAGACAACAAAAAGGCAATCTTGACATCTTGCCCAACCAGCAGATAATATTTGCTGTTCAGAGACTGGCTTTCTTTTGTTCCAGGTTCTTATAAACCCAAGGCACTTGAAATTTAAGCTCAGTTCAAGAAATATTATTTGCCACAGGGTGAGGTAAATCTCTTGGTGGGGCTTTTCAAAGGGTTGCCCCAGGTTTGTTTACAATTGATCTTATTTAAAAGTGGATTTTTTGTTTTACCTTTCAAAGACATACTTTCTGCCATGATCTTATAGGTCAAAAGAATGATGAATGTTGTTTTTCCAATTGAAGCAAAAAAAAAAAAAAAGTGAAATAATCAGAAAGTAATATTATAGAAAGCCCTGTCATGCCACTGGTTCCTCCCAGATCTCTAGCCTGCACTTGTACAATAGAAAACACATGCAAAACAATATCTCCCACTACAAAAAAAACAAGACACAGACCCCTGGTGAGGAATCGGATTAAAATATTTCATTCATGTGATTTAGCGACATGTAAACTGGAAAATAAGAGAAAAATTCAGTCATATTCAAAGTGTGTGTAAGCCTGTGTTTGCATCTCTTTGTTGCCAGTGAAAAGAAAATGGCCTAATAGTCTCGTAAAATAGCTGCTTCTCTCATTGTTTAGGGAAGCAGCATGCAGTTTTTATTCAGCATTTTTCCTCTGAGAGAACAGCTGACCTGACAACTGACCAATCCACAGAGGGAAGAAAACCCCACTCCTTTTGCTTCATCTTTCAGACAATTACCAAAATCAGTGGTGTAAGTAGAGCCACTAAGTTATTATTTAGCTACATTCTCGACATGAACATGAACTTCAGCAGGGGCTCCTGTGAACAAGGAGGGCAAACGCGAAAGAAAGATGGGGACTGCATTTACAGCCAGGGACTATCCTCCAGGGCGGGGAGAGTCCGTTTACTGCTCAGACAGGCCATGCTGGAGGAGGAGGTCACAAGCTGAGGAGGTTTAAAGCGTGCTGCTCATCGGGAGCAAGGTAGACAAGCAGAGGGCACAGCAGCAGGGACGCCCCGGTAAAGACCCCTTCATCTGGACTACACCTGAGGGAGCCCACGGGCCACCCAGCTCAACAGCACACGCAGCTACTCACAGACACACAAAGAGCTGTGTGTATCCACACAAACATGTGGAGAGATTATTGGACACTTGTCATATGGTGAATTTAAAAATGAGATAAATACAGCAGGAGCAGATCATCAGAAAAAATGATGAGCAATGGACAAGCAAACTATACAGATGGGAAATCATCTGATTAAAGTGGTTATTATGGACAAACTTCATACATTTATGATAATGCTCATTGAAATATTTACATCTTAAAAAAAAATTTGGTCTCACTGTGGCAGACCTGCTAAAAATTAGGATTCCACAGTTGACAGGGTAAATATTTCTATGTTTGAGTGTTATTTTGTCTCCAAGGCATGCATTTTAAATTACATCTATCTATTGAGTCTTACTTGAGCTTATGAGTGGGTCCCCAGGGCACCTCCATTTTCCCAGAAACTCCCTCCAAGGCTGTTCGGGTTAACATGCCCAGTTTGACTATTATATCAATAGTTATAAATGACTTCATTGCACCAATAGGCAACTTTCTTAATATACTGGCCCCACATTTGGGAAGTTTTACAAGCTCGTCCTGTGGGTGTAGGTCTGGTTAGTGTAGTTAAGGTGCAAAGTTTTTCAAAAGATGTGTCACAGTCTAAGGAAACATAAATGATTAGACAAGATGTAACATTTAAACATCGCTTGCAGTGTTTCTTTATAAGATTTCAACAACTCCAAATGTTTCGAGTTAAGTTGCAAAGAGGCAATGATGTGCTCAGATACAGTAGCTGCGGTGAGAGGTGAAAAATCCCCATTGATATCACATGGCCTTTCTGTACCTCTTTTGTTCTTATGGGATAAGAGGTGATGTCAGTTCACTCCCAAGCCTCCCTAAAATGCCCCCAAAGCCTGGCTTCTGAGTGGGAGTGTGTAATCGGTCCTGGCAGAGTGCTGGTTAATGGGGGGCACAGGGCCATGGGTTGGAGATGTATTCATGTGCATGGCGTGGCGCCTGGACCCAGGGTGACACTTCTTCATTCCTGCTGCCTCAGGCCAGGATTAGGATTGCGCCCAGCCTCACAAAGCCAACCATAATGCAAAATCATTTTCATATTAACCTCGTCTCTCCTCTCTGGGCCTGACAGTGGACAGGCCTGCTCTCTTTGGTGCTCAAATTATCCTCAATTACTGGGGAAAGGCCAGGCGAGGGGACGTCACCTAACCTTCACCATCTGTTAGGTTCAAAGCTTTAGTAGTCGGCCAGCCCGCCTGTCTCCTGCCTCTCCTGACCTTTCCGCCTCGGCCAGCTCCTGCTCTATACGCCTTTCACCCCCAACCCCAATCACCCCCCACCCCCACCTCTCCATGATAGCCCTGCCCTCTCTGGACACAGATGGGAAGTGCATGTGCGCACATCTCATTAGGTGGAAAAAGGTTATGTCACGCTTTTACAACAAAGATATGAATATTCAAAACTAAACACAGAACGACACAAAAGCTGTGTCAAGCCATAGGTTAAGTCGGCCTCCTAAGCCTACATGTTTGAATATGGTCCGGCTTTTATTGGCTGTAGAATTCGAATAAAATTTAAAAAGGGATTTGAAACAAAATCCTCTTCTGTTGGATTTTCTTGTTTGCTGCTGTAGTATTTAAATATTCCCAGAAAATAAGGTGCATTTGCAGTTTACTTAACAAATGAAAACAATTTACATTTAAAATATTGTAATGATTACAACCCTATTTTTGTGAATTTCTGTGGTTCAAACGTCTGTTAGTTTCCGCTTCATTTCATCAAAACCTCAAAATTTTAAAACAGGTCTTGCTTAAGTCTTTTTTTGTTTTGCTCTGTTTTTTGAAACAAATTTAAGAATTTAAAAATGATTTTTCTCACATAATTCAGAAGATATTTAATAAAGTTTTGTGCATTGCTGAAACTGGGTTTTTATGCTTTTCATGCTTCACGCCATCTACTTTTTTCCATCTTACTGCAAAACTTGGCTTTAATTAAACATTCTTCTATACTTGAGATTGTGCTTGTGAAATATTGAAAAGCTCTTATTTTGCCTATAGTGGATGCACCTCTTAATAATGCAGGCTCTGTTTTCTGTTTGTTTTCAGTCTATGTGTTTTAGCAGTTCCACTGTGTCCATTTGGATTATCCAGTCTGCCTGGCCACTCAGGAGGGCCTCTTTCTCAGGTCATCTGGCAGGACCTGATGGCTCTGAAATAACTTTTAATAAGTCTCCTAAATAATAGATGGAGTGTTGGCTAAAATCAAGCCGGGAGGAGCAGGGCTGAGGACAGCAGGCTGCGGAGACATACAACAACCAGGTCCTCGGCACTTCCCTTGCCATCATCATCAGCAGCAGCAGCAGCTATGTTCAGTCTCTTGCTTCACCTCCTCTCCAGACCCAGACTCTCTGGGGTTAAAGGTCGTGGACTTGACCTTGCAGCCCCCAGGAGAATGTTCACTTTAGGTTTGGGGTATAATTTAGGATTTATTCAGCAGGAGGCCCCGTCTCAGGCAGCATTATGCCTCATTATCCTTGGGTGCTCTCTGTTAACAGGGAACAGCCCAGACGAGGCACATCAACACTCAATTTTACTTACATATTTGCAATCCCACAATCAATACCTAAAAGTGACAACATTTTTTCATTTAAATACAACTCAAGTGACCTAAGCTGGAGTCAACACTTATTCGGTACCATGCACAAAAATTATTTCTGATTTTTTGTAGCGATTCCCAGACAACCATTAAGATATTATAAATTAATATGCATATGCATATAAATATAATAAACAGAGGATAATGGAAATACCTTTGCAATTAATATGAGAAATTACCAGTGAATTCCAGAGTAATTATGATGATAGCAGTAAAAGTGCCATCTAATTTCAAATGTAAGTACTTTCATTTAGTGACTTAGCATGATTCCAATTTTACAATAATCATTTTCATTTTGATCTCAGAATATTCTCAGCGCCAGAGCCTAAATATTTATAAAAAATATGAAATTTTAATTGAATTAATTTATTTTAATGGCGATTATTATTAAAAAAATGTTTAATGGGAGATGATCAAACTTAAAACTGTACATTTAACAAAAATAATGTATCTGAATGAACTAAAAACATATACATATGCAAATGGTAAATAAACTAAGAGTTTAGCATTCCTGTCACAAACTGCATAAAACGGAGTGATATCTTTCAGATGCAGGCTAAAAAAGAGTGATCATTTCTATTATGTGGGCTTCACTCTTTAAGTGGGTCCCTGTGGAGGACAATTTTGGAGAGATCTTTCCTGATAAGAAACAAGCCCTGCATGCATTAATATTACATTAGACCCAGTATATCACAGAGCCGTCTGCTCAGTCAGGTAGAGAGCTTTTCATTGACATCTCCTTATCATGTTAATATTACACTCATCAAAGAAGACTATACCATGGAGAAGGAGGGAGGATACGACAAAACGTGCAATATTACGGATTGTTCTTATGAGAAGCCTAAAAGGAGGAACAGACAATAAAATGGTTATTTAGGTCACATATTCACTGTAATGCGCAAGAAAGAGACAAATGCCGCAGGAAAGGCGTCGTTTGGATGTGCCAGTGCGTGTGTCTCGGTCGAAAAATATGACATGCATGGCTGGTCACACACACGCACACTCAGACACACACGACTGTTCAATGCCGGCAGCAGGAGGGGTGCAAATCTCCAGCGAGAGGGAGACAGGTGCAAGGCTCTGCTCTCTATACTGTAGCTTAAACGCATTTGAAGTCCATTCTTAACACACACACACTCCCCCTTTTTATTTCAACGAAGATTATTCTTCTACTGTGCTTTTGTTGGCTGCTGTGTGCGCGCTTGGCTGTGTGCGCATGTCTCCGGGAGCTTTACATTTTAATGTAAGGCGAAGGCAGAGGCCAAAAAAAGAGAGATCATTTTAATTATTGTTTTTTTTATTGTTTCTTTTCTTTCTTTCTTTTTTTTTTTTAAATGTATGTGGTCGGGTTTCTTTTCCGGGCTGTCGGGCACGGTGCCATCCTCCTACGGAATTAACCATATCACGCTCCTCTAAGCACGTGTCAGGTTAACAAAAGGCGGAGCGCTTAAAAAAAAGGCTGAGGCCGGGAGGCGGACGTGTGCTTGTTTCTGTGCCAAAGTTTGTCACTCTCATTTGAATGTGAATGGTATTTACCACTGAGAGCTGCTTAAGGAGCTCGTGCCTACAATACACAACCTCCCTTTTCTGAAGGATTTTTCAATTAGCGCCCCCACCCTCCCCTTCTGCACTAATCGGGGCTAATTAGGCCTTATCGCGGGGTAATAGCTTGTATTAATTGCCTCGCGGGCCAACTGTTGAGGAATTTGGCGAGTGATCCAATTGAATCTGACAAGTTTATTCCGTCTATTTAATATTCATTATATTCTAATAGGACACTTGTTAACATGAGTACACCAATTAGGGCCAATCTTGTACTCAACATGTTGTTTTTTAAGCCTTTTCGTAATATATATATATATATATATATATATATTTATTTATTTAAAGTTTTCTTTAATTTGTTCTTGTTTTGTTGTTGTTGCTATTGTGAGTAGAAAAGACATTTTTTTTTAAATTGTGATTTTAATTGTGAAAAGAGCGACATAAATAATCCCAATTTTTTTTTTAAGACTAAATTATTTATAATATAAACCTGACTTCAGTGTAATTAAAGTCAGAGTAGGGCCTGCTGTTTAATCTTTGCCAAATCGTTTTATGAGCCTCCGGATAAAAAATAACCCCAAACTTTTTTTTTTTCATTATTTATCAAAGTTTAGCGGTAGAAAATATGGATAATAAACCTTGGCTTTTTTTCCGAGCAGGCAAACGAGTAGTATTGGGACCTGCCACAATCAAGCGTTTCATCTACCTGAGTTTGTTTTCAAGACTCAAATCTAAACATCATTTATTTATCTTCAACCTCGGTGTCAGCCCCATCTTTTTCCCCACAACAGCGAAATAATAGTGTTTATTTAGCCTCCGTTATTAAGAGTTACTTTCAGTCATTCAAAGACCAAAGGGGTTTCAAACATGACATCATATACTGCAAGAACTGACATATCGTGTAGAGGATAGGGCCTGTAGTCTTACATAGCCCAAACTGATGTGCAATAAAAATAGAAACCTGAAACATCAATGCAGGATGTAAACGGATCTACTGGCGAGAATGTTTGATCATTAATCAATTAACATTTATGAAACAAAATAGCCCGTTTTGTGGGTAAAAAAAAGAAAGAAAAAGAAAAAAGAAAGAAACAAAGAAAAAACAAAAGAGGATGATGAATGTAGCAGGACCATCACCAAGACATTTAGAGTCGAGTAGGCCTTACAATTATTTGCTTGCCTTCTATTTATGTTGGTTTCCAGTAAGCCACAACCCCACCCTCTGTATCCAAAGATGGGCCGAAATTTAAAGCAGCTCTGGACAGCAGAAAGAGCGTGGGTGAGGGTAACGGGTGGCTGCAGTGTGAGGGGCTAAACCCACCCAAGTTGACCCCCTCCCTTTTTTTGTTTTGAACTCTACACATCACTTACCTTTCTCTTGGCTGAATATTTTATAGGCCCATCTGCATGCTGCTATTCAAAGGTTCAACATTCATGAGGCCTTTATCGCGGAAATTTAAGAAATATATACCTTCCTGAATATAAAATTTTAATCAATATCAGGTTCCATTTCTTGATAAAAATTAATGCTGTAAGCCCGCAGAGCAGTGACACGCAGGCCAGTGTGGAGCACGGGAAATTCATAATCGCGAGATTTGTGTAAAAAACTGAACAAACGCAGATACGCAAATATGAAGGATTATATATATTTTAGAGAAATATTCAGGCGTCAGAGAACCAGTGGGTATTTGTCCTCCCTGTAAGAGTCGGTGAGCATTACTCACCCCTGCGCTGGGTGTAACAGCAGTCACTTGAAGGCATATGGCTCTCAGCTGCCCCCCCGCATTTGAACCCCCAAGCAGCTCCGGTGAAGTTCAAGGTCTCTGAAGCCAGTGACCATTACGGGAGCAGCGCGGACGCAGACAGAAGCGCCTGCTGTCTACATGCCTGCCTATCTGCCCGAATGTTCCAGCGCCAAATAAATAAACAACATGTCTTTTTTGTTTATTATTATTATTTGTATTATTATTATTTTTATTATTCAAATGCATAAAGAGTTGTAGACGATACATTTTAAATGGATCTCCACGAAATGTAAGACTTGAGAAATATCGAATTTAAGGTGGGTCGCCTACTTCATAAATATATTATTTTCCATTTAAATCGTTTAGACCACGACGGAAACTGAGAATCAGAAACCTTTAATTTTTAAAGTTTGTGACGAGGCCACCCAATTAGATTTTTTTCCTCGTCACGTAAAACTAAACAAAAAAGCTTAAGCCACACACTTTTTTTAAGCTGTATCGTGTGATTTGGGGCAAAATAGCAAAAAATAATAATAAAAATAATAATAGTGCAAGCTATATCATTACAGTGGTTGTAATACTTCTAATATGGAAGCAGCTTGACTTTATTAAACCTTCAGGTGCCCATGTTTAGCAAAAGGCCGACAGTTCTCTAAAAAGCATTACCTGGCATGTTTTTTAATCGTGCTTATTTCTTTATTTATTACTAATTACGTAATTTTGATTTCACGTTTGGAGTTGTTGAATGGCCTGTTAAATTAAAAAAAAACTGTCATTAACACTTTCTTTATCTCAACTTAAGAACAAACAAAATAATTTTATTTTAACTGTAAGGAGAAGCTCAGGTGTTCCGATTCAAGTAGTGATTTGTATGTGTGAGGCCAGGTTTGTGGTTTCTCCAGAGTTAAATCCTTTGGAAAAGAAAAAAAAAGATGGAGTGAGGAAGAATTAAGTTTTTCTGATTTCCAGTCAATTTAAATAAAATTGGTTATTTATTCTTTGGGTGAAAATGCTTTATTAATAAAGGCACATTCAGCTCAAGGATTATATAAACAGCAATTTAATTTGAGCAGCAAAATGTTTTAGGTATTATGACAAAATTAAACGATGTTATCTGGTCAGAAAAGATTTTCTTATGTTTTTTGCCAAGTGGGAGTCACAAGGAAATGTGTGACTAAACATTTTAGACTATGTTTTGAAAATGACCACATTTATTTAAAACTAGAGATGGAGAGGCAGAATGAAAGGAAGGAAGAGGACAACAGTAAGAAGATGCAGAGGATACAAATATGAAGTGGAAGAGAAGAGAAAAAAAAGCAGAGTGGAAGGTTATGAAGCAACAAAATCAGATGAATAGATGCAGCCAGTGGATGATAGGTGGTCCCAGGTGTCTCTAATGACATCAGCATGTGAGATATCCTGCATCTACATAGTGGAGGAGATCCTGTTTCCTCAGAAAGTCTCTCCATGAGAGACAGGTCACAGCCAATAGCCTCTGCCTGACATATAATTGGTGATATTGATTATAGGTTATCATATGCTGCAGGCCATTTGTAAGATAATGCTGCAGGGGTTAATTTGTCAGCCATTAACCTTTTGGACTGGTGGATGTACGTGTAAATTAAGTTTAAAACAACTTCTAAATGGGTTACCTAGTGTCATCTAATAAATGGAATGCTAACATATTTAAGACATATTACAATACAACACCAAACAGCTTTTGATGGAAGGTTTTTGGGGGGTTTTGTTGTTGTTGTTTTTTTGTTTTTGGCAAAAAAAAAAAGACTGCTGAAAGCCTTGGCACATACTCTCCAAATTAACCCCCTCTGAAAAGTCCCAGAGCAGTGCCTACCATAAATTCTTGTGCTGACCCTTTAGAAAAATCTCTCTTCATCTAAAAATGAGAGTGACATTTACAGGAAACACCTTTTCCTCTTTCCTCACATCTGTGAAGTAGCTGTTTGCCTACATGCCTACAGGACTTCGAAAGTTGATCTAACCTGTCAATCTGACTAATGGGACGAGGGGAAACTCAAAACAGTGGCTAAAGTTTTTAATTATCCTTTTACCAGGTCATGTGAATTTAATGCATATTGTTTAGTTTGGTAGTAAATAGAAAGAGAATAAACCATCATTTGGAAAACTAACAAATGTACTACTCATACTGCAACTTCAAGTTTAACAACCATTACTACCTTCAATACAATTGAAATTAATATCATCTTTCATTCTTTTTATTGTTTATTATTCTTATAATAATTTTTAGGAGCCCCACATTTGAGTGTAAAGAAGAAACAATGTTGCAAAGCAGTCAAACAGACTTATATGCTTGAGAATTATCACAGTTTGCCACATATTGTGCTTTTTTTTTTAACTCAGCAAGGAGTAACACATCAAATACACAAAATCACAGTAAAGAGAGAAGCTGTAACCTTTGTGAAAGTCGATCAGAGGCGATCAGAGGTGTAGAAGCACCTAGTACAGCCCAGAGCAGTAAAGACAACCCACTTCAACTTCAAAAACATGACATTTGCCACCTCAGAGCAGAAAATGTGTCTCTCTAACTCTACACCTGTAAACCTGCAAACCCACACATTGTGGAACAAAAACCGAGCCATTCTAATTCGAGCAAACACTATTAAAAGTTACTCAGTAATGTGACTGCATGCACTCGAGTATAGCCTTGCGTACAGTATGTGCGAGCGGTGTGTGTTTGTGCGTGTGAGAGAGAGAGAGGGTGAAAGAGTGAGGAGAGAGAGAGAGGGCGGGAGAGAGACAGTGTGAAAAAGAGGAAGCATGAGAGAGTGCTAGTCAGCAAATCAGTCAGTCAGCAAAGATCAGGTGACAAAGTGAGACAGAGCAGGGCAGCTCCACAGAGGAGGAAGGCATAGGTACCTGTTTGGAGTCTGCTGGCGGGATCAGTCGTCCAACTTGGCATGCATTAATTATCCTCTTGGATAGATGGGTGCTCTATAGGCTTGCTTCTGACCCAGCATTCCTACTGTCCCACAGTCAAAGAAAAGGATGGATAGGAGCAAGAGAGAAAGAGGAAGAGAAATGGGACAGGGGGAGAGATGAGAGGGAGACAGAGAGAGAGAGAGAGATAGAGGGGTGAGTGAGAGTCAGATCCACTGCTGCCCTGACACCACGACTGGTCCACGTGAGATTGATCACACACTTGCACTCACACACACTGAGGCCTCTGCGGTGACAGGGGGGGAACTGCCAAGGAGTAGCATGCTTTGTCTAGCCTGGGGGACACACATACACACATGCACGGACAGCCAGAATGCTGATGCACACGCTTGCATGTAAGTGACGTACACAGACATGTGCACGCGATGACACAGACAAACACAAACGCACACGTGGCCCGAGACTCACGCGGTAAGATCTGGGTTACAGCTATAATTAAAGCCTTTTTTTTTTTTTTTTTTAAAGTTGAAGCCATCATTTCACTAAAATTGGACTTAATGTGCGTTTTACTACTTTTCCTCATTTTGCCATCCATTCTTAGAATTTGGTGATTCAGGAACCTTCATTAGCATTCACTGACTGCCCCCCATCCCTGCACATCTGTTCAGCAGTCTAATCCCTGTTATGTTGCGGAGCAGCTGAAAATGGACAACAAAATAAAAGGGGTCAAAAGTCTGGCACTGAGAAGCGAGGAGACTGTGATTACACACAATAGACAATAAAAGAGATGCATATGAGCAGCGGCAGTGTGCCTGGCCTTTGCACCTTCAGGGAGGACAAGGTTCACACTAATCTCATGAATGGCTTATGTATATATACATACACAAATATATGACATCTAGATCCACCATAGAGGAAGGAAGTTTAAAATTGACATGTGGATGTTAAAATGTGTTTTTTTTAATGAAATTGCCCCTCACTGTTTTTCAACTGTCTTCTTATGATTCAAAGTTAAATGTTTAAAGTCTTTTTTAACATTTTTTTATTTTAGTGTCATTTTTTAAATAAATTATATACAGGCCGCGTCCTTCCATTACATAGATAATGTAAGTCAAATAAACTTGAACCAGTGAGATATGAGCAGTGATGGTGATGTTGAAAATCAATTTGCATTGCATTACCAAATATAAAGGCTAGCACTTCGGTTCTCTATTACTTAGAAAAATCACATTTCCCAAATCAACCGTCTCCTTCAGCCATCTTCTTCTGTCACCAACCAGGAGGGGCTGTCTCAGTCAGCTGGCCTTTGTATGCAGATTTATCCAGATGGACATGGCGTCCAGACCTCCGGTCCCCCATAGACCCTCTGGCTGAACTTGACTCTCATGACCGCAGAGGGAAAGGATGGGCCCCTCACCTTTGGTGAACCCTAGCCCCATCACCCTCACCCAGAGTATGGCGGCCTACAGGCGGGCCCACCTATCCAGTATCCAGCATTAGCAATCATTCTAGATTAAATTCAGGTCACTTTCCCAACAGCTATCATCACAGATAGCTGATCAATACTGGGACATTATCACAGAATGCTTCCTCAAACACAGTGTCAACATACGAGTTTTGGCCGGGGAGTGTGTGTGATCACTGAGGTGGAAAGGAGCCATGGCCTGGTGGTTACACGGAGGAGCCTCAGAGAGGAGAACCCTTTGAGCAGAGCTTGAACCCTGGGGGGCTGCAGGTTTGACTGACTATGTTGCTGAGCATGCTGGGCCACAACTTAAAAGGAGATCAGAGCGTTGTACCTCAGAGCAGCAAAGCCCTCTTCCTTCCTCCTCGTCTTTGCCGTTCTCTTTTTCTGCACACTCGCAGCCTAACAATTTTTTTCATACTTGCCTACCACTGAAAATTTCTTTGTGAATTCTGGACTAAACATGCACAAAACGTGCAGGAAATGAACAAAAAAATTATCATAGCTTTTCTGTGGACATCAGAGCTGTTTCAAGGACATATTGTGACATGAAAGTTTTTCGTTTTACAAAGTAATGAAAGTCACATTCTTGCTAATTACAATAAACAGATGCTTTAAAAAAAGACGCCAGGTCTCATAAACAAATCCCTTTTTTTGTCGGTGGATTTAAAAAATGATTCTTATATAAACAAACATGGGTCTGTGGAGCCTTAAGTACCCATGTCCCACTCTTTTAATAACCCTGTGACCCATAGGTGCCAAAGTCAGCATGCATTCAAGAGTTGTTGTCTTGCTTGGTTTCCCTTAGGGCCTTTTCTGCCATTCTAACCTTGTTTCTGATCCCGTCCTGCTCTGTGCTTTTCCCTCATGTCCTGTCTGGGTAACGCCATTTTCCCACTCCCCCTCGGTAAGTGTCTCATATATTGGCCTTATCGGAGGTCTATCTACACCACACAACATTTACTTTGCAGGAGCCCAGCAGAGAGAAAGCTTGTATCTTCATCAAACACCAGTCAGCAGAGAGAAAAGGGGGATTGAAGGACTGCTTTATGAATTATTAAGATTAAAATCTTTCTCATATTACCTATCCTTTCCTCCTTCCATTCCATTTTCCTGCCTTTCTTTTTCTTTTTTGGTTAAATTTTAAAACATTTATATCCCTCTGTTCCTGAGTAAACGAGCTCAGGGCCGATTTTCCATTAAAAATAAAAGTTGCAGAGAGGGGGGAAGAGAAGAAGGACGTAGCTTGGTCGGTTTTAGGTTTTAGTCATCTTTAATCAGCCCGGTGTTTCTGTGCTGGGGAAGAAAAGAGTCAGATGAAACAACCGGGTAATGATTTTTTTTCTCTTACTAGTTTTTTTCAGTCTTGGATGTTGAAAACTTAAAAGGAATGTAACAGAAAGGCTTTCTTACCTTTTATTATTACTGTCAGTGAGTCCTTGCTCATTTTGACTTTGTTCAGTGGTCTAAGCAATTTTGGAACTTATTAAAAAAATGATGCATTAACAATGTACTTGCCATTATCCTGGGTCAGGTGTTTCTGAATGGTGGATTCATGGCTCAGAGCCTGAGCATTTCTTTAATGATAGTCTGACTGTATCAAAGAGACTAGCCTTAACCTCTGATATGATCTTTTTCTCTTTTTTCTCATTTTTCCACAAAATGCCTTACCAGCTAGTTTAAATTGCATTAATTCATTTGTAGAAAATACATGAGCAGAAGCTCATGGTCTTTTTCAAAGGCAGCGATTTCCCTCGCATAAAATAAGCTGCATTTCTGCCAAGTGTTTTGTTTGACATGAGGAAAAAGATTGGTAGGTGGTGTTAAAAACAAAGCAACAAGAGCTGTGGTTCATTTCAATTTAACAGCACAGCATCTGACTTCACTAATTAATTCAGCCTGGTATACATGTCTGTTTGACTGACATAAAAGTTATTTGTTCATACTCTAACATGAACTGCCTTGATTGAGGACTGACTGAAAGAAGCCTAGAGAGTGTTTTTATAGTTCTGCCTTTGTTAAAAATTTTGCACATAAAACAAGCAGAGGCCCGAAAACCATTATTCAAGGAGACGACTTATGTCTGACTTGTGAGTATGTTCGCTTCTCTGATGGGTCATCATAAGCGGAGCGTAAAGATCAAAGGTCATAAGGCCCCACAGGAGTCATCGGGATCCAGGAAATAATCCGAGCACTCCGTAGAGGGCACTCAGTGTCGGCTGTGGACAAGTCGTACAAGAAGTGAGAGTTAGCCGCATCACAGCGAGCAGCTAAAACAATGTGTGCATCTCACATAGTCTGTACTTCCAAGCCTGCTATTTATGATGCAGATGCAATAAGGGGAGCTTACCAATGTGGTCATACATCCTGAGTAGTGTGTGTCTAAATGCGCTCTTAATAAAATATTTCTGGGGCTGTGCAGAGTCGTGGTCCCTGTGCTCATTAGAGGTCTCTGACCAGCTTGATAAGTGCGGCTCTGCTCCAAAATGATTTATTAAGGCGGGGGTGGGGAAGGCTGGTGGGTCCAAACTGCCTCAGGACACTCCAACCACAGAGACATTTAAGGGTAAAGGCTCGGAATAGAGGGTGCCTCTGAACAGATTTACATCATCCAAGATGCATTTCAAAATGAATTATGTAAGACGAAATGAAATACATAGGTGTTTCACAATTTTGCCGCCTTTTTCCCTCACTCTTTTTTTTTTCTACTCTTCCGTCTTTGAGAAGCTTTCATTGAGCATCGCCTTGAGGTAAATTCATGGCCAGGTGCTTTATACAGCAAAGCACTAATGGACAGACAGGGGGATATATAAGAAATAGTCTTTAAAAATGAATGGAAGTGAGATGGTCAGATGTGAGCAAATACACACGTCTCACTAACTGGCATGACCTAGGACAGACCCGGGACTGATGAGTTACACTAACTCTTCTTCATGTGGGCTCAATAGGGTGTCAGAGAATTTGTAAGGCTGGTGTTTGGTCTGTCACACCTCTGCGAGGGTAAATTTAATTTAAAAATTAATACCAAACCTGTGCTTTTAGTAAATATGGTCTTTATATAAATGTAAGGCTTTTGGTTTGATAAAAAGAAAAGCTTTGCATGAGATCAAAGTCTGCAAGGTGCAAGAAAACAACATTTATACAATGTAGCGTGTAAATAAATGCATCCAAAATGTCACCAGTATTTTTAGGCGAGCTGTGGGGACTAGTTATGATACAATAAGGAAAAATCAAAGATTGCAAAAGACTTTATCTCAAAATGTTATCAATGCAACATGAAGGACCTTTTTTTGCTGCTACTGTAAGTGCAGCTGTAATGTTCAGTAGTTATAAACTAATAATGGTCATTACAAAAAGCATTTTTGATAATTCAGTGTCTGACATCAACAAAATTATTAGTACAATAGTAAAGATAAGATAATTGCTATGAGATGAAGTTGGGTTAAATGATTCGATCTGTAAAGCAGGGTTTGAACAGGTGTGAGCTTGAGCCGGTCAGCAAACATTATGAGACAAGAGAGCTTGAGAGGCTAGTGAGTCATGGAGGCATCTCTACAGAGAAAAGCTTGGTATCCTCCAACAGAGGAAACAGGCTTAGTGGTTGGAGGATAGATTTTTTTTTTCCCTTGCCACAGTTAATTTTCAAATCTCCAACATCCTATGGCTGTCTGTTTTTCTTCTTCTTCTTTCTGTTTTTTCTGCTTTCGTTCTTTTCTTTTAAAATGAAACTGGAGCTGGGGCGGTGATAGTGATAGATGGCTCAGCGCTCTAACACTTTATCCAATCCGGCGCAGATTTCATCCAATAAAGAATCACTTGTGCACTCTCAAACTAAATGGAAGTCAGGCAGCGGAGAGAAAGGGTCTGCCGTGTGTTTCTGAGCTGCGAAAATCAAATTTTCTTAAAGCTGCCGCAGCACTGGCTGGCGGAAAAGGCAGCAACAGCCATGACTGGCCAGGGCCACAACGTCTGCACACACAATTTAATCCATCACAGAGCGCCTGACACCATATCAATCAACCTTTCATCAGTATGTCCCCCCTCCAACCACCCCATCCCAGGAAAAAAAACAACAATATTTCTATTCAATCACCTCTGACTGAACCAGGCCTGCAACCCAATGACCAATCGGGAGGACCAGAAAAGTCCATCTGGTTCAGAAATCCTTCCGCATCAACATAAGCATAAAGTGGAGCACTGGACAAACACTGTTAATATGATTACAGAGCTTTTATTTGGGATACACCATCAAGTTGTCTGTCCTTTAACTTTTACTGTATGATGCTATCCCACCACCTTTCCACCATACCCCCTCCCATTGTTGTGCTTTGTTCCAGGAATATAGTCACTCTTACCCCCTTATGTTTCCCACAGGCTGTGGCTCCAGTGGCCTATGATTTATAATTCATAGGGGCCGCTTTTATATGGGACCTCAGTCTACCTGATACTCTGCCACTGGGCCTGTCCCAGGACAGTGGGAGTAGGGGGGGCTCTTCATTACCCCTGGCACCGAAGTACTAACATGACACCCACTTCTTTGAACCACCAAAAATATATGTAAATTGAACGTAATAATCTATTTTTCCCAGTCAGTGTGTAGAGTCATATTTCCAAAACAGATGCTTCCTATTGGCTTTTCTGTCAGCCATTTTGTTTTTAGTCAATGGTCCGCTCTGTTGATCTGATTCTTTCTGGGATTAATGCAGTTTAAAAATTTAACTGAACTTCCATTTTCCCCATCTAAGCACGGTCCTTTTCATGGGCATGAGTGACGGTGCTCTTCCTTCCTTCAGGACCTGTAAAGCTCAGGTCTCAGGGTATGCACATTACTTCCTGTCTGTTTTGCTCTCTGCTCTGACCTCCCTGCATACCAGAAAGGTCTCCAGCCCAGGCTGTACTCTGCACTTGGTTCTCTTGGCCTAGGGCTCTGCTTGGCCTCCATGCTCCACTGGCTTCCTAGACCCTGGTGAAGCTCCAAAAGGCCAAACACTGTAGTGTATGCCCAACCACCCACCAGTGTCTCTGGTTTGGCAATTGGGGGTGGGGGGGTGGGGGGGAATTGAAAGATTGCCAGGAGCAGCTCAAATGACAAAGAGAGAGCAGCTCAGCCTAGATCAGACGTGTGTATTATTGTTGTTGTTACTAAGTGCTCCTGACTAATTATTCCTCCCTCATTTGCAAACAGAGCTGCTGCTAATTTACATATCAATGGGGCGAGCGAAGGGTATGATGTCAAGGAGTGCGGGTTAAGCGTGTGGCTAAGCTTGGGGAGCAGAGGCCATCAACCCTACAACAAACAGGACTCCCCACCCCCAGGTCCCATACCACCTCCCATCACTCCAGAATCCACAACACGAGCATCACACCCCCTGCTGTGTTAGCCTAATAAACAGACGAAACAGAATGGAAGATAGGCTGTTGTTTGGGCGAGGGGGGGGGGGGTGACTGACTGACATAGCGAAGAGCTCTCTGCCAAATCAGCGGGTTGCCCCTGGATTAGTTCAGTTGTAACACAACCCCACGCTCCATGGAGATCATTTAGGCAATTATCAAGAACAAGGCCTGCTGCAGTGTTGAACAGCTCACTTCAAAGGCCTACACCAGATGAACAGTTACAGCACACTGGTCAATTTCCATACAAGCCACCCCTTCCCTCCCCACTCTCCTTCACTCACTCCTCTTCTACTTATGCCTCTAGGCATTTTGACTGTGCTAATGAACATAACACCCCCTTACCCACCCCAAACACACACTCCTAGCTACTGTATGATGAGAAGTTCATGATGCGCTCTCTGTTGTCCCTATGAAACACAAAGAGAAACAGGCTGCAGCGAAGGACAAAAGTGCCTGCCAGACGCATCCCTTGCATCTGCCCCTGTTAACTGCGAGAAGCTGAAAGGTTTGCGATTTTGAACATGCAGAATATTCCTCTGCAATTTGTAAAACAGATGGGGTGCTGAAATGAAAAAAAAAAAAGGCGTCACTTTTAAAGTTAGTTTTCTTATCCTTTTAGATATTGATGGTAAAAGATTGAGGCTTCAGACTGTGCCTGACTCATAAAAATAACCACAAATTGTTAGTTCAGATGCACATTTCAAATAAAGATAATGGCTTAAAGTTTTCATTTTCCCTGTCAGTGTGATTTCTTTTACTTTTCACTGGTGGCACCCCGGTCAGTAAGTGTGCTACTGCTACATAAACCTCTAGTAAGCTGCTGAAATAAACTGCTTGATATAAACTAAACAAAAAGTCAGCTGAACTACATGAGAGTATATAATATATGAGAAATACATATTCAGCAGTAACCTTTCTGCGATCTAAAAAAATATTACTAACTGTGCTACTTACTTGTCACACAATGATAAATAGCTTTATGAAGTTATAATGTTGCTACTTTTAAAGAAATAATCAATATGACTGCCAGTGATTCATTAAATCACACAGAACATCTCCTCCATACAGTTTGGCAATTTCCTTTAACTTTAATTAAGGGTGGGATGTCTCAGCAACATTGCTACATTGCCAGTTTCCTCTCTTTGCGTTTCTTTCTGCAAGAACACAAAGGAAACGTATAAAGAAAATTACAGAGCCTTATTAAGAGTTTTTCCTTACTAAATCTGGACATCCCAATCCAATGGAGAACAAAGCTAAACCCTATATCCATTTCATTTCTCTATCTCCTCTCTGGTTCTCATACACACACATACACAGTGACCAACTGTGTGGCACTGGACTTTCTAATCAGACTGGGTCATGTTTTATTGTAAAGATCCTAGACAAACATACAAGCAACCAGATCCTCCACTCAGGATAGAGTTTCTAATCATGCACTATAAATTATTCAGCCTAGAAAAATCTGCCCTCCCCAAATGTTTATTGATGCAGGACAGACAGTGTCAGACTGGTGACATAGATACGGAACCTGGCATCAAAGTTCGGAAGGAGCCACAGGGTGAGGAAAGGGGTTGGCCCGGGTCAGAAAACCAAGGATGGATACCCAATGCGTCAGACGAGAGTAGCAACCTCACCCGTGGAGGTAATCGATTGACTCCGAGGATGCACGAGAGCAGTGACATAAGAGCCGCCGATGGAATGAGACACAGAAATTAAACGTAGCAAATGCCTAAGATGAAACAGCTTTACAAGAAGTTTATCGACAAAGTTACAGGAAAGAATAACTGGTGGCAGGAGGAATACTGAGGTTACCCGTTCATTCGGCGTAGTTAAAATTAGACAGACTGCACCTTTATATTATATTAAGAAAAATAGGTTATGTTTGTCTCCTCAGTAGTAAAGAGAGGTAAAGTAACTGCTGAATTCCCACATATTCCGATGAGCCTTTTTAAACCAAATATAACAGCACCCACTTTGGAACCGATAACGTAATGTTTTCTTTAAACATATTAAATTCACATGTGGAAATATAATATAACATAACCACCTCACTTTCTCCTTCCATCTCCATCTCTCTCCTCTTTTCTTAATATTTCCCCATTAGATCAGAGTGTGTGTCAGAGAAAATGGCTAATTTATATTTGTTGGAGACATAAACTTGTTTCAATTTTTAATATAACGAGGATGAAATATCAGACATCAGCTGCAGAGCATGAAGGACAATGTTTTTTTATCACATAAATTCAAAGCTTGGGAGATGGCATGTGAAAATCTGTGTGTGTGTGTGTGTGTGTGTGTGCCATCTAATGGGAAAATTATGATTCAGCGGTGGTAATGCATTGGCAGAATGTTGGCAGTCTGTGGGCAGCTACAGACACAACTTCTAGCTGCAGAGAGCATCTCTTGTCAGATGGGGGCAGTGTCAAAAATAAGTGGTACAACTGCTCTGTGGGCTACTCTTGCTTGTGTTGTCAGTCCATCAGCCAGCGGTGGAGAATCAAAGTTATAACATACAAAGAGCTGAAGAGAAACCAAGTGTGGAAAACAATGAAAAGTGTCCACTGAAGCCACTGTCTGTACTTTTCATGCTGTATTTTTGATCTTTGATGTTTTTTTCACCATCCCTGTTCTTGCTCTCCACCCTGTTCCGACCAAATCAGCTTTTGACCAACACACATCAAGTGGTTGGCATTTTGAGAACGCGCACGGGAGCACGTTTGCCTTGATTGGAAACTCTTCTCTGTAGGCTCTCTGTAGATAAATATATACTCAAATGGACACAATCACAGAGCCATACGTTAAGCATAAATTTGCAAATTATTTCATTGTGATTTCATTATTTAACTCCTCTGTGTGAATCTTCAGCGTTGGCATCAGAGACTGCATTAAGCCACAAACCTCCTGGCAACAATTTCTCAAACATTTCACAAATGTATTTCATATATCTTAACGGGTTATTGGCTTCATTTCTAAATAATGTCATATTTTGATCGCGCTGCTGTTGCACAATGGCAGATCACTTAGCAGGAAGGGAACAAAAACGGCCATCTCATCTCATGAATGAGATTGTTCTTTTTGTTTAAAGTTATTATTCAAGTATCATCACTGCGCATCTGTGAGTGGATGACTGATTTGATAAGATGGAATTTCTCTCCTCTGTGGGAGCTTATTGGAACAGTTTCAACTATGTGCTTATCAGCTTGTTATAAGCTTCCATCGTCATGTGTGGATCATCTGTGGACTGAAAGGTAGACATGGTAGGTCAGAATTATAAAAAAAATATCAAATAGGTTCTCACTACTCAGATTAATCATCATTACAAATATTTATGTACTTTTAGAATACTGAAGTACTTCTTACTCTGTATCTGCTTTTCATTGTGCAACAGAGAGACAGGCAGCCAGAGACGCAGGTGACCCATTGGGTTTGCAGCTTTACGATCTATCTGTCTTGGCTGAATCCATGTCAGTAATTCTGTGTATTCCAGCCTGATAATATGTGTAGGAAGAGGACTGGGAGAACTTCGGGTCTGTTTAGCTCTCCTCTCTCTCTGCTTCTGCTGGGCTGAACAGAGCAATCATAGGACCGACGCTACAGCATGACACCCCTAAGAAAAGACAGGTCTGTTGCCAAGAAATACTTAGTGAAGACCATCTCAGTGTGTTGGAGGAGGTAGCAGTTTAGCAGCCATAGGAAGCGGGTCTTCTCCAGGAACAGCTGCACATGCTAAATGAACTTATAAAAAATAGAATAACACAAAGTCCCTCATTGAGGTTTGAAAGTATGATTTTTTCAAATATTGTAAATATGTTTGGCAAGATCTGATTCACAGTTATATTATTTTTGCAATCCTCGTGACCAGGACTAAAGCCTTTACATAAAAACCATTGTTCACCTAATATATATGCTAACTGGGCAGCTGTGGCTTGAGTGGGTTTTCTACTATCTGGAAGGTTGGTGGTTCAATCCCTGGCTCCTCTAGTAAGATACCAAACCCTGAGATGCCCCGATGGCTTCATTGAAGTGTAAGCGTGTGGATAGCGCACATTCATAGAGCACTTTTTGTCAATACAAAAAGTGCTCTATGAATGTGCGCTTTGCACTATTTTTACTACAGCGTCTTTAGTAACAAGCAAGTTGAGTGTTCAATTAAAATAGAAAAGCGCTGAAAGACCATTTACAATACAGACATTCCATTTAAAGGTATGGACACATCTAAAAGAAATCTAAACAACATACTTGTCAGACTTCAGCGAACTTCTTTGACCTTTCTCTTCAGCATTATCACACATTTGTGCTGCAGTTAACCAACTATTCATATGCTATTTTTCTCTTTTTCAATGCTTTAAGCAGGTTTTCACACACTATGACAGTATGGAATGGAATCTTTCAACTTTCTTGTAAAATACCAGTACCACATCGTATTTGGTTACAAATACGAATGTAATTTAAAGTAGTTTTACTTTCTACCAGTTGGCTATGAGTTCCACTATCAAAATCCCAGTTAATCCTTATCTCAGCTATACCCATTAATGCATGCATCCTTTAGCTTCTCGTGTGTAATATGCAGTCATGTTATTGCTTTATCCGCCAAAAGCACAACTTCTGCAGATGGAGGAGTTCCAGCATGACATTCCTGCCTGCCGTCTTGTCCTTTAAAGAGATCAGAGCTGGCACCTCTCCACAGATGAGGCACAGGTCAATCATGCAGTCAGCGCAACAGAGCCTGCCTCCATCCCCACAGGAGCACTCTGACCCTCTCATCTAAATATTGCATGAATTACATGTGCTGAGTTTCCTGTACTGAGTTAACCACCCCTAAAGACAGATGTTCATCTTCTGTACAAGGACCTGTTAAATTTAGCCCCCAGATGGTGATACTCTGTACCCAATCTATTTCTAAGGCACCGTTTTGGTTCAAATTTATATAGTCTGAAGAGACATGCAATACATGGTCGTATATTACAGCAGGATATGATCTTAGCATTCTATAGCTCGGCGGACTTTGGTCTATAAGGTCTGCTGTGACATTATGAGCTGATGTCAAATACTAACCACACTATTTCTTTCATCAGTTCTGTCACTTCACTCTAAATATACAGCTCAATAAACTCCTAAAAAACATACTCCAATAAAGACCATGGCATCAACTCAACCTGAAATCAGCTCCCACCATGAAAGAAAACTAATTTACTCACTTGTACAGTATCTGCCAGAGTTAAGGTGGGTTGAGAGCCAATAATTATTGGCTACTTCAAGTCTTGTGGAAATAGTGGCAGAGTGTTTTATAAATACTGACATGAAGATATCAACAAAGTCCATATGATCAAAACGCATTAGATTTATTGCCTGGAAGCAAGCTCAACATTATGAAGTTTAATCCCCCCTGATCTATATCAGTAATTGCAGTGCATTACTTCTAATTATGGCAGCGGCATTGATAATCCTGTTAATACAAATCAGATAGGGTGAGGAACCAGAGTTGAAGAGGGCAAGGAGGAGAAGGAAAAGCAGTAGGAGAGAAGCAAGAGCACAATCCAATTTAAACAGCAAAACAAATTTACTCAGAGAAATCAGGGAAAATACCGTAAAAAGAAAATCCACCAAATCACACAAATGCTATATTTACTTGCGGCTTAGTGTGTAACAACTGGCTGTCATCCACTGTCCTCACTGTATTTTTTATTTACTGATTTACTCGTGTAGGCGATGTCAGTTTGTCACTACATCAAGTTGGTTGAACTGCTATCAAATATTGCACAGACATTCATGGTCCCTAAAGGATAAAGCCTCTGAATATTCCTGTAGGTTGACATTTGTGGTTGTTAGTTATAACTTCTTTACAGCTTTTTGATTGATTGCCATTAAATGTAGTCCAGACTGACACGACTCCCAAACAAGGAATTCAAATGACATGAATGAAGCTTGACTTTTCCCTTAGTGCTACTATGAAGTTGGCATTTCTGTTTAAGATGGAGATGTCTTTATTACTGTTGTTTGGGGAGGTTTGTTGTTTTTTTTAATTGAAATTTGGTACAGATATCCACGAGGCTGCCTATATGAATTTTAATAACTCTGATAACACGCTGAGATTAAAACTGCAGCTTCTTTTCATTATTTTGTATTCAATTTTATTTCTATAGTGCCGACAACTGTCACCTCAAAGTGCTTTAATATTGTAGGCAACAGACCATACACTATTAAATAAACAAAAACACACAAGAAAAACACCACAATGAGCAAGCACGTGGCGACAGTGGGAAAGAAAAACTCCCATTTAACAGGAAGATGCCTCAGGAAGGAGCAGCCATCTGCTGGTGGAGAGGGGAAGAAGAATAAAAAAAGAAACTAATGACATGAGCCTCAGCTTTAGTTTTTGTTTATATCCATCATTGTGAGCATGGTGATTATAGCATGAACCTTCAAAAAACAACTTTAATGAGGAATTAGCTCATTAGCAGCTTAGTCTCAATTGAACTCTGCTGGCATGAGATATTTTTGCAGGGATGTGTGTGGACTGAACCAATCTTAATCATTTTCAGTATTTTTTAGAACGATTACAATGAGCTTTGTTTAGATACAAGGTTAGCGTTAAACAACAGTCAACGGCTCTACATATTCCAAGTCCTCCGCATGTGCTGACTAGCGTTTACACACATCCAATCTATTAACTGCTCACCGCCCCATCTCAAGCTGCCCCGCGTGGAGATGCTTAAAAAAATGACTTATTTTAGAAATGAGTCTGCAGGGGATCTGATTGAAAGGTGGCGATAAAACAGGCAAAATGGAAAATGTATGAATGGCGTAGAAAACAGATGCAGTTATGCAGTGAAGGCACATCCCTCCTGTGTCCATCTACATGAATCCAACGGGGGACCATGCAAAATGATTTTTCTCACCCATTTACAATTCAAGTAACCCTGTTGCACAGCGTGTTATTAAAAGTCTTACATTTTAGAAATATCTTGCATTATGTCAATAAAGCGTCATTAGTGTCCCTTAAAGAAGCAGCGGAAGATGGGACTATCATGAGAGGAATAAGTGAATGAAGAGAGGAAGTGACTAAAAGAAAAAGTTAACTTTCTCTTATTTTCCCTTTGTTTGCCTCAGGAAGGATGTTAGTGGAAGAGAGTGGAAAACTTAGGCAATGCTTGAGCTCCTTCATCCTGCTTATTACAGTGCCGCCCCGGCTCTCTGTCCTCAAGCCTTTCTGCGCCTCACTATTTTAACTACACCTGTCATTTGCGGTCCAGTCATTTTACCTCTATGCTTGGCTTTCTTACCCCGCTTACAGGGACTGTTAACTGGGCCTGTCTGTCATGCTGACTGGGGCTGGATCTCGGGCTGAGGCTGGGGGCAGATTTAGGCTTGGGTGAACGGTGGGAGTAGGGCAGACAAGGGTGGGAGTGATTTTGGAGGGGAGGGTTATAATGAGCTTGCGGCAATGCGGGGCTATAGGAACACTGCATGGTTTTTCCCTCCGCTGTGAGGCATCCATCTTAACAGCTGCAGAGACGGAGCAAGAAGAGAGAAGGGAATGAGAGGAAGAGATGCAGCGACACAAAACAGATGTGGTGCATTCAATATTTCTTGCTACCTCATTGGTTTTGAAATTGCTCTGCCTTTTTCTCTCTCATTCACTTTCTTCTTCTTTCATATATTTTATAGCTTCTTTGTGAATTTAGTTTGCATTAATATATTATCTGGCTGTCTGATAGTGTATGATCTCAATCAGGATGCTGCAGAAAAAACGTCAGAGACATAGAGATCAAATATACTTGAATTTCTTGAATTACACTGGGCTACACGTTCGAGTAAATGTAATCACTTAAAAAACTGTCAAACTAAACAAAACAACCCACATTAAAAGGATCATATAAAAAATACTATAATTTATACACAATAACAGCCAGTCAGCATTCATTTATGTGGGACTAATACTGTTCTTAAGTGAGCTTTTGCTTTTTGCAGTTTTTTATGCTTGAGAATCAGCTATATTGTGGGTATTTTGAGTTTTTAATTATATACACTTTAAGGGTCCCCACAGAGAGCTTTTAATTAATCAACAGAGAATTACCGGGCACAACAACAAACATAAACCCTTAGCAAAATGCAGAAGGATAAATATAAAATAATAAAGTCCTCAGCACAAATCCAAGAAACACAGTCAGAATCACTGACTGTGTTTTTTACATTCACAGGTTTGTAAACAGCCAGCATTTAAGATTAACAAAACGCACATACAGTTATATACAATAAACTCAAAAATAAAACTATAAAAACATTATACTGACAGAAAGACATGGCAGCTCACTATATTCACCTGAACTCAACAACAAGAGAAATGGGAAATGAGAGAGAAAACCACTCGTTAGCTTTGAAGCTTCCTCCAACGCAGAAGAGTGGATAAACAGAAAGCCAAGTGGCAGTGCTTCTGTTTCTCCGCTGCCAGCTACCTTGTTGGTGTTGCTTTATTATTTCATTAAGTGTAAATCCTGTCAGTGCCATTCCACCCCCAGTCTGGTCCAGTCCTGCCACTCCACCCTCAGCAGGTTAAATTATAATTTAATTACCAAGCCTTAGCTGCATAAGCTGCTTGGGAGCACTGGCCCCCCAGAATAATTTGAAAAGATGGTGTCTCCCCTCATCTTTGTACTCCTGATCTACCAGACCTGGGCCCCCTGGAGGCCCACTTCAATATCCCACCTAATTATCTACCTCAAATCAGGCACCTATTACAGAGAAATATCTGTAATTAAGTTGGAAGGGAGAGAAAAAAAAACTTTATTGTTTGAGAGTTCTTTATAGGACTTTTTTTTCCTCCCGAAGAGATGGCTGAAAGCTGTAGATGTGTGCCCTGAGGAGCTGTTTCTCCAAGCTATTTCTATCACAGACTTCACTGTATCTGCAGCAGTGTCACTTTATCAGCACTCTAAACACAATGTAACATCCTTTTAAACTGCAGTTCATTACCAGTCAGCTGCGACCCCCATGTGACAACACAGGAAGTGATAATCGATGAAACTACAGACATCTGGGGGTCAAAGGGGATTTATTTAAGGGTTATTTGTATTTAGTATTATCATCACAACAGCCCAATTTCTGTTTTTTAAGACAGAATTATTAACAAGTCTTTCATTTCAAAATGAACCTGCCACATTTGTAGTTTCTTTATTGCATAAGAGTGAGAGTAGCTTTAATTAATCATCTAGAATTTTAATAACAAACGAGGGATGTAATTTTTTTCAGCTGTACAAATAACCTTTTAATAATTTGCTGTCGTCACAAAATAGGTGAGCTCTGTAATTAGCAGCTCTGTGATAAATTGACTTAAAACAGTTCAAAATACAATGTTTTGTCACATTTTTTGATCAAAGAGAAATGTGTACTGTAAAAGTAATAGCTGTAAAAATCTTCACTAGTGATGTTGTGTCAAGGTATAAGACGCAAAAGAGAAACAAACCTGTAAATCAGCTTTGACAGTCATTGAGAGGGGCAATGACAACTATGTTTATTGTGTTGAGAACAGAAGAAATATCTTTTCATATGAACTTCCTTTGTCTGCATTTATTTGAATGTAAATATGGCTCAGCTAGTACTGGTTTATTATTCCTTGTCAGATGATCTCTCGCCAAAAATGAATCATTTATGAGGGGATTTAGTTTCAAAGAGAAATAAAATCATAAACTACTATGGCACAGGTTGTAAAAAAAAACACTATAATTTTTTTTCTGTCCCAGAATAATGGTGTAATTTTCTTTGCACTAATTTAACACCACAAAACTGAGAATTTCATCCAAAAGAAGGCATTATACGAGACTGCAGGGAAATGTAATTTGCAGAAATCAGGGATCTAATACAGTTTATAACACCACTGAAAAGCAGAAACTACTAATTTGCTATTCATACTGCTTTCATAACATATCTACAGTTTAGTTTAACTCAACCATGTCAGAGCATAAAGCCCTGTTAAAAACCCTCTTCACATAAAAGGGGCCCCTTTTTAACAGTTTTTTTTTTTTTTTTTTACTTGTGAGACAAAGATAAGTAAATACAGAGGAGATAATGAATAGACTGGAAAATGAGCGTTACCACTCTGCACTGTTCAATCTTGGGGACAATTGCAGCATTTTGGGTAAAATTGCTTGCAACCCCACCACCACCATCACACCCCATGCCCACCACACACAGATATACACACCTCTAACACACACACACACATACATACTCTCTCATCTCACCCCCTCTCATCCTATAATCCTCTGGCAAAGCCCTCTCTGTCCATGCGGACCCCCCACCCAGAGGGACCCTGCCAAGGCAAATTAGGGAGGGGGTGGGGGGGTGCTTTTGTTTCGCAGGACTCTGTGAAAAGAAAAAATTCCAAATTATTTCTTGAGCTGGAGCAATTTGACATGCTGTGATAACTGCTCTGTCAGAAACTTCTTTGACATCTCTGAAAGAGAAGATTTTCTACCACAAAACCAGCGCTCCATTTAAAAACAGTCTTCAAAGGAGCCACAAACTCATTAGGCTGTTTAATTACGGCCTGTTCGCGTCTCTCTCCACCTATCCATCATCTCTGTCAAAATAGAGGCAAAAAACAAACTGTCCCCATCAGAAGTGGTCCGGGCTCTCGTCACAGCTTTTTAGTTTTCTCTTTTTGTCACACATCATCCTCTTGGCACAATCTCCCTTTTACTTTGTCCCTTCCCTTTTGTACCTGGTCTTATTTTGTGTCTCAGAGAACAATCTCTCCTCTTCCTCCCTTCTGCTCAATCTATCATTCTCCCCTTTGTATTTTCCTCCAAACCAATAAGTTGGGTTGTTGTCTTGCTGTTATCGCCGGCCCTTTGTATAGATGACCCACTTGTGTTCTTAGGGAAGTGATGTTGTTTGACCACAACTCACATGCTACCTTTCCCCAGCAGTTACATTTGGAGCCAGAGCCGACAAGTATTGGATGTACAATCACAGAGCAACAGCCCATAAGCAATCAGATTCAGTGGCAGAAAGAAAATGCCCTGTTTGCCTGTTCAAGTGTCTTGGTAGATGGAGAAAACCGACTATATACCTGCAAATAAGAACTATATGTGTGACGATGTTTTTTTAAAGCACACATACATGAAAATATATTTAGAAAAGTTTACTAGTACAAAGTCATCATGTGTCAGTTTCCTAAGTTAAGTGGAGTGTAGAGGCGGTTTTTAATGAACCACAGGCACACTATAAACCTACTCAATAAACATCCTCTAATTATTATGTCTCCTGGTGTCACCTTTGTTGACCCTTGGAAATATTTTATATAGCCACAAGTGGGGAAAAAAACATTACTGTATTCCAAGCATCCACAGTTCACTTTATCTAGAACTTCTGCTCTAGTCACCATAACACGTTAAATCCTCTTAACATTGATCAGCACGTCGCGAAACAGAACATCCACCTTAATAATGATTTAAAAAAACAAAGCAAAATACACATAAAACTATCCTCTGAACAGATGCATTAGAAAAACTATTGTGTTTCACGTATTATGCACTTATTATTCAGCCGTCAGTCACATTTTGGCAATCTAAACTGACACTTGATCATCAAAACTTTGAGAACTACTAGTCTACAGTCTCTACAGTCTACTATTTCCTGTTTTCACAACTTGAGAGTTAATGCATCACATGGGGTTGCTGAGTACAGAGATACAGACATGAAAAAAGGAGACACTGGCATAAGCTGTAATTAACAGAATTTAAAAAAGCCTTCAAGAGTTAAAAACAATGTAGATCTTTAAAATGCTAAAATGATCAGAAACACAGCAACTGAGGTGGGAAATAATAATCATTTATGGCAGGATTTCATTGGTTTACATTATCTCAATAGGAGAAACTATAATGTCCATCCCATGTGACTGTATACTGTACACCTGTAAAATCAAATGTAATCCAGGACAGTTGTTTCATAAGAAGGGTTTTCAGATTACAGAAAGGTGATCACAATATTCTGCTCATCTCATGTTTGTAAATGGTAGTGACAAAAAATTAGAACGAATATAATGCAGCTCAGTGAAACACCACTATCTGTTACAATCGCTGCAGTTTGATTAAATCAGAAAGCTACAACACCTTCCAAGTGTAGTCGGGTTTTTTTGTACTGGCAGAGTACTCGGTAAAGTGAGTGCTAACTGGAGATATCTTTTACTCTTGTGCAGTGTTGAGGAAAATATGTATTTTCATGGGGTCTGCCATTGCTTTCATGAAAGAACACAGTCCTTGTGGTCAGACATAAAAACAGCACTCTGTGTGATCGTTTCAAGACTTGGGCACTAAACAGGAAATTTGACTTTTACCGATCCAATTACAGCAGCTCTGCCTCACCTTTCGATGTTGTACCGTGCAGCAAGCCATGCAAACAGAGCACTACATCTCACTCTGCCCCGTTCAAACAGGGATGTCAGCGATTATTCTTATCTGAAGGCGAACAACTCCTTAAAAAAAAGAGGGAAAAACTCAAAGATATTCATTCTACGGTTTTCTCAATAACCCCTTCAACATCACTTGTGTTTCTGAAAACACTCAATAGCTAAATCAAACTGTGTCACTCAATACACTTTCCCACCCTTTGAGATCAATGTATTTTACATTCTTCATCCCTGTCTGTCAATATCAATGATGGAAGAATATCAATAATGACAGCTACATTTGTATCTGTACCATTTCAGCAGTAGGATCTATTCCTCTCTTGCCCTCTTCTCCCTCTTCACCCGCCAGCAGTTACACAGCTCATGTTCAGCCAGGCGCACACAGGATATTAGCTTCTCTACCAGCAAATTTGCTTTTCACATCTATTTCTTTCTTCTTCTAACCAGTTCTTGGATGGCTTGTTATTGAGCTTAGTGTCCACAAATGCCATTGATCCAAGCCACAACTGAGATCCATACTCGGGCACTTTAACACTCTCTCAGTGTGTTAGTAATACTAATCCTGCTCCACCGGCAGGCCTATTGATTTTATAGATTTCCCCGAAAGTTGTGATAATGATATATCATTGTTAAATTTGGTAGAACAAACTGCTTTGCCAATCTACACAGCAAATTCAAAAGTGTCAAATGTTTTGGTGTTAGTAGTCTTCTTGCAAAAGTAGAGTTAATTTTACTCTAAGTAGAGTCACATTCTTTTATTGTAACTCTGAGGTGTAAAATGATAGTAGTTAAAACCGAGTGTTAAAAATGAGTGTTTCTATGTCAAATCTGGAGGTGTTACAATGGAAACATTAACTCTTGACCTCTTAACTCTGAACTCCTACAGGGGCTATGACACCAATAGAGTAAATTCACAGACTCTGCCCCCAGCACCATAGGCTCCAATCGAAGCTGAAGTGAAGCCGTTTCAGAACATTTTGCTCTACATATTTGAGTTGTTTGCCATGCTTGGTAAGTCATTTTTTCAAAGATTGTTTCAATTACTATTATTAGCTTTTACTTCTGTGGCTCTTTGGAGTTGAGACAAAGCTGTGTGAAAGGCATTAGCCACGTACGTTGCTCGGTGATAGCATAATATTCTGTTTTAGCTAGCTGAAAGGTATTGTTTGCGGGCAAATACCACAGCCTTGAAAAAAAGCTTGCATGTGAATTTTCGGTCAAACTTTTGGTCAAATACACCTAAAACAATGTCTAGAATGTGAAATGTTGGTATAATGGTGCTACTTGAACGTTAGCATTTAGATCCCTCCAGAGTTTTGTGCACACGGTTTAGGTAAAAATGAAAAAGGTTGAGGTTTTACATTTAGTTCAGTATTACCTGTTGCCTGTGTCCTTGTCTTTTGGGAAAATACTTTACACAAGTAATGGCTCAAAGAGGATTCCTTTTTTTTTTTTTTTTTACTGTGCTGCAATTGATTACCAGATTATTTGTGTCATTAATTAGTGTCAACTAATTTTTTTTTTCAATCTCCACATAGGATATGCTTGTGAAGATGGAATATGGGGGAGAGCAGAAGTGCGTTGAAGTTCCACAAAGTGATGAATGAAGGACATGCATATTGTATTGAAGAAATAAGTGATGAGAATGCTGTTATTTGCATTTACCAGCTCACCTATGTCAGACCTTTTGATAAACAAAATTCTAATGAAAGTGAGAACATGTACACTGTTACATCTTTCAGAAAATGTTTTGAAATTGTGGTGCACAGTTCAGAATAAATGTTTTTCAAAAAGCATTGCGTCTTTTTAGTAAATGTTTATTTCCAAAAGAAATTTCTAGAAGTTCAGAACAGGAAAATTCCCGCTTTTTAGAATTAATTAGAAGATAACTCTTACGTAGTTAAACTAAAATACTCTTTGAGAGTTAATATATAAACTCTTAACACCTAGTTAGCATTAGTAAGTGTTAAATTATCAATTCCAGATAGATTTGGTGTTTAACACTAAATCAGAGTTAACGTACCAACTCTCCAAAAAGAGTTAAATTAACACTCTCTGGTGTGGACCCATATAGACACTTTAATAGTGTTGAAATCAAATCTGACAGTGTTAATTTGGACATGCTGGATTTGCTGTGTATCAGTGCAGTGCAGGGGCTCTGATTTTAAGATGGCCTACTGGTCTACTGTCATAGATTTCACTGTCAAACTTTAGAAACTAGATTACATAAAAACAGAAGCACACTATGGATACAGTGTTACTGGATCCAAATCCAGAGTCAAATCCACTTATCAAATGCCAATCCTTTCTATCAAATATCAATAAGTTTAGCTTTCATCATTTGCATCAAGTACTCAGTTCTCTGCCATCTGTAAGTAAAGAAAAAATACAAACTTTTTAAGCTATATCAATACAAATCAAACAACATATGAGACATTTCTCAATCTCTGCACAGCCCCGCCCCCACAATCCTCCTCCAACTGGAAGCAAACTTGGCCCCGCTCACTCTCTAGTTGTCCTCATTCTTGCTAATTCTATGTATAGACTTTGGAGACCCATTTAGCCATTTAAAAAACAGCAATAAACCTAACAACTTTTTAGACAAATCTTTCCACACAAGAGTTGCCAGTACTGCCCCAAGAGCACAAGGTCTGTAAAAGCAACCATCTCTGTTCACAAGTGACAGCAACATTCAGCTTATTGCAGGGCAGCTGACATAAATGTAAATGAACTCCACATCTCTCTTAGTGATCGTTTTATATGTAAAATATCGTCAAAATCACATCTAAATGATATCTATCCTTATTTTATTATCATCATCATCATCATCTTTTATTTATATAGCACTTTAAAAACACACAAGGCTGACCAAAGTGCTGAACAACAGAAACATACCATAAGAATAATAAATACGATAAAATAATAAACATAGCGAAAACAATAAAATACAAGTCAGTCATCCACTGAATCAAAAGCCAGTGAATAAAAATGCGTTTTCAATCTGGATTTAAAAACCATCACTGATGTCGATTGCCCAGTTGTAACAGTTACAAAAATACAGATTTTAGATGAAGCAAACGGTTGGGAAACAACATCTGGTTAACAGTGCAGTCTTAACTTTATGTGTTAAAATGACATTGTCTAATAACAGAAACAGAAAACAAAGATAACTGAGAACACTTATTGGGGATTTTACTGTATTAAATTACAGGATATCCGAGGCGAGAGTAGGAGACATTTTGATGGCACTTAATGTTAGCAACACATACAATGTGGAGACTGACAACACATTTTTTCAGTACATTTTTAAAAAGGGAAAGAAACCATCTGAGCGGTCACAAAAAAACCTCCTCCTTCCCCCATTCAGAACACTGACGATGGGTCTTGGATTGGTCTTGCACCATGACAATGATCCAAAACATACCACCAAGCCAACAAAGAAGTGGCTAAGGAAGGAGCACATTAAGGCCATGGAGTGGCCTAGCTAGTCTTCAGACCTCAGTCCAACAAAAATCTGTGGAGGAAGCTGAAGCTTTGATTTGCCAAGCAGCAGCTAAAAAACCTAAAGGGTTTAGAGAATTTCTGTAAAGAGTAGTGGGTCAAAATTCCTGCTGATATGTGTTGAAACCTGGTGACCAACTACAAGAAACATCTTACTGCTGTGCTTGCCAACAAAGGTTTCTCCACCAAATACTGAGACGTGTTTCCCTTGAGGATCAAATACCTACTTTAGTCAGTTGCATGTAAATCAATTTATGGCTTTTGTGTAATGTTTTTGTTTGTTTGTTTTATTTTTGGTTGATATTCTATCTCTCTCCAGGAAAATGAAACTGCCAGAAGAATAAGCGACTGCTCACTTCTTTGTAAGTGAGCAAAGTTACAAATTCAGCGGGGGATCAAATAATCATTTCTGGTACTGCATATTGGGTATTTCTTAATCTGCCAAACAAAAGCTATGGTTATGATCCAAATCACCAAGCCCAAGCAAAGACATAATTAAAATCAATTACACCAACCAAAAAGGTTTCCCCAACTTTTAGCTTCAATTAAAATATATGAAATGATAATTAATTGACTGTATTGTATACACTGATATGACAGCTGCCTTTTACATCAGATTTCTCATAAACTACTTGCTGTAATCTAATAACTCAAAATATTGAATTGATGCCTAAACTACTTTTATCACCCATGCACCAGTTCACTGGTAATCATAGTTATGTTACAGACTGGCATGTCTTTTCATTCATCTATCTATATTCTACTATATTATATATAATAATATATTATATATTATAATAGTTATTAATTATTATATAATACTAATAATATAATGTTCTATTCTGTCTGTCAGAGTACAGTCAGCTTAGAGTGAGCACATTAAAAAACTGATTTCAGTGTAACTGGTAAAACATTAACATTAATTAGTTCCAGCTGGTTTAATCTAGTTGCCAGTGACATTAGTCATTTTAAAAAGTAAAAGGGTCAATTAGTGTCATCTCTAAATGAGAAGCCTTCTAATGTTACAGTACCTGCATGTTTTAACACTGATCTTTGCTTGGTAAGTGATTTGCTAGCGCCATGCCTCAACGACGTTGGGGTATTTTGATTACCAAGAACTGGATCCAACCCAACAGTGAATGAATAAAAAACATCATACATGCAAATGTCACGGCAATTAAATGAAGGCTAAAATCGTAGAGCCCGCGCACTGGTTTGATCAATGAGAGCTCTTACGTGAGGGAGGGCTTGTGGTGGCACATGGCCTTAAGTACCTCCGAAATACATATAGCCTGGACACGACCAGACCCACGGAAGTGAACTGCAGAGAAAAATGAGAAGAAAAATGTTTACTGTGAAAGCATGCTCATATTATAGCTGATGAAACATTGGGGAGTGGAGAGCAGGGAGCAAAGGAGGCAGAGGTGAAAGATAAGGCTGGGAAGGCTGTGGGGGTGGGGGTGGGGTGAGGTGGCAGAGGAATGAGCACAGGGAATAGTGAGGTCTGGAGAGAGAACTAATGGGCAACACGGCAACACTTCAAACCGGAGGCGCAGCAAGGCAGCAGTGGCCTGACACAGCTGAAGGCCTCAGAGGAGTGCCAGGCCTATTAGAGCAAGATAAGGGCCTGTTTGGAGAAAGCATCCTCTCAATGGTGCAATGGGCAACTACACAGGCATGGGCATCAATTAAAGAGAAAAAATATGACATAGAAGTAGGAGCACATTAAATAAAAACAACAAACTGCCAGTGCTACTGCCCTCCCCTCTGAAGGACTGGGAATGGGCAGGGAGCATCAGTGCTGAAATATGGTCGATTTATTCTCCACAGCATTGTCAGTGTGGGGGGAGTTTATGATGAGGTGCAATGTAAAGGGGAGAAAAGAAATGAGTCTAGATGCCTTCTGGACACAGAGCTCCGCACAGAGATGAAAGATGAGAGACATGGAGGCTCACCTAAAAAAACTCGACCACACTCTTTACAAGAAAAAAAAATCTTGCCAGTGCTATGATAACTAATTTAGCTTTAATTCACCTTCCATTCCTTCCCTTTATGCCTGAAGGCAGGATGTGATATGCCAGATTGCAATGCCCTAGTTTCGTTATGGTCATGGAAACTGCCATCAGATTGTTTGACCTGTTTGAAAAACTGCACTGAATTAGAGAAATGAACCTTTAATTAGCAGAAAATCAAGCAAATTATACTCTCCCTTTGACAAAATTTGTTTTTGCTGCCTAAAGAGGTCAGACCATGGCATCACCTACAGGGTGTTTTATATCTTCAGCCCAGCAGTGTCCTTGCAAGGTGCCTGTCGACTGCCCTCTGGAAGGAGGTGTGGGTGGCAGACGGCCTTCATGAAACACCAGTAAACAACAATGAGCTGAACTGACACATGCTGCTGATGAAGGGGGAAAAATAGCGAGACTCTCCTGTTTTGTTTAGAATATGGTGCAAGAGAATGCAGGCTTTCCTTTTGGTTCGAGTTGGGTTAATGTGATTTCTGTTCCGCCTGTCGGTTCCAGAGACCCAGCTTTGTGAGCCGTGGTCAGGTGAAGCCTGGACTCAGACCCCTATGGCCATTAGGGTGGAAAGAAGACAACCCAATAAACAGAGAAAAGCTTGATGTGCACAGGTCACTGCACAACCAGCAGTCAAAAAGCATCTTACCCTGGAGACTATAAAAGCGATAACATGCAGTGGGAATCTGAGCGCCTTAATTACTGGTCACTCCGTGACTGAGGAGATGCTACACAGATTCTGAGTAAAACTGTGCTGGCAGCCCAGTTTTAAGCACAGACAAGAAGTTGGGCATGTGAGCATATCTTAGCTCTCTCCATACTGTAGACTGTAAATAAAGGGGGATAGAGAGATGGATTGACATGCTGAGGTTAAATATGATATAGTGCATCTTTTCCTGTTTACCAACCTCACCCTAGGCTTCGCCATTTCCTATGCAAGCTATTTGGCCCTTTTAAAAGCACCGAGAGTGGAGCCAGGAGTAAATCTTTAAGGATTTGACTTGCAAAAAGCACCTCATATATTGTTTATGAAAAAAACAGCAAAGGTTCCCCTCCCTTCACCTGCCTCCGAGCATGTTAGTTTTATTTACTTATTTTTAGACATGCACTAGTTAGGCACAGGCATACTTGTCTGACTACATCTTTACAAATAAAGATAGACTGTGTCCTCATCTGTCATGTTTCATAAGGAGAGTCAAAACTATTCTATTCACGTTAAAGATTCTTGGGTGACATTTTCAATTGAGTCAAAGAAGCAGTATTTTGTACTTTACCCCTAAAGAAAGGACACAAAATGGGGGTAGGATTTAATAAAATGCGGAAAGTTCCATCATAACATTGAAATATTATTGGGAAAAAAAGACTTGTCACCATGTGTCAACTTGATCCACCCTGCAGAAACCTCCTTTTGTTACGAACATATGGAAGAAAAGGGGAGAGTGGGAAAATTACCCTCCATAATTGGCATCCTGATCAAGGACAGCCATGGCAGCTGAACAATACAACCTTTAATTTATCAGAACTCATTATGAGCTACTGCTATAATGCCAGAGGATATTAGAATAAATAGTGACAGAGAGCAGGGGAATCAAACACTCTGCCGTTGAATGCTTTTGTTGACTGCGAGCACAACTCAGAGGAGTGACAGAAGGAGAGTGTAAGGGTGTGTGTGCGAGTATTTGTGCGTGCACGAGAGCGTACTTGATCACAGTTCATCCCAATCATGACCTTAACGGATAAACATGACATTGAGCAGAGGAGGATATTAATAGGCAGAGATGCCCTCTCCCTTTGTGTTGCTTTGATTGTAACAGTAAGGAGCAGAGGAAGAGGTGAGTTGACATAAGGGCCCGGGGACGCCATTTCGTGCTTAAACACATGCGTCCTCTACAGGAAGAGCCTGTTCTTCAACAGATGATGGACGCCTTACAGCTGAGTTGTCAACTTTGACGTCTGGAGTTGATGCCGTGGAACAACACGAGAAAGCCACTTTGGCTGTATTATTTATCTGTGCACAGGTGCTTTTTCAGAGTCAGCACCATGCAACAAACAAGAGGAACAAGAGGGGCACCCATCAATACATAATCAGTGTGTGTTTGTGTACAGACAAGATGTGTGGAATGGAGAGTTTACACAAGTTAAGTCACTATAACAGCATAAACATCCATCCATCAATCCATTCTCCACTGCATATCCAATAAGGGTCGCAGGGGGTTGGAGCCCATCCCAGCTGTCATAGCGTGACACTGGACAGGTCACCAGTCTATTGCAGGGATAACACATGGGGACAGACAACCATTCATGTTCACACTACTTAACCTGCTATGCATGTCTCTGGACAGGAGAAAGCCGAGTGCAAGGCAACTTCAAACTTTTAAGATTTTTCTATATCTCTGCTAATGCAACCTAAGCTACCAGAACCAAAATGTGTCTCTTTGTTTAAAATCTTAGTTTAGCGGCAAGAAATATTTTAGCATCTCTTTTACAAAAATGTAGTAGTTGTACCAATACAAGTAGATTTACATGATTCTTGATATCTAATTTCATACCACTGTAAAAGAAAACCATCTTTGTTCCATTTAGCCTATGGAAGATGGTTTCATGACAACAATGAAAGCAGTCTAAGAAGAAATGCAATGTGCATTTTGGGATAACAATGCAAAGTAGTTCCACAGCTGACTCTTACTGCCTTTTCTTATCAACGAGGTGTGGCGGAGCAGCGGCAGCTGCACCAGTCGCCATCTTCCATCTGTAGTTGCTTTTCCTGTGCTTGTGGGTGTCCCTTCTTCTGTATGATACCACTCAGTTATAAGCAAAAGAACAGAGTATAAATAAAGCCTCCATACCATTGGTAGTGCTACCTTAGTAGTAGTTATGGTATTAAAAAAATTAAAAATTACTGTTGTATTTTTCATTTCTGTTATCAAAAGATATCGAAAAGCATTAAATGTATCGATTCTGGTGGCATCTGTTATCACATTGCTTTATGTCCAAAAATAAAAAACAAACAACAGAAAATAAAAGAAATAAAATTATGCTTAATCTGAACATATATACAGTATATCTGATGTAATCCTGAAATCGCTGTCTCTGGTTTAACATATTCAGTCTAGCGTTCATCTGCCCACTATTCCCTATCAATTATTTCCCTCAAACCTCTGAGTAAACTGTTGCTTGATACACTTACTGGGAAACTAACATTCTTTTTTGACTTTGTTTAAGAGCAAAACAACAAATGAAAAAAAAAAAACCCTTGCAATGGTCAGCCAATATAAACAGGCCCAAACCTAAGTTTTTCGTTGGTTTCAGAGGAGTGGAATAAACCCATCCTTAAACTGATAAGAAGAAGAATTTAACCCTACTTTGTCTTTACATTTTTTTCTGTTCATTCTTTGCATCATGACACAAATATGGAACAACACACCCTTCCACTCCTTCCGGCTGCTTATTACCAGAAATGATCTTTTGTAAAGTTTTTTTTTATTTTTTTAAGTGAATAAAAGAATTAAGAGCAATACAATAACACAATCTACTGCACTAAACAGATGATTGGCATTTATCTTCAGGCAGCTGATCAAGCATGTGTCAAAGAGAGAAAACTGCCTTTGACGAAGACAAATGCATGACATATTCATCATTTTTACGCATGTTGCATTGTTCTCAATCAGTGCATAAACACCGGACTATATTACAATCACATCCCATGTAAGCCACCAACCCAAAAATCTTCAATCAGTAAAAAAAAACAACAACCCACAAATGTGTGCATTTAACTGTAGCCACTGGCAAATGGATGGGCACCACTTTTAAAATGATATACAAATTATATATGCATCTATCAAGAACTGCTCGCAGCAAACTGGATGAGCAGTAGTTTGGGTTTATTACGTGACACTACAAACACATTAACTCGCTCCATGTTTAGTGTTCAGAATGACCCTTGCTCTTGAGCTTTTTCACCCTATAACGGAAGGGTTCATCGACAAATTCACACAAACAGTGTTACTGTTACGTGTATGCGCACAGCACCTTTGTTTAATCTGCCTGTCCCTGACTTGCCTCAGTTCAGTCTCATTTCTTCCCTGCACACACTGAAAAAGCTCCTCCACAGCCAGGCAAAGACTCTTCTCTCCTAATCTCCTGAAACACCAGTACAACACAAAGATGTTCTTCTGAGCTTCTGTGAAATATCTGTGAAATTAGTGAGAAGTGCTCGAGTCTCTGCGCAGAGCCTCTTCTCACCTGGAAAATGAGCCTGTGCATTTACCATCTACCTTGATACAGGTAAAATGGACGGCACATGGACACGGCAACTGAAGTGGTAATATACTTCTTGTAAGGGATCAAATTGTCCTCAACACCCCTCCCCTCTTTATTACCCAGGCTACTTCACTAGTAGCGGTGAGTGGCTTCATTGTGCAGCTGGTAGTCCATCTCTCATTAGTTGCTAGTGTGTGCGGCAGAAATGGGCCAAGACAGGTTTTTATGGCTAATCTGATATATGGTGTCGAAGACAGTGCAGTCTGGCCCCAGACCAGGATACAGACAGAGGTCATCGGGGTCCAGGTCAGAAAAACGATACACTTGCTCTCGCACACATAAACATGCACACGCATTACACTGCGGTGATTGCATTGAGCGATAATCTGTATAACTGAACATATCATGTTTGCACAGTATAGATAAAAATGTCATATTTTTAATATCTGCGACATCCATTTGATGTAATATAACAATTCAGCGTCAAAAATGCTTTTACCAGCTCATAATACATAAGTAGAGGCTATTTAGAGGTGCAGAGATCACTAATCATCCACTGAGGCCTAATGCTGTCATTTGCACCTCCACACATGGCCCCTCCAATTATGCCACCAAAATTCAAACCTCTATACACCCACACACCCTCACACATTACAAGGACAGGACACAGTGGCGACTGACACTCAGTGCAGGAGCTCATTATCACCTTCCGCTGGCTGTGAATGGCTTCCTGTCCTGGGCACCGTGGAGGACTTTGGTTGCAGCCCTTCTCTTCTCGTAGCAAGGGAGGGGCGCATCCTCTAGTTTATCTGGCTCTTGGCCCTGGGCCTCAGCACTAGCCTCCTCAACACTACAGGAGCTGCTCTCTAGCATGAAGACATGATCCGAGAAGAGGGCAAGTCTACCAGTCAAAGCTGGCAGGTATAATTGCACTGAAAATCACTCTAAATATGCTCCTTAAGGATCCCAGGGCATGGGAGATGTCAGCCTCAGTCCCATGCAGTGAAATATGTTAAGAGTGGAGTCGAGCTCTCTTTCGGTCTGCCATGCACAAATACACACTTCTCATACTCGCCCACATTCGACTGCACACTAACGGGGAGCATTTTGTGTATGTGCGTTCATACAGTAGATACACATATACACAGAGACCCATACACACGCAGACACACACACACACACACATTTAACAGAAAGAGGACAGATGAAGCTGTAGGGCTGATTCTGCAGGTTTTCCTGCTGGCATCAAGTCCACTCAACTGCGAAGACATTTCCTCATTAGCCAACCTCAGCTTTAGACAGCTGTGGGGCTCAGAGAGTGTTCATAACTGTATATATGAAGGTGTGCACAGCAGGCATGTGTGCGTGTGAGAGAGCAAGGATCATAGCATAGTGTAAAAGTAAGTGTTAGTGTGTGTGTGTGTGTGTGTGTAAAAAAAAGTGAAGGCAAGGAAAGACGAAAGAGGCAGACGGATTCTCGAAAGTAGAAGAAAACAAAAACAATCAGATCAGAGTACAGTAGATTTGCAGCGGGTGCACTTCAGTGGTGGTAAGAGGTCTGCCAGCTTGACCTGCATCTCTGACCCACGTTTTTTTGTGTTGCTAACCCTAACTGTCAGAGGTTTTGGGCTCTGTGTCCTATGCTTCCCAGCCCAGGCTAAGCTATGTTCCAGAGCCAGTCAGAGTCAAGGCCAAGATCAGAGCTCCGAGTGAGGTGCTACATGTTTTAGCCTGCCCTGGCCCCATTGCAGAGCAAGAGAGATGAAGGGATATGTGTGAGATAAATCACTAAGTGCCTCACCTTGGGTCACCGATCACACCAAAGGCCACCAGCAATCTCTATTTGAGGCACTGCATTTGCTGCTTCAGGGCTTTGCTCTCTGGCCTTGCTATAAATCAGCATACAACATCTTAACCCCATCTCTCCCTGTTCTTTATACCCCCATCCAAACCCACCCCTCCCCATTACTAAAGATTACATTAAAACTGTAAAACTGCGTCAGTTTATGAGACGCTTCCAAATAAAATAACGAAATAGCACAAACTATGGGTACTAAACCTAATTTTATTACATGAATTAAGCTGGTATTAGGTAAATATGCTCTTTAATTAAACAGAATATATTTAATCTAGCATCTGCAAAAGCAAACAGAGTGCCAGACGCATTACAGCTCGCAGCTTCCTTCACTAATAAATCTTAAGCTATGGCATAATAACTAGACTGTTAAATGTGATGCTGTGTCAAGATGAACAAAAACACTAAGAGGAAAATACTGCAGTGACGTGACTGCTATAAAAATATTAGAAAACTGATAATCACAATGAGATTGGAGTCTTAAATTGTTGTTTAATTTCCTCTAAAACACTAATAGTGAAGTTCATGGAAATCACTACAATACTGATAAAATATAATTGGTGCACAGATACAAGTTCCACCTTGAAAAGATAAAGCCCATAACTCTCAGCATACCTTACTAAGCTACATGGTAGATGAAGAGCACAGATGCAGATTTTAATAAATGGTAAATAATGTTTTTCTTTTCTTTTTATTACAGACAAACCAAGGTTTATGTTTAAGAGCAGGCATAATGCCAGTAGTCCTGTCAAGATTCTTTCTGCCCTTTGTCCTGCTTTAAACTGTCCTCTCTTAACATGACACAGACCCTTCTCCAGTGAAAAGGCTTTAAGGAAGGAAGAAAGAGAGATCGTATCCTGGGAATAATAATTGTCAGTGTACCCCAATGTGTTTCAGGTACTTGACGTTGTGGATACGCTTACGTAACTTCACTGTAAATTTACAATATCTAAAATGTTAAAATATATACTATGAAATTAAACTATTACATCATACCAGCCCTTGGATCATTAATATCAGCCAAACGTTTCACCCCATTTCACATATTTATTATTCATCATATCCAAAACACGGATGTTTATGAATCATTTTTGACCACAAGTAATGTCAAAAAACACGCCTAACCCATTTACACGCTCCAAAGTCATAAATGAACATGGTTTGGTTAATTTAACATGACGCTAGCTTGAGGAAACAAAAAATAACAAAAAACACAAATAAATAAATAAACAAATAAATGAAATGAAAACTGTTTTAGCCAGTTTTTGCTTACAAATGGCAAATGTTCCAATAAAACTTATATTTCTGGGAAAAATCTGAATGCTTCTGAGATTTCTTTTTTAAACATATATCTAAAAAAGTCAAAGTCAAATTTAAGCACACCAAAAGCTTCCACATGCACGTGACTAGCTTTTCCGACACATCTTTTTTGACTTTCCCCACCTATGTTTGACTTAAGTCAGCAAACTTAGAGACACCAATCTTTTTGAGAAAAGGTGTGCTATAAAAACGGGGAAATCATACTTATGGAGCTACCTGCCTGGAAACTCTTTGTCCCCAGCCTGTCCAAAAGACAGTCTGTCAGGCTTGTACTGCCCTAAGTGTGACTGTTCTCCTTCTCTTCCATTTCCTCCTTCTCTCCTCAGGTGTCATAATGGCAGCAGACCAGGCCTTGATGGAGGTGAGATGGGAGCAATAAAGAGTGATCCACAGGGAGCAATGCGGGGGTGTCACATGTATGGCATTGCTGTATCACTATGGAACAGCAGGCCTTGGTGCTGCAGGAGAATGCTTTTACACTGAAGGAATGCTGCAGGTGATACATACAATTACATGACATCTAGAACCCTGACAGGCTGACACCCACAGACTTCAGCCATGTTTGTATGTGTGCGCATGTGGGTGTGAGCATATAACTGTGGGTTGCAAGGTAGAGAATGAACAACAACAGCATAAGTGAAGGAGGAATGAGGGTCCAAATTTATTTTCCAGAAAAACGAACATCCTATTAAGACTGGAAAATCAGTCGTTTCACTCTCAAAAGGTTCTACTTTAGCCATTCAGGAAGAATGCTAATAATAATCAGAACGCTTGGGCAGGAAGGATAAAGAATTTCAAGGAAGGATAAAATACTATGGCGCAGTTTGGCTTATAATGTGCTCATGATTGAGGGAAAAAAGGGTACAGTTGAGAAAGTGTTGCAGAGAGGAGAGAGAAGTAAATACTAAGAGTAATTTTGCTTCTTCTATTAACCTGATGTGATTACAATAGCCTGATGGGCTGCCTTATTTCATGGAATATCAAATTCAAAAGTGGCTCAGAGGAAGGACTCTGCAAAGAGGGGGAAGGGACCACATGTCTTCTCGTGTTTACTTTTTCAAATGACCAGCAGCCCTGTATACATATATATATACATATACATATGTATGTATATATCCACACATGTATATATACATACAGATTAAGATTTTTGATTATATTTGCTGTAAATGACATATTACAAACACTAAACCAGTAGCTCATTTTCATTATTATTAGTAAAGTAAAGTGAAAAAAAAAAATAAGCATGTTTCATTTTCTCCCCATTCATCCACAACAGTCCAGCGATGTTAACTGTAGGATTTCAGAGAGCCAATTGATTTTTCAGGCATAAGGTCAATGTTTATGGATGGGTGGATACAGGCTGCAGTGAAAACAGTTGTTCCACTTTAGCAACTACAGGAAAGCATGTGATCAACACAGATTTCATGGCTTGTGGCTTTACCTTGTTGGTTTTACCATAGTATTTAGTGTAACACACATCACTCTTTTCCTCATGTAGTCACTCGAATTCTGCAGTTTCTTTTCTGTCTCTCTCTCTGTCGCATTTAAAAACTGCCATGCCTACAGCATTATATTGGTTTGCAGTGATTGATTTTTTCCCTTTAAGCCTGTCTTAAAGTGTATCTTTGTAGTTAGACGTTAAAATATTTAGTTCCTTTTGAAACGTAACAGAAAAAGACTTTCAAAGTCACAGAGAAAAAAGTATATGAATTAACGAATTTCTAACCACATTTGTCATAAATCATTATTAAGGCCACAACAGTTTAAAGATAGAGCTGGATTAAATTGTTTAGAATGAAGTTCATAGGTACATGGAGAGCAAATCTAAACAATTTCTACCAATCCAATATGCAGAATAACAGCTGCTACTTTACAGTGTTACATTTTCATTAGAGGATAAATTGACCATTTAGTGGACAAAATTGATTTAACGGTAGCAAAATGTCAACTAACTAGTTGAGATTTTTTTGTAACTAGCTGTAACATGTTTGCATGGGATCTTCTAAATACAGGAAGTGGAAGAATAAGAAGAGGAAGGGGGGAAAAGACACAGCTACTCTGTGTTAATTTAAAGAATTAATTCCATCCACTGGAAAAACTGGACTTGTGTTGCCTCATTTCACCAATGTACCTCAGACATTTCGTCCACAGTTTTATAACACTTAAAAACACTAAAAAAAATGCAGCTGCCCTGTGATGTCTAGAGGAAATGAAGTTAGAAGGCAAACTCATCATTAGTCTTTAGATGAAATCAGATGAGAGTGAGTGTTCAAGCATCGTTATCCAGACTGGGCTTTTATGAGCAAACACTGTGCCGTTGTATAGTATGGGATGCATAATAAGCACCTCTACCCTCTGGGAGAGTGCAGCCATCAGTGCGGCTGTGCTGTGTTGTGATAAACCTCCTCTATCAGCATGTATCTACATTAGCTATCAGCTCTCTGGGTGTAATAACAGAATAGGACACCACCTCACCGGCTTTAGAAGAAAACCCTCAAGAGCAATAATAAAAAAGTGCATCAGTTTTCAGCTTGGCAATTATGTTCTTTCCATATTATGACAAATTTTTCACGAAAGTGTCACAGCAATCATTTTCTATGCAGTGTGAAATTCACAAAGGGGGTTCACCTTGCCAAATAAAAAAAACAACAACAAAAAGCTATACTGCACGTATCAGAAGACATGCAGATACTGCGTGTGTGTCTGCATGTGCACTACTAGGTAGGACTGCAGGGTGGAGCCGTGAGATAGGATGCCACCTATTATTTAAACTGAAAGATCTCACTCCAGCATCCAGTGACTGCTGTGTGTTTCACCAGCCAAATTAATGCCTACGACTTCAGTTTCATTAAAAAAAATGCTAAAAAATGCTACTGTTGAGTGCAGTGCTACCCTCCCTAAAAATCAAATGGCACAGTATAGAAAATCTTGCTTCCATTTCACCAATGTTGGATTCCTGCTAACTACAATACAGGTAAAAAAATGCAATCTATTTTCCTTCTTTGTCCCCTAAACCAACAGATGGCCACCCCTCCCTAAGCCTGGGTCTGCTGGAGGTTTACTTCCTGTTAAAAGGAAGTTTTTCCTTCCCACTGTCACCAAAACGCTTGCTAATAGGATGGTCACATGATTGCTGGGGTTTTCTCTGTTTTATTTGTATTATTATAGGGTTTTACCTTAGAATATAAAGTGCCTTGAGGCAAAGGTTGCTGTGATTTGGCACTATATATATGGAATTGAATTGAAATGTATTTATTGTTTGAACTAATCTATACATCAGTTTTGGCATATGTGTTGTTCAATATGCACTGATACGAAAACTGCTTTGAATAATTTAGATATGTTGATAAAACCATTGTTTACCATATTCTTAACACTGTCGACAGGACATGCAGCAAAGTATAAAGAGGTGTAGACAGTGGTGCAGTCAAGCAGTGTTTTCGCAGTAGCACGGTATATTGCTAACTATTTAAGTACATTGCTGAAAAGTTAATAAACAATGACCCCTTTGTGTTCCCACTCCGTGATGATTGGCTCCACTGAGTCTGTGAGTGAATGAGCAGAGAAATGGGGGTGTACCGAAGAAAACTGATTGACCTAAAACCAGACAGCTTTCACATTATGCGGCTGATGTTTTTCTGCTTTCTCCATGTTGTCCTTCAACTGACCTACATCTTTCATGCTTTGGCCCTCTAAAATTAACTTTTGTGCCACATGTTAGGAAGGTGACTATTACATGCAACCCGATGTCTGCTACCCTTTAACTGGCTGTGAAATAAAGAGCAGAACACCTCTGTTTTTAGGGTCCAAGGGCTAACAGAAGGGCCAATTTAAAAAAAACAACAACAAATTTTCCAAACATTATTTTATTGAGATCTTTACTACCTAAAAAAAAGATAGTAAACTCCATAATCCAGTTTTAGGCCTTGAAATCAACACGTGGGTCTGATTTGGTGTGGTGTAAGGGGAAAAGAAGCAGAGGAGAGGGTGGAGAGAAACACCACATACAGGGTGTTTACAGATCTCTCCAGGCTCACCACATGAGATTACAGTCTAATGTTTAACAGACCAATTAAGGTTTTTATAGAACATGGAGCCTTTGTTGCAGGAGGGCTGGCACAGCATTTCTTTACTCTCTCTGTGTTTGTGGATTCGGCACTTAAACACTTTCATTCTAAACTTACAATCACATTCTTAATAAGGTGCGAAGAAATGCAGGTATTGATCAAAACAAAATAATGTAAAGATAGAGGCAGAGGACAAGGAGGTTTAAGTGAACTACAGCGAACCCTTTATATAAAGTGATCGACAGACTTCAGAGACACTTTTGTGGCACAATAAAAGTGAGAATAAAAGCTACAAGTACTTTGTAAGAGATTTCCTTGCAAGGCACAGGTAGTTTGGAGGCTACAATTTGGAGTGCAGCTTCAGTGGGTGAAAAAGGCATCCCACAACAGTCACCAGCAGAGAGGATCACTACAATGTTAAGAACACAGGCTTCCACTCTGCTTCTCCCCACTGGTAGGCCTAATCCCCTTGGTAGAAGTCTGAAGCATGGGGGTTGTTACCACACAAAACCACAGGAGGAGCAGATTGCCCTCCTGTGTCACAGTCTGACGGGCTCAGCCTGGCGTTTCAGGAGGGTGCACGAAGGATGCCTCAGCACACAACACAAGCACATAGAATAACCGTGTCTGCACTTTTTTTTTTACTTTCAACATCTACTTGAAATGTAACTAGATCATGCAAAATACATATCTTCAAACATACAGAACATGGGTGCATGACATCAGCCATTCTGCAGGCCGCTTTGCAGCCCACCTCCACACAGGCTGCTGTAAGTGAATCGGTTGTTCTGTATTGATACCTTCCTGCTTCTTCCCCTGACCCTTCCAGCAGGCAGGCACACTCCTCCCACCTTTTGCTTTTCAAGTATGCTTGAAGATGAAGAGTTTCACAAAAGAAACACCACCAGCAAATATAAAACCAAGCAGAAAGTAAAGGATAATTGAACGGTTGGTATGTTTTTTGCTTATTGTGTCCTCTGTAAAACTTAGGCTGGTGTAATGTCTGAATAACAGATTTTATCAGTACAATGAAATATATACAATGCAATGATTTTTGAGATATGTGTCAATACAAAAATACTGTTTGACAGTGAACGTCATATATTTTTCCTCTAGTATTTCCTCTAGTAATGCAATAAACACAGATAGCGGCTAAAATATTTGCAGTCATGTTTAGGCATTAATGATCACTAATGCTTTTGGTTGAATGATAGTCCAGCATTTTTCTTTCTTAACATAATAAGTTTGTATCTATAGAAACATTCACAGCAGCTTCATTTGCAAGAACAAAAATATGTGCAGATCTGAAAGAAAATTGTATTTAACAACCAATATGTGTGGGATGAACAATTTAAGGTTGTTAAACTTGTTTTAAGGTACATTTTCACAAATATGCACTTATGTTTCAAGTTGTGGTGTGGCTTTATTAATATTTGCAAAGTCCTTCAAAACTTCAACCAAACATTTTGTTACCTGCGCTTACACAAATGATCAGGAGGTTCACCTTTCTATTCTGAAGTCTTGCAAATCATTGTAACATTTATAGCCAAGTCTTGCTTTATTACCTAGAATTCCAAAGTTCGTAGATTTACGTGCTTTGTTTCATATTTCCAAGGGTGCTGTTTAATGCGACATATATTAATTGTGCTTATACTCATGTCATTGAAATTTAAATATATATATATACTACTCAATTTTCTGCATCGGCTATAATAGCATACCCTTTAAAACACCCTAGAAAAAGGCCAAACAAATATAATTTCACTGTGATGCTGGTAGCCTCGCTATTCATTTTATTTAAATATCACCATAGGTGTGATCGAGACAGATTTATGGTTTGAAGATTCTGTGTTGTGAAATATTCTCCTTGACATTTATAAAAGACAGCATTTAAATGAGCTCAGTCCAAAGATGAGTCTTTAGAGTATATATAGACTGTAGTTTTCTCCACAGTGATGAAGTAGGGAAGCACGATGTTTGAACCAGGTGTAACATGCAGGTGAAGAAGGAGTGGGCAAAAGCTGCTCTCTCTGTGGTCATGTTCTAGCTCCTCTCTCTTTGCACTAAGGTCTGTTATCAACCCAGATGATGTAGGGAGATATAATGGTGTGTGTGTGTGTGTGTGTGTGTGTGTGTGTTATTTTAGACTTTAAATTACAGCATCCTAATAGTAGGGTGTAGTCCTTCATTCCAAATCAGCAAAGGTTTGCAAAAAGTTGGAAACAGTGCTTCACTTTATGCTTACAAGACTCAAATCATGTATTCAAACCAACTTTGGAGGAAAACATTTATATGCATAGTATGCTTTTTTTCTGCCACTGGAACTTTTGTACGAAATTATCAGAATTATCCACAGGGTCCACATTGCTGAGCCATGTACTGTGTGGACAGACTCAGTGTTTGACTCTCTTTGGCTAACTAGGGTCTACAAACCTTTCTAAGGTATAGTACATGAGTCGTTGAGGACCTTAAAATGAGGACTCCTACTGGTAATTGTCACTAATTGTTCTTCCAACTACTGAGGTCTTCATCGCCATTCATTGAGTGCATATTACTACATGGTGCACAGTAATGACATGCTCCTTTTTGGAAGCATGCTGTAATGGTAGGCTCTTTATCCAAACCAATTGTTTAGCTAAAAACGCTGCCAAGATTTCCATTTTTTTGCTCTTTTCGCTGCAGTATAGATGACTAGTTTCAAATCTGTTAAGACTCATATTCTTTACTGGGTCAAAGACGAAATGTTTTCCAGTGTGTCTACATGACAAAGGGCAACAGACGTGTCTGCAACTTGCTTATTCTTTATTGTTTTTTGTAATTTTGTAAACAACTAACAATACACAAAGAAACCTTATCAGGTAACTGTGAAGAAGGTGGGTAGAATATTTATAGACTGACTAGGATTTCAACAAATATGAAAATCGGAACAAAAAGTGCAATAGCGATCATATGAGAAGAAACGATCACCATTTAATTGCCTTAATTTACACCCTATGTGACAGCTGTACATGTATGATCTCTCATGCCGAGTCCACCAGGACCCAGGACATATATATGAACAGTCATTCACCTGTTTTCAGGTAAGGACATCAGTTTATGCAAATGTTCGCCATCTTCTTGAAAACGATGTCTATTTACCCAAACGTGCACCTGTTTCTTCGATAAAGACCCAGCATGAAAGTGCTGCAGAGCCCCCTGCTCTGCTACATATGACAATAGTCTGGTCTGCCAGGGTGCAAAGCACAACAACCTCTGCTCCCAAATTAGACCTACCACTGAGCCCACTGACAATGGGATGCTGAGATGCAATTACCAAAAAAAACCTACCACCCCTTCACCGAGCCACCCATACATACACACCCATTCACTAGCACCCCCTTTCTATGTACACCCCAAATAACCACCGACTCCACACTTCTCAAAAAATTCCTCCCCTTTTCTCTTTCCTACCCCTTCTTCCCCCAAATTTCACCCACTTTGGAATCCACAGGCAACAGGAATCTGTGTGTTTTGTTCTATGCATCTATAGGTGTCAGTTGTGCTAACAGCACCGCTGATGCCAGCCAAGTCAAGGTGTCCGAGTCCCTTTAAGTCAAAATCCCGCTGGGCGGACACCTCTGTTATTTAGCACCTTTTTCTCCCCTTATAGTCTCGTGTCTCTCTTTCTCTCTCATTATCTTTTTTTTTATATCTTTCTTTATTCTTTTCAGATTCTGTCATCCCTTGATCTTCTGGATGCTGCAGTTACACTCGAGGTTGCGCTGGGAAAGGGGAAGATAATAGGAAACAACGTGAACACGTTGGTGGGAGCATAAAGGTGTTGACGTGAGGGAGAAAGAAAACAGCACTCAGAAGTAACCTTTAAGCAACATGGTCATTAACACCTCCATTACAAACCATTCTGTATGAGCAGCTCTATTAGTCATTCAGAGCCCACGCTTCTCTTCAAGACAGCCATACATTTCTTTTCTTTCTTTTTTTTGAGCAAGACAGCTGGATAGTAGAAAAGACCTCTTTGTTTTCTTTTAAACAACACAGTCATCATCATCACTACCACCAGCTGTTAGATTGGCTCTTGCATTAAACTGATCTGCCTGAATTCATTTACACAGTCAACTGTAAACTATGATATGGCAGGTCAAAACTGAACAGCTAGTCCTCGAAAGAAAATGTTACAGCAAGTAAAATTACCTCATTAAAATGTCACAATTTCACAAAAGAAGTATAAATTAGGTAGTTTAATAAAAAATGAAGCTGTGAAGGCGTAACAAAACGTAAACCAATATTTGCCCATTAATTTATTTTTTATTTTCCTTAAATGAAATAACAAAAGCTATCCACATTTTCAGTAATATTATCCAAATTGTGCTTCTAATCACACATTTACGTCTTGTATTTACCTATTTTGGAACTTGCCAATCCATTTTTGAAAAAGCACCTTTTCCTCCTCACCTTTATTAAAGCCACAATAGTTCTTAAACTGAATACTTGTTTTTTCTATGCAATTCTACTAAAACTTCACCCATTCACCCAAGTTGTTTCATAATTCAAATGGAAAAAATTAACAAGACAAGGAGTCATTAACACCTTAACCAGGTGTAACGGAAAAAGTGATTTGTTAGAGGTCTGAAAATAGGTCCTCTTTCCCTACTCATAATTACAGCTTTGAAACATATTATCTTACAGGTAAGGATTTAGAAAGGTCTTCCACACAGTGCTAACAAGGCCTACTGAAACTCCAAAGGACCATGCATAAGTCTTAATTACATAGGTGAATATTACTACCCATCAACCCCTGCTGCTTCAATATTAATTACTATACAACAGACATTTTATCTCACCCATTTTTTTTCTGGCTTTGCCTATTACAAAGTTAACTTTCTCTCACTTTAATTCTGAGTCATATACAGCATATTTTTAATTCCTGTAATAATGGCATAAATGTCAGACAATTCAGCGCAGAAATAACATAGACAATCATTTAAAAAAGTAAAATAACATACCAGTGTGTGCCCACTAGATGAAAAACAGTCATTCAGCATAGTAAAAGTTTTGCTCGATGACTTGTGGAGGAAACTGTACAACAAAATGTATTTACCTGTTAACAATTCTAAACTATTTGAGATGTTTTAAGTTTTTAGTACCAATACATAGTATGCATTTTTGCTATTGTAGATTTCTTGAAATATGGTGACATTCATATTTCATTCACATTCCACGCAAGCGGATTCTTTTCTTTTACACAGCAATAGGAAAATTATATATATATTATGTCAACTTTGGTTTATTCTGATTTTATATATTATATCTGGGTTTAATCATTGCCAAACAAACAAAATATATAAAGTATATGCGACTTTTATAAAGCACAACAAAAATGGGTATGTGCAAATAGGAGCACAACCAAGGACCACACAAATCCATGCACCACACCTAAACATCTTGTGAAAATATGAGCAAAGTCAATTTCAGCCGGGGTCGTGCATGGTGATGCTCTCTCTGATATTGTAGTGGTCACGGTCTGTGTGTATGTGCTGTGGATGTGAGTGGATCCAGCCAGGGGAGTTAGTGCAGGGGTGGAGGTGGGATGGGGTGCTGCTGGATGGGCCGAGGGTTTCTTTGAAGTCTGGATTCCAATTAAACCCCTGACTGAGTTCTAAGCGCACAAGAAAAATGACTGGGGTACATGACATGGCCAGGTCCCCTCGTCCAGCCAAGCCTTTCCATTTTAGCCTCTTTGTCTCCATGCAGCTCCTAATATTTATGATCACCCCTCCTAACATAACCCCCACATCAGGCCTACCTCCCGCCCCCCCCCCCCCCCCAATCCAATAGCAAAAAGAAAAAAAAATCTGGATGGGACTTGAAAACAAGGATGGCAGAGAGGAGAGTCGCAGTCAGACCCCGAGGTTTCACTGTTCAATGCAACTGAGAATACTTGAGGTATGTCCAAACAGAAAGATTAGGTGAAAGTGGAGCAAACAGAAGAGGTAGAAGACAAAGACAAAGTAAAAGACAAGGACAGAGGCGAGTGCAATGTGTAGAACAGGAAGAATAGCCTTTTAGAATTATGCATATTATTGAGCAATACAAAACTAGGGATCTTGAACTACTCACCAAAGATTTCCATTTATTTGACAGTAGGTTTTTATTATTATAAACTTTCCTGTAAGCACTGATTTCCATTTATTCTAACTGGAAAACAAAAAAATAATTTAATAAAAAGATCAAACTCAGTAAGATCTATCCTGTGCAACACATGTGGCTAAGCCTATTAGAATTCATGTCAATAACAACAAAAAAAAAGTAAATCAAAAATAGAGGATGCTTTTTCTTCTTCTACTGTAGGCTCACTTGTCTTTTGATTAGCAATTCCTAGAACGACAAGTACCACGTTTGATGAAACAATCATTTTACGTAACAAAGCAACACAACAGCAGTAATTTTCAGTAATTCTGATCTCACCAGCTAGCCCCTCACAGTGAAAAGCGGTGCATGGAAGGGGACTCTCGCACAATGCCAATCTACCTTAGAAAGCACTGCGATACATCTTTACAAAACCAGTATCTGGCTGTTACTCCGCACAGTTTTGTTTTCTCTTGAAAAAGTGGTGGTAAAACAGTGAATGTGCACCTTAGCTGGGGGACATGTTTTTTGTTGAAAGCGAATGGAGAGAAATGGTGGATTTCAGAGGTATCAGTCCTGCAAGGCAACCGCAGGCAATTCATACAGTACATGGCACTCCGTCTAAAACACACTGCAGCTTTTCTGTTTTTATTTCTGCACCTTCCGCACATGAATTCCATTCTCTCGCACGCTCAGAACAACACACAGTAGGTAACGATACATACTCCATAATTCATTCAGCATTGAATTTCATTTCCTTTTCTTTCTCTCTCTCTGTCTTTTCACCCATACCCTACCACACAGACATACAAAGTGCAAAAGTACAAACGTGTATTGTTTCTCTTCGAACTAAGTAGTCAAACATATAATAACTCAAATACACAACTAAACACACAAACATGCTCTGAAATAAAATACTGAAAAGTGTCATAGACACCTGGTCAAATGCTTATATGATTCCCAAAGGAACCAGCCTGAATAAACTACTTCCTGCGGGAAAGAAAGAAAGAAAAAAGAATGGAGGCAGCAGGTTTGAGCAGAAAGATGAGGTTTATATGATGTCTGTTCTCAGCACAGATGGAGCTGGAGATGGGACGAAGCAAGAAGGGGTTAAGACTGGGAGCCAGCAACCTTTTATCACACTGGAGGGAGACAGGGAGCTGAGAGGCGTAGAGTGGTAAATATTTCAAGATGATAGGTGACATAAACAAAAGGTTTACTCTCATTCCCACTTTTTAAGTTGCAAAATTTGGGGCTGGTAATTCATAACATGCAGGCCTCGCTGACACACTAATATGGCACTGAAGAATAGGGCCCTGCAACTCGACACACAAAAAAATATATACCGTTCATAAAACACAGTTTCTTCTGAAACGTTGCAAAAAGATTGAGTCTATTTGTTTAAAATCAGACGAATAAGCATACTCATACTCAGAGCCAAATTGCAGATTTACTATTTTAATATTAAGATAGACAAAAGTGAGAAAGAAATGCAGTAAAGGGGGTGCTATGCATGGAAGACTATGGGGACTCATGAATCTTTGCCGACTTAATCATTCAAACTTTGTTTTGACATCAGTTCTTTTCTCTTGATGTTTGAACTTTTTGAAGATTTTTTTCTTTTTTAGGCGTGTAAATGAATCACTTTCCTTTCTTCAAATCTTGGCCTCCCTTCCCCATCTGAGACATGGCACTTGGCCTCTGCTCCGTGTCAGAGAGCAGTCTGTCAGTGCGCCTGTGAAAGCCAGATAACCCTTTGATGGAGAGTACTGGTGTTTATTGTTGTCTGTACCCTCCACCTTCCCTCCAACACATATGAAGATTTATTGAAGGAGAGGGCTGAGCAGCGGGAGCCAGCACTAACATGGCAGGCCACGATGGCAACAGGAAGGGAGGCAGGAAGAACAGAGGCAAGAGGGAAACACACCAGGGGGCGATGGGAACTCCTCTGACCTGCCTGTAGAGGACACAATGCTCAGGTAGAGCAGCCATGACGGCTTTTGAGGAGGAAAAATAATTCCGGGACCGACCGTGATTGTCTTCCTCTAACAAAGGTGTGGCTGGAACGCTTAAAGGGAGGGATCTTGGACATAAAAGAAATATAGAAAGCATAGCCACCTACAGTATTGTTAAGTACAAAAAATGTGATTATGTAGCTAAATCAGTATTTACATAAAATATAAAATTGCACAACAACAGATATAGTTGCTGGGGCATTTTTTTTTTTGTAACTTTGTATGTAAAACTATAAACATATTAATATCATTCACTAAAGGGAGTGCTAAGGTACAATATTGCACCTTATACTACATGTATAAGGTTAAACAAAGCAGATGAAGCAGTGGTCTGTGCAGAAAATGGTATTTGTAGCTTTTTCATAATTTCCACCTGTGGTTTTAAAGAACGTGTTCTAACTACGATCCTACATATGCCCTCCTTTATTTCAGACATAAAGTGGCTTTTGGCTTTGAAGTACACATATATGGTGAATTGTTACAAAAAAACAGAGGGAGGCAAAACAAAGTGAGATGAGATGGACACAGAATGAAAGAGAGGGACAGAGAATGCACAGCAGCGACTCATAGTGCCCTCTTCTGCTCGCAAGCTGCATGATGCACGTTTTCCCAACTATTGATCATCAAAACACATGTGCAAAGCACCTGATAAAGGACAGAAGTCCTTCGTTTTTCTTACATTTCTGCACATGCACAATGATTTATACCCTTATTTACAGTCATAATAAAAAAATAAAAAAGCTGATGTGCAAACCTATAAACATCAACACATCAAACATCAGGTATCGAAAACATGTAGACAAGGTCTGAAGGCACCACCATTAAAAAAGGAGATAGCTAGCACTGATGCATTCATCACATGCAGTTCTTACAAGTAACTGGGCACAATTAAACTTTTTTTTTTTTTTTTTTTTTTTTGGGGGGGGGGGGGGATCCCCCTGAAAGCTTGATTTATCTTTCAGTGAATCGTGATATCTCATATAGATGATATAATCTCTCTATACAGTAAGAACACTGATCTTTGGCCCAGCTGCAACACACTGTACATATACATATGTGTGTCGTGGTCAGGCATGTTTTGATTAGAAAGCTATAAAAACTGAAAATCTTGAGCCAAATTTAATTTCTGTGAATTATCTAAAGGCTCAGTAACAATGACAATTTAATACACCTTTGATGAGATTTATCTCTTTTTTTCTGTTAACTGCATTCAGGGAAGATAAACTACTTTCACCGATGTATATTTTGCTCATATAAAAAAAACAAAAAAACAATGTCATTACAAACTGCACAAAGAAACGTAAAACACGTTGAAGATGAAGTTCTTAGACTGAAAAGAATGCAATAAGTTAGTAAGTTTTCATTGTGTGTGCATAAAAAGAAAACAATATATAGTTGCCCTTGGAGAAAATGTTTACTGTATATGTATAAGCGAGGGCTTCTTCACTGAAATGGTAAATGTGTGTACTAGAAACCAATGGCGATCAGACTTCTGTGCGGCTGTGAAATGATGACCCAATTTTAAACCCATATTTGATTACCTGGTTTTATTAAAATTGGATCCAAAGAGACCCGTTCCCCATTTGAATTTAATGAAGGCTGTGTGGCTGACAGGAGGCTTTTGATTTATACACTGTTATTAAATCCGACAAGAGAGCCAGCCAGGTAAGCAGGCAGGAGGAAGTGGAGAGGAGGGACAGAGAGAGAGAGAGAGAGAAAGACAAAGAGAGCAGGACCCAGAATCCTGGCCTTGCACCAGACACAGCAAGACTCGGGGCCCAACAAACCTCCTCTTCCTTTAACCCCCCGCCCCTCCACCCCCCACCTGCTCCACTCTGAGGAGTGCTGGAGCAGAGAACAGCCAAGGACACATGCTGTGTGGCACCCCTCTCTCACATCCCTCTTCCTTCTCTGATACCTCTTCCATTATTCATATTAAAATACAGACTGATGTAAAGATGAATAATAAATGCAGTCAACACAAAACAAAAGCTGGCAGACCAGTACTGTCAAGGTGGCCACTTGAAAGAAATGAAAATTTATTGGGTCCATTTATCTTAATAATGGGTTATTTTTTTAAGACATAACAAATTAAACAAATTAAAGTTTCTCCACTCTTGAGATTACTTTTGCTTTAATGTGTTTTGTTTTATCGTACATATTATATATATATATGTATATATATGTAGAGAGAGAACAAGAGACATATAGATATATAGATATAAATAAGAGAGAGAGAAATAATAAATAAATAAAAGGACACTAAATGACTACACCTGTTTTGTAGAAAGAAATGCCATACCTCGCAGATCCCTTCCTCTTTGGAAGTTCAAAGCAGCTGTTTAAAATACATAAGCACGCTTAATATAGGGGAGCGTCACACTTACAGTCCCGGACTGTACTGCAAACAAATCAGTCACTGACTCTAAGACACTGGCCAGAAACTTGTGTGAAAAAGACAGTGGATTTCTCACTTTTGTTTCGTTTTTCCTGCCAGGGTTCAGAAACGATCGAGTGAAAATGCAAAGCATGGCTGCTCTGTGACCAGCTTCAGGACGGAAGCAGTGGGGCTGCTGACGAGCAACGTTTTCCTGGAGGTTAGTGTCCGGTGGAAAAGATAGATACTCGCCAGACACACTGGCTAGACATTTACTCAAGATGGAGAAAGATACAGTGTCCCCCACCAAATCCGCATCCCTACCCCCCACTTCCATCCTAGCAACAACAAAAAAAAAAGAAAAAGAAAAAAAAAAGGGGCAGAAATCAGGAGAATGAGAGACAAAAACATTCAGGGAAAAAGTCTATCAGATTCCAGCCCAGCGTGCCTCTTTTAAGATGATTAGATAAGTGCCTTTATCTTTAAATGTGTTTTGTATAAATGCTGTCATTTATTTCTAGCACTTCAGACAGCATGAATCAAAATGTCCTTGATGTTTGCTCAGTGATTAATATTGTGAAAATTCGTCATGCAGAGTTTCACAATTAATATGGGCCCAACACACTGAGTGTCTGCCTGAATATCTAATATAAAAGCAAAATGGGTGAGGATTGCATTTTGTTTTTAATGTTTTGCTCAAGCGGAGCACTGCTGTCATGCCTGTTTTTTTCAGGATGTCAGACAAAAAGAGAGGAGAGATGGAGAGGGAGGGATCCTGGAGGATGGGGGGAGGAAAGGAGGAGAGATGGAGGAGCTGCTGACATGCACTTGTCTCCAATCTCTTCGAATCCATTGCACAATTCATCTGCTTTGTCTCTACTGCCACGGCTGAGGACAATCAGACCAGACGCCCATTAGATTCCTCATACTGCCCCCCCTATGTACCCCCCCCACCCCATTCACCCACCACCCCCAAACACCTTTTTTTTTTTTTTTTTTTCATGTGACATGCTGACTGAAGGAGAGGCAATGCAATTCACAAGCCTTCCCAAACAGGGAAATGTCAGGAAGGGAACCCACATCAAAACCATGTTGTCATGGAGATATAGTACAGTCCAGAAATTACAGACTAACACATAAGCATCTGCGATATATACAGTATACACACACAAGCGTCTGTGCGCGTCCTAAGAAATACATTTACTTTCTGCCTTTGTTGTTTGTTTTTTGGATAAACAATATATGAACAGTAAAAGGGAAAAAAATGGCTTCCTGTCTGGTGATGGTTTTTTTTCCACACTAAATCTCTCTCCTCCTCTAATATATTTTGGTGAATACGATTTTAAAAATGACAAAATTTATAAAGAATAGCAAGAATAATTGCGACACAAAAAGCAAATGATCATGTTTTTCTTTTTACCACAGAATTTTAGAAAACGTTCAGTTAATTTCCAACAAAAGGAACACCATTTTTTTTTGTGGCTAAAAAGAAGCATGTTCAAAATTTACAGGAAATAATGCAACAGTTAAAATGAGAAAGTAAAATTCTCACTGAAAGTAAAACTGCATTCAGTTGGTGCGAGTTTGTCTGTACGCTCAAAGACAGCGTAATCGACCCCGATTCTTTGGTGGATGTGTAAATGCTTCCGCTTCGGGGAAATTCTACAGCAAGGTCATGTGACCACTGTGTCCATCCACAGTAGCCATTCTTCAGCCAATAGTGTTATCAGACGAACAGCGTTCCTGGAACGCTTGGCATTTCGATGATCTCTTCTTGCAAAAAAAAAGGCCGAATGCAAGAGTGAAGGGAGAAAGGAGATAAAAAAAATGTGCTCCTTCACCTCACTTGTTTAGGAGGCTGCCAGCACTTAGCTTCAGCTTTTGAGAAGAGCTAGACCGGCTCTGACCTAGTGCAAGAGGATCTTCTATCCCAACAGCCATATTCATACACCACCAGGCCTCACTGGGGTCACTTTATTGAGGTTACTCTGCTCTGCACTACATAAAAAAAAGAGGAGATTGAGGGATATTAATGGTAAATGTGGCATAGTTACTGCTGTAAAACCCCTTCTTTGCCCTCCCTTTTTTCTTTGTTTGGCCAGAGGAGCTGAAGGCTTAGGGATAAAAGTACTGCTCAAATCATGAGACAGGGATAAAGCCAGGAAGAGATAGCGAGCTCTGACCCAACGACAGAGTGGTGGATAATTAAAACACCCAGGGCCCCCGAACTGCCCTCATCCATCTCTCCGTTCTTTTTCTCTCCTTTTCTTCCTTCGCTTGCACACACTAAGCCTCTCCCATCACCCCTCAGAAAATGCACATACACATTCTTACATCCTCAGATAACAAAACATACAAGACATACAAATGCATATTGAGATGTGATGCTGAAATTCTACCAGTGAGATCCACCAATGACTGGCCCTCTGGGTAAAAACCATAAAAAAAAGGGAAGCACACGTCACTCCCACTGCCTCTGTGCAATCTGTTTATTTTTCATTTGTACATTTTTAAGGATCATGAATGATTCCTGTTTTTATCTGATTACTCCCAGACAGTCTGCCTCCAGTGCCTCATAAAAACACAAAGGATAGGAACAAAATGGCGCTTGACCATGTAGTCGGTTTAATTTAACAAATGTCCCTCTGCTTTTGCTTCTAATAACATTCTAAGAGAGTATTATTATTTATAAGATGAAGCAAATAATGGGTTGACTTCTCAAGCACAATATATTCCTTCTACTAGGAAACGCTCCCTTTAAAAGTGAACTGAGAGGAAATTAACCAAAACCTATAGCAAAGGCATGCATGCTGGAGAGAAGATCAGAGAGTTTCTCCACGCCACCATGAAGAAAGAAAAAAGGACGGTGATGTCTGCATGTCATCTAGGCATATAACAAACCAAGCAAATGTCAGGTGATCACAATGTTCCAACCATGAATTGCAGCTGCTAGCCATGCTCTTAGGCAGGCCATACTGCCCTCTCTTGGTGGCTCCACGACACTGCTGCTGAAGCTTAACAAAGCAGCAATTAGATCATCAGTTTGATTCTTTTATTTCTTTTGTGGTCTTCATGCAATTTAATGCTAATACTAAAAAAAACTTTCTGTCACACACTGGTTCATGATGATCACTTCCTGATGATTTAATCTTACAAATATTTCCTTTGCTTTTATATTTGATGAAGTGTGGCTGACTGAATGGGGCTGGTTAAAACAGAGCTGGCTCCATATGACATTTGTGTGGTCGTTGACCCAGCATGATAGAGCTGCAGAGTCCTATGAATCGCCTGTGAATGAGGAAGTGTGAAAGGAGCGCTGCGCCTGGGGAATCGCAGCTCGAAAGGACCCCCACACATTACCCAGACTGAAGTCATTACCAGCGAGTCTTTGATTTCCACATGCAAAAAGTCAGGTTTAGGACCAATGTGTTGCTCCCCTGGAGAACCGCTTGCAGTGAGTGTGCTCATGCGTAAAGGCTGTCTGACCAACGTTTCAGGAAGACAGAGGGCAAAGAGCTAGCACTGATGAATTTTGAATGTCCTCAAGATGATTTATTAGAGCACTTAAAAGATCTGTAAGATGTCCTTCACACCCAGCTCACCCTCTAATAGACCACAATGTGAAATGGAACAGTCTTTACTAACCCTGGCACTGTTTACAAAGTCAGACACATTTGTCTGTCACAGCATATTCCTTAATATACTATGAGTACAGTGTCTCCAAGCTGTATTCGACTGCAGGGAGAGGGCAGTTAATGTGGGAAGCGATGGCTTTCTGCATGTGTGTTTTTGTTAAGTTGCAGCTACAGAGGCCGGGGAAGGAGTCAAGGGGCGTGAGAAAAAAAACACCTGCTGTTCACTGACCCGCATGGTTGACTGCAAGGTTTGTCTGGCTCACTCCTTGGGAGTGAGGCTGAGACACACTAAAACACATTAAATAAATACAGTGAAATTTTATTTTAAAAAAATCCAATATGTATCCAAATTAGTGTCTTTATTTTTAGGATATTAAAAAAACAGCCCTTTCTTTCTAAACACTCTTCGACACTATATGTACACCAGACTAGTTATTTACATAAAATGAACACAAAATATAATGTCAGGTACTTTTTCAGTTGTGAAGAAAAGCCAATTATTGTTTTTTTTAATTCTCTCCACTTATTGTAATAAATTGTGTTACATTTTAAATAATAATGTTACAATTTTGCTGGTGTAAAGCCATGTGGTAAACTAACCTAGTGCCCAATACATTGAATGTAAAACACGAGAGAGAGCGGGAGAAAGAGAGGAGTGGCTGTATCTTTAAACTGAAGTGAACTGAGAGCTGCCTGCTGGCATCTACCACCCATCATGGTATGCAGTAGCAGTCAGCAGTGCAGCTCCCTGCACACCTGACTTGAGCAGAGAGGGTTAAAGTCAGCGACAACGGATCTAGCAGCTTTAGTCCCCAGAACAGCCAGCTTACACAGATAAGTGGGCCAGGCTGGATAAGCCTCACTGAAGTATTCTATTACAGTGCCAATTACCTCTTGGTAAATAATATGGGGATGTAGAAAAAGCTACTGACAGGAAGTGGAATGTGTGAGTCTAAAAAAATCTTTTTTCTTTTGTTTCCCTAAATAAACATTTTTAGTCACAGACATCTTAATGCAAAATACGGGAAAGAGAGAGAAAAGGTGTCTATTGCATATTCAAATGTGATGGCAAATATCTCAGCCAGCCTATTGTTTCATCATCAAGTGCAGCCAAACCCACCATGGTCAGGCCCAAACCAGGCCCTAGCTGGCTGTTCTCCAGTGCGGCCTGAGCTGCCTTTCACAGCAGACACCCAGAAACTGGGTTCTCTAATAGGGACAAATTGGCAATGTCTGTGCAGGCCGGTGCTGTGTGCTAGGAGCTGTGAATTGATAGTGATGCCTAATGATCCCCCTGGGTAGATCAATACCAATAATCCTCTTTCCCGCCTATCCTCCTCATTGACTATAGAGAACATGGAAGATCTGGGGAAAACTGCAGCCCAGAGTGACAGGGCCAGGAGTTCAAGGCAAGGGCTCCAACTCTCACACATTTAATCCAACTTTCACTTTACACACAAACACACACACACAGAGAAGTGAAGCCAAACGCTAAAACAGAGACCAACACTGGCATCTTTTCACCTTTCTCAAAGACCGACATAATATTTATAGACCACAGACATATCCAGCTTAGAATTACAGCTGCACATTTGTAGAGAGGCAACCACAAACATCCAGATGGTCAAACAAACACACGTCCATGCTCCCCACTACCACTAATACTCACATGCAGCAAACTGTACGAATCAAATCAAAACTATCCCATTCTCATGTACTGGGTGATCAATATTTATTTTCTCTTTATGCATTTATTAGTGTGTTCAATTTCACTGGCAAGGAGGGCCTACTTTATATCAATTATTTGTAAAGCACTGTAGCCACAGGCTCCAAAAACTTCAATTGAGATGTGGTTTGTAACAAAGCAAATCTGTTCAGTAATGCAATTATACAACACCACCACAAGAAATATATGATGCCACATTATTCATTTTCTTCTGCAATATTGGAAAAGCATTTGTTTAAAATACCACATATTCAATATTTTCCTGGGCGTGCTGTTTAACAACCAAATACTCCTAATTCACAGAATACAGCTTTATTTATCTGAATTAAGTGATTTATTTTCTGATGATTATTTTTTGATATATTATTTTCCTCAAAATTAAAATATGTTTACAACATCCCACTCCCCCAAAAATCTAATTTTCATCGAGCTTTGAAAGCCAACATTGAAAATATATTTTTACTGAAGGCAAAAAAAGGAGAAGCTAGCTGTGAAGCCCATGATATGTTGAGCAGCACAAGGGTGAGGTGAAGCATACAGTCCCAACGGACCTCTGCGTCCATCCGTGTGTGTGTGTGTGTGTGTGTGTGTGTGCAAGCTCGGCAGTCATAAAGCCTCACATCACCCTATTGCACCCCATGGTCGGCAGCTGATTACTCCCACCAAACACATCCATACACTTTATCCCAGCTGTCACAGTGCATACTCATTACCCCCCCTCCTCCCACACCAGCCAGCTGACTCCACGCGGCCACACCCACCTGGACACGGCTCCAGGGCCATTCTGGGGTTTGCTAATCATAAACTAGAAAAGAATACATTTATAAATGTTCTCTTCTCTTTCCAAGTGCAACAGAACGCGTATTGGTTCTCGCTTTTCCTACGAGCGGCCGCAAATACAATTTTTTGTCCAGAAATGATTTCAAATCTACACCAAATCAATAGTGCTTCAATAATTCCATCAATTATGTTATGTGTAAATAACTCTACAAATTCTATAAATATTCCACCCATCATGTCTTCATTAAGTATGGATTCTGGTGTCAATCCAGTCAATTCTTCCACTGGGGGAAGAACCAAATCATGAACAAATAGAAAAGTCAAGCAAAACTGAATCTGTGTGGCAAATCGATAACTGCGGAGAGAAGTAAGGTACTGTGAATAATACAAAGTTTGTCGAGATGAGGGACATATCTATCTCCTAAACAAGCCTCCATACTGACCTTACCCACAATAAGAGAGCTATCCCAAATTGCTACAGGTGACTGAGGTGTGTGTGTCCACGTGTGTGCATGTGTGTGTGCTGGGGTGTCCCAGTCATTTCTGTGGTGGGAGATGACAAGAGTGACACACTCCAGCTTCTGTCACACAGTAGGTGTTTCTCCTAAGAGACCCAGGTGTCGTGTCTCAGATCTTTTCGGCTTCATAAAAACACTGCTTCAGCCAGCGCTTCAATCGATCATATACTCCATACGCCTTTGCTGTTGCCACACACAGTTACTTTAGTGCTCTGTGTTGAAGGCCATAACAATTTACAACGAGACTTGGTAAAAAAATAAAAACACACACACACACAAACACATTCAGAGTTTATATTTTAAACTAAATTGTAAACGTTAAAATGCTGCAAACTTACCATGAAAGAAGAACAAATAAACCGAGTAGAGAGGGGAGAATATGAGATCCTCGACAATTTTCAAGAAAAAATGTGAATCTTTCTTTTTTTTTTCCCCCCACACAATCTCTGCGCAACTCTTCAAACATAGACTTTCAAAGACACTGAGCCGCATCCAAAAAGGAAACTAATAGGTCAATAGGCTTTAAAAATAATTTTTAAAACAAACATGTCTTAAGTTTACATTAATTTGTTACATTATATTATATAAAAATCCCCACAAATAAACACAATATAATATCTGATTTGTTATGTTAATGGTAAACACTGGATTTGTACAGATGGTAAAAGGCAAAGGTATGCATGCATCTAAATGATGCAATCATGATTAAAATCACTGAAAACACAGGAGCGGTTGTAGGTCAAATCAAGCATAAAATGCTATTTCAGTATTCATTTGTAAAATGACTTATAAACTGTGAATTCTGTGCTTGCCAGCGTCTTAGCCTTACTTATTCCTTTCTTGTTTGTTTCCTTATCCCACTGTCCATGCCTCCCACGAAAGCAAAGTGCAAGGCTTAAACAGGAGCATTTAATTCATTACATCATTATGTCATCTCATACTAATCTGCACAGTGGCCTCCGCTGCTTTGACATGCAAATGGATTAGAAAAACGTCTGGGGAGGTAAAGGGGGTGGGAGGGGGACAGGGGCAAAACAGCAATCATCACCTCTTGTCAATGGGGTGAAAATATGCCCCGAAGCTGCTCTACCATTTTTTTTCCTCTTTCTCTTTAACTGTCTTTTTCTATCCATTTTTCCCCCCTCTCGTTTCCCCCTCACCGGCTCCTCTCTTTTCTTTTCTATATCTTTGTCAGTGAATGCCCCAAACAAAGCAGCAGCAAGATCACACCAAACGCTGGCAATCTGTTGAGGATCAGGTTCCCTATGGAGAACATATAAACAGTAAAGCGTGTGGCACACACTTACGTCGAGCCTCCTCCCATTTACACATGCCCCTCATCTGCATATTCACAAAAAAAAAAAGCCCCTCTGGCTTTCCCTCATCAGCAAACCCCTCCCCACGGCCTCATCAGCACACGCCGGCTTGACTAAGGAAAGGCAGCCGGGCTGCAAACGTGTGTTGGCTGGGACCACACATGCACATCCAGATGATACACAAATACACACAAATGCACAAAATCAATTTTTGCACATGCTGTATACAAATGTGCAACGGCAGAGTAAACAGAAATCAGAAGGAGAGTTAGTGAGATCTGGTGATGTGAGCATTGGCCGTGCTCATCTAATTTCCACCCCTCCTTCCTCTCTCCCCCCCCTCCCCTTCTCCTCCTCTCCTCTCGTCTCTCTCTTCTCTCATCATCAGGTACCTGGTGACGAGCGGCCCGTGATAATCCACAGCCTCTAACCAATCAATCAGCAGCATCGTAATCAGCAGCGCAGAGAGGGAGAGAAAGAAAAAAGCCCATAACTTACCCCGGGTCGCCTCCAGTCTGCTCAGCACGAGTAGAGATCTGGTCAGGGCTTTGGATGCAGTTATGCTGACTAGTTCACCAGAAATATGAGAAATATTCTGATTCTATCCTTTACCCTTATTTTTCTTTTTCAAAAAAAGTAAATTGATATATTTCTCTGCATCATAAACATGAAACCAACATATAAAGCTCTCCCCCTCCCTTTTCCTATTTCAGTCTGATTTTCACCCTACCTCTCTCTCTTCCTCCCTCACTCTCTTCCTGTCACTCTCTCTCCCTATTTCCCTCTCTCCTCCCTCAGTGTCTGCCTGTTGCAACAGTGTGGACATATACACACTATACAGTGAAGATATATATTAAGAAGCATGCATCTCTGTGCAGAAGATAGAAAAGGCTCGCTGGTGTAATATCCCGCAGATCTGCTGGACCCTGTGTGTCTGTGTGTGCATGAGTTGGGGGGTGGTGGTGGTGGGAGGGAGTAGAGAAAGCAAGGGAGGGTCAAAGCTAAATGTTCTACAAAGAACAGGGGGACCGAATTGACTTTTTTTTTTTTTTTTGCTGTGAATCAAACACATATTCCCTCCCTCCTTTCCCTTTTATTCACCCCCACCCCCAAAACCCCATTTTACCCCCACCCTACACCAAAACCTCCTTCCTTCTTCCCAATTTCTGCTCATAGGCATTCCCTCTCCAGACATCAGCATCCTTTGAGGGGGTTAGCTGTCTCTAGGAAGAGGAAGAGGTAACGCCGCCTAGCAGCCTTGTACATTTTGCCTTCAGGGTGAGATAGCTGAAAAGCCATGTGCTATCATCATTTTTTAGGTGTGCAGGGAAAGTAAAGACAAGAAAAACATACTGGTTTTACACAGCTCCCCAAAAGATCTGATGCTGAATTTAGCATAGGATTACACAAAACCTCTCCTCTGAACCTCTGAGCAGAACCCCCATTTCTACAGAGCCTGTGATTCCTCTCCTCCCCCACACCAAAGAACGAGGTGTAGAAACTCCATACAACCTGCAGCTATTGCATGGTGCCTAAGTTTAGTTCTACAACACAGCTCAACCAAACAGGCTCGCAGAGAATGAAATGCAACAACACTGACTGTTCAAGGAGCCTCTCTGTGGAGATATTCCTAAAAGAGTGCACTGCGTTGTGTATTTTTGTATCCCTGTACATGCAAAGAGCTGCGTCTCATTGTCCTGTTGTATCAGGGTGTCAAAAGAAAATACTAGAGGGTTCAGACGGCGCAGAGAACATAGTGAGGAGGAACCTTGGAAGACCCCGCTGGCCTCAAGCAGGCAGGGGAAGGGTGCTGGCTAACTACTGTACTACTGCGCTGAGAGGGAAAACAAAGCCCAAAAGAAATATAACGATGCCCCCCACCCCACCCCCAGTACTCATGGGGTTCCATGTCTTGGTTATATTAAGGCAGGGCTGTAAGAGTGAAGGGAGGGTTAAAGTGAAAAGGGAGGGGAGAGAGGGTCTGTTGGTAGCCTCAGACTCCTATCCTGTGCACAGTGTTGTTTTATTAATCTTGTGTATTTCTGCAGCTGCAGCCCGCAAAACCCTCAACTGTGAGTCTCCTCTGGCCTCTTGACCCACAGACCGCACCCCTCCTCCCCCACCGCGCTGATTACTCTGCATGGTTTCTCCCCTAAGAGTGAAGGGAGGTGGGTACAGGTGAGTTAAGTACAATGTTGGACTGCCACTCAGCCAGGGGAAAAAAATACCCACACAAAAGACAATAGGCGAAGTGAATGACTAGCCTACACAGAGTGACGGTCCTTATGAAACTCCAGCGATGGAACAATAGGGGAGTAGAGAAGCTAAAGTGCACTGGTGTACCAGGCTAGATGAGAAGCCTCCATGTTCTCAATGAGGAGAGACAGAGAATTTACGCAACATGGCAGCACTGTGTTGTAATGCATCAACCCTACTGAGAGCAGCACTGTCACTACCACTCTTCATCATCAGCAGGAGCAAAACACCAGCCATGCATTGTCTTTGGGGCAAAAAGTGTGTGTGTGTGCGCGCGTGTTTGCGAGTGTGCAAGCGCACAGGAGCACTATGTCCATGCGTTTGTGCGTGCATGCATGTGTTGTGTTTGCGTGTGTATGTGTATATGTGTCCGCCTCCACGGCATCCATATTAAACAGTTTTGGAGGTGACTGTGCTTTGCTGGATGTCATGAATATAAGAGAAAGCATCCATCTTCGTGGAATACAATTTCACAGGTAGTGACAGTAAAACTGACTCTACCCTCTGACTGCAGACACAGAGAGAGAAAGACACAGAGGATGGAGAAAGTAAAGATATGGGAACACAGACATAGACAGACGAGGCTGCCAGACATCTTCTGATTTTCAGCACACTGTTAGATTTTCCAGCTGCATCCCGTATTAAACTTCGGCTGTTATGTTCTCAATGGTTAAATTCCATTAAAGACTAACCAGGCTGATTGATTCAGCTTTATTCAACGCATGCTGACCTTATTCAAGCTACAGTTTCTGTGAAACAGGCCTAATATCTATTCCAAACTCATCAGGGAGACTGATATTAGGTCACTTTTCAAACTCCATCCCACGCTTAACAAGTAATTACAATTTAAGAGATGCAAAGTCAAAAGCGAGCAAAGACATCTATAAAATGTATGAAGTTGAAAAAAAAAAAGATTTAAAAAAATCTTTCTCTGTATCAAATCCAAAGCCAGAGAAATGTTATCATTGATTGACCTTATTCTGAAAGAACATTTTATGTAATAAAATATATATATATATGACACAGTGGCATCTGTTTCAGTTAAAAAGACTTAAAGAACACATAAAATTATCCACATTTCACATTTAAACTGTGAGGGCCGTCATTTCTAATTAATTACCAGATGGAAACACATGCATGTCTTCATTTACAGTGATTTTTCATTAATGGCGTGAAAGTGGAATTGCAGGTGGGAATTTGCACAATTATTATACCTGGTGTATCACTTCACTTAATTAATCTCATTAACTAATCAAGGGGAATTCTTTCTGTCTTACAGATAAAAGTCACTGTACTTAACACCAAGCTAATTATCTTAATCATGAAGGAGATAATGAAGTAATTAGGGCAATTAAATCACAATTAACGCCATGAGAACAAGTGATTTTTTAATTCATAGAGTCATTTGTGGGTCTAGGGGAAAGAACATAAGATGTGCTTTATGTTACCTTTAAAGGAAAACATTACAAGCAAAGGGAAAAACTATAAGGAATAAAATTAGTTGAGGTGAACAGTGCATGACTAATGGTAAATGACAGCTGTCTGAGAGGCCATCACTCTTTTTTGAGGATGGAGGAAGATACCCCTTTTGTCATAGCCAATCATTCCAGCCTTGAACATAAGCAGGGAAAACAATGTCAAGTTCAGGTTGAAAGAACAAAGAATCTAGAAGGTAGAAAAAAATGCACCAAAAGAAACATGGCTCACATATGAAAACAACTACAGCTGAGCTGATAAGCAGCAGAGCCCAGATGCAGAGGGGAAAACCCAGTGATAGTAACTGGCTCCTGCCATCTGAGAATCGAACCACCAGGAAACATTACAGTGTGCACTCTGCTCTCTTGTTTTCTGCTCTCTTTACCGGCATTCACAAGAAAACATGGTTTTCCTCCTACCAAAATCCTGCATGTCTTACAAAACATTTCGCCAGTGAAAAACCAAAGTCCACGCAAAGACGTGTTTTTGTCAACTGTACACAGTGTTCCAGTTTGTTGTCTGTTCGGATTCACCTCAAAGAGATGTACGTGTAATTCACAGACACGTAGACGTTTTCCTGCCATGTTTTATTTCTGTTTCTGCCGTTGCTTTTTGTATGTTAGTACACATCCAAAGCATCATCACGGGGAGCCGGGGATACTGTCGATGTGTGCGTTTGTGTTATTCACAAGCTTGGTTTGTGACTCTCTGACCATTGCATTCGCTTCAGCGGCCATCTCCAGGAGTCGCCACACGCTCCGTGAACATGAGTTGATGAAAAACATGAGTGACAAGATTCATGGCTATCAGAGCAGCTGATGAAAATGGTAAGGCGAGAGGCGGATTCAAAAAAAATGAACCTTTCTCTCTCTTTTTTTTTTTTAACTTCTATTCAAAGAAGAGACGGGAAGATGAGCCATACAGATATGTCAGGAGATGGAAAGAGAGGAGAATAAAGAATAAATAAACACACCTCCCTGTCCCTTTTGTCCCTAAAACTTAAATACCTCAGCCATATCAGGGCGAAACACACACAAAACATTATACTTTACACTTAGAGCATTGAAAGAAATATGTTTTTTATTCAAATTAATTATTTATTAAAACTACCTATGTTCTGCACTGTACTCATGCAATTTATAAAATAGAATTAAATTATATTTAATTTAATTAAATACGTTTAAATTACTTAGTTAAATTATATTTAAAAAATTTAACATTTAGTTTTATTTCTGTTTCATTTTGTATTTTTTGGTAAAATTATGGAGAAAACCAAAATAAATAAGGATACACTAAGAAAATGATATTAAAAATAATCCACAGGTAATATCTGCATGAAAATAAAACTGTGAAAAATATATTTCAGCATATCAAGAAATGTAAAAAAGAATTAACGAACATTTGTGAAATTTTGGAAATTGTTTAAACTAACCAAAATTAGACAACACAGAAATATGTTTTTACTTGGGCGAGGGCTTTCTCTGTTCGGTACAGCACGGCAACGATTCCATCATGCTTGACTTTGCAGACACGCCAGGGATTTAGCCTGATCGGGCTGTGACTTTTGCAGTTCGGCCAGTACTAAAGCATAACAGCCTCTTTCACTTTCAGCTCCCTCAGCGGGGTCAACTGATTCCTACCAGATGCATCTCCACATAAAATACAACATCAGACCGAGCAACGGGAAGCTCCACAGAAAGGTTTAAATAAACTGTAAAGCAAAATACAAAAGCAGACAGCAAGGATGTGAAGGATTATGGGTTTTTAAATTGTATAAACATTTTTTTTTAATTCTTTAAGTACATTTTGAATATATGAATACAAATATTTTACTGCTTTGATTTTCATTTGTAATATGCTTTTACATATTTGATTTGAAATATAATCTATTACAAAATAATAAAAAAAAAAAAATTGTAAACTCTGAATACCTGCTTTCTTTACCTAAATTCTTCAATCAGTCACTTCAGAAAGCAAATTTAGAAAAACTGCATACACAGTATTATATAAACCATTTGAAACACTTGAGAAAACAGCATGTTTTCCTACGTTATGAAACAGGGTAAAAATGGCACACGTCACAACACCTGTGCTGCAGCCGCCCAAATTGGTGCTGCAGCAAGAAGCGAGGGGCTCCAGGGACAGAAGGAGGAAATGGCTGCTGTGTTTGTTTGAGAGGAGGTTAGCAGAGGGGCAGGCTGGATTCTGCTGTGGCCCAGATTTCTCCAATCCCTTTTGTCCGTTTACTCCATGTTTGAGTGACTTTATAGAGAAATTGCTTTTATTGTGTCCACTCAGGAAAAGTAAAAGCAAAAATACCCCCAGCGTTTAGTCTGAAGACAATGCTCACAAAAGCATCGAGGAAATGACATACAAGCCAGGACCAGAGCATCAACAATGTGCTGTACTTCTGCTTCGCTGCTCTGAATGACAGCTTACTGTTAATGATCGAGTACCTCACCACATGTTGCTCCTTCAAGGAAAACTTCCTGTCTTATAACAAGAATTTCTCAACGATTCTGAAGTATAAGTGAGATGACAAATGTAAATCTGACAGAGTAGAAATGGACGCCTATACAATGCACGAGTTCGTTATTCTGATGTGGATGCTAAACTTTAGCCACAGTGCAGTGACTCTCGTGTCCTCCGTGAAACCAACAGCAACTCATTCATATTCTCAGGCCCACAATTTGAACTAGAAGAGATCTCCAGACCAACAGTTTTCATTAATGTGCAACCTCTCCAACAGGTTTCCTTGCTAAAACCTTCCTGTTGATTTGAATGCAATGCTGACAGACAGAGAAATCAAGACTCGACCTCTTTGGCAGAGGTAATAAGCCAAGGTGCAAGTTACAGAGAGGTACATGCATCCATCATTCTTCTACTACATGACATCAGTCTGTAAACAAGAAGAGGAGAAAAACTATTACATAACACTGCTCTGGATTTTCATATTAAAATGTTATTGTATTTATGAATAAAGAGTGTTGATGGTCTCTCTCTCTCTCTCTCTAGTACATATATATATTCCATAAATAATTGCCATCCATATCTTTATTCTTTCGAAACCCCCTAAATCCAACATTTACACATCTGAATAACACTAATGGCACCAAGAAACACTTAAGTCCTAGCATTATCGAGCAGCCTACTGACTTTCAGCAGGCGCTGCATACACAAGCAGGTTCCATTACTTTTAGACAACTATGCAGGCTTTTTTGTGATAGGAATCTACTAAAATAAAATCTTGCAGCGGATAAAAAGCCAAGTACTGCAGGTATTCAGTGTGTAATTCTTTAAACCCCAAAAAAGTCTAGAAAAAAAGACAAAAACACCAAAAGGGAAAAATAAGAGAAAATATTTCTGAAATTGTTATTTCTGTACGCATTTCATTTTAGAAATTGTGAAATCACTGTCAAATCTAGGTTCTGGGCTCCGAGACTGCACGCATACAGCCGAAATAGGGGCATAAAACTAAGGCATTACTATTCACATTATTATACATGTTTCCTATTCCCTTCTCTTGGATGAGCAATTTCAATGGTTCCTCTTCCATGCCAGAAGCATTTGTGAACATAAATGATAACCCGGGCTTTTACGATTTCTGTGCACTTCCTTGTTTTCTAGCTTTAAGAAAACCATAAAGTCCTCTGTCTGTACTGTATGTGTTAAATGAAGTGTACAGCATCCGCATGAGTGTGCGCGCATGAGTGTGCGCGCATGTGTGTGTGCGCGTGTGCATGGTCACTCACACATGTTTGAATAACATGCTGAGGAAGTGACAGACTAAAGCTGCATGATGGGGGAGGACACAATGTGGTATTTTTTCTTCCATGAGCCTGTTTTTTTTTTCCCTCTTTTTTTTGTGGACTGACCAGACGCCATTTCATCACCGACAACACAGGCCCCAAGAAGACATCCCAGGAGAGATGCAAGATGCAGAAGGATGGCAACTGCACCACAAAATGAAATGAGAAGTCAGGGAGGTGCAGAGAGAATGAAGAATGAAGACAGGAGGGGAAGAGAGGACGGCAACTTGACAGAGAAACAGAAAATGATACAGCAGTGCTTATTAATGCCAGTCCACCAGTCAATGAATCTAAAAAAGCTTAGTGGTTTTGTAATATCTACGTCATCCACCTGTTCTGTGTCCTTTTCAGAAAGGACATAAACACGCACTGGAAGGTTAGACACTTCAACTTGTCTGCAACAAAAGAGACGTCTGCATCCTGTTAATTTGCAATTCACCGATTCTCCAGTGATGCTGTTCGAAAATCAGCCTGCAAACAGTTCACGGCTAGTTGGTCAGTTGTTGCTATCGTAATTTTTGTTGTTGTTGTTGTTGATGTTTTCTTGGGCATCTTTTAATGTCATGGTAAAGATGTCAACTGAGCATAGGGTTATCCTTGGGCTTATCATGTCAAGCAATACAAATTCGTTTCATATTCATCAGAATGGTTGTTCTCTGCAGGGGGTTCATGGCGCTACCTATCCCACTCCCCCTTTTCTCTTTGATTTGGCTCATTTGAGCAGTGCGGTCCCCGGCAGCTTGTTAGAACTGCCACCTCAGTGACTCTGCCCCCTGGATGGAGAGAGAGGGGGGAGATGGGGGAGATGGCAGAAATGGAAGGGGTGCTCAGAGGGGTGTTGAGGGGGTGCTGGATGATAGGTTAGGGAGGCCTACCCCAGAGCGCTTTCACAAGTCACGGGTGAGCAAGCAAGGTTCAGTGAGTGAGAACTGAGAAAACCTAAACGAGGCACACCATCTACTGGCTAGGCACGAGTACTGCTGTCTGCTTTGAGTGAAGAGGTTGAGAAGAGAGCACTCCCATCAACAAAAGGTCAAAAACAGAGTCTCTGTCTATTGTTAGAACTGCTTTCACTCTGAAACTGCCCATATTTACTGAAATATTACAATGCTGAGCTCTGACAGATTCAAATGACTTCATTTGCCATGGCTGTTGCCAAATCTGCCAGAAGAATCTATTATGTTGCATCCAAAGCAGTTTGTCAGAGCAGCCACAAACAGACATACAGATGCATGCATGCAAAATGACTGAAAATCAAATCATTCAGAAAACCAAAGAGGCAACGGCGAGAAGGGAGCTTGTCCTTTTTTATTATTATTGACAAGCTCCAGAAATAATACCTTTAGGTCAAGGGACAAGAGACTTAACTGCCCAAATTACCCATAATGACTCACATCTGTAGCCTGCGCCTCAGTTTCACTTCAATGTAGCTGAAATGTTTAAATGCAAACCTTTATTAGAAACGGGCGGGAGAGTGATGCACGTTACCCGCTGAAAACGGGAAACGCGGGAGAAAATGATTTCATAAAAAGTGGGATCATTGTTTTCAACCTTTATCTATTTCCCAAGGTCACGTTCATTTAACACAGCAGGGTGTGCAGTAGACACTGGACAAAGACTTGAATATGTAATTGCAGGTGAAGAATAAATAGTGTGATGTTTGGGGATGAGGGGCACAGCATATTCAGCATTAAGACTTGGCCTGACTAGATGTCCAGACATGATATAACCTTGGGGATGTGCCAGAAACAAAAAGTAAAAGATAAAAGGGGGGGGGGGGGGTTAAATGCAGACAGGGGGGTACACATACACACAAACACACACAGGCACTCACATAACAGCTGAAAGAAATTGCATGGCGCAAACCTATTGAGAAAACATTTTCATTTTCTTCCATCTGTACATACATAAAATATGGTGAGGTGCCATTACTGAACCCCGTAACTGCCCTCCATCCTCCTTCTCTTCACCGCATGAAAAAAAAATCTAATTTTCCCATCACTGTTATAGAATCCCCCCTCCAGACGCGTACACACACACACACACACACATGCATGTACACCCCGAGCAGCCCCACCCACCACCAATTCCGGCCCACATTCAGGCTCCCCCAGCCCCTCCCATCTACACACTCATAGTGATGCACCATTTCTTTCTCTAAGCAAGGCTCCATTTTGTAATAAGTTCTGATCAGTGTTTTACCAATTTACATTCAATCCTAAGAAAATGGAGGAAGAGACTTGGTGGAGGGGAAAATGGTGAGGATAGTGTAGCAGAGAGAGACGCACAGGGGAATAAGAGTGAATTATCAAACATCCAGCAGGGATTAGTGCGAATTTACACCGTAGTTGCGCGATGCTGGAAGTTTTCTATGGCTTCAAGTGCTCGTGGCTGTCTGTCACTGTTTTCACAGCTAAGTGGTCCAAATAAAAAAGCTTGACTGGCCTTTTATATGTATTTGTATTCAGCCACAAAAGCTTCCTAAGCACTAAAGAGAGAGGTGATAATGTGAATATACTGGCATTTTTAGCTAGCTGATGGCAAGAAAGAGGTAAGGAGGATATAGCAGCGTTTTTTCTGCATTTTTTGCTGCTTTTACGATAATGAGCAGGGAAAAATGTACACAAACCTTTTGAATCAAAAAGAAACTGTGATAGACGTTAAGCTAATATACCATTAGAGCCCGGTTATAATACGTACTCATTTATTGTGCAAACCCTTTAAAGGAAATTGTGGCCATCATTTGAGTATGCATACAGATCTTCAAGATACAGCCCTCTAAAAGAACTAAACACAAACAGCATCATCATAAAGTAATTCTTTTCATTTTTAACTTTAGTGTAAACATGGCTTATTTTGCACAGCATTCTCCACAGTCAATCATGTCACACTGAGATTGCATTAGCAATAAGCTACTGATACGCACTGTGGCAGATAATGAATGTGACCATCTATGGACATGGTGCGATTAAGTGTGACCACAAGGCCAAACAATGTGAAACTATTACTAGAATGCAATAAAAAGGCACAATCAACATGAATCCCCTGCATTACTTACTGAAACATCACCTACTTTTTAAGGCACGGCTAACCGTTGATAGCATCGACCAAAAGAGTTTTTTGGGGTTTTTTAAAGAGTGGCAGTGATGTGATAGCATGAATGATATATTGAACCACTCCAGATAGCTAATGCTAGTGTGCGTATCACTTTTTCCTCTATGAAGCACCGGACATGTGAACAGGAAGTAGAATGGAGGGCAGAACTTCCTAAGGTCCATAGCCAGCCATGACCTGAGCGCGAGCGGACAGCTTTTTGGGGGAAAGTTAATGGCTGGTTCAAATCACGTTAAAGGCTGTAGAGATAGCCAAGTTAATTACAACATCGCTGAAGATAGGCTTTTTTCCCCTGAATCTGAATAAGTTTTTCATTAATGGTGTCACAGGGATCAGCAGTTATCAGTACCTCTGGAGGGATAGCAGGGAGGGGGGAAACAATCACTGATTCTTTCACACAATTTCACAATCTAATTTCCGACCATGCATTTTGGAACAAAATTAATTTCCTTGGCTATCTAATAAATCAGAAACAAGTGATTGCTGCTGGTGCCAATCCAGGCAGGCACAATGAGATCTCTCCGCTCTGCTCTGACAGAGCGAATTGCGTGTCCCTGCTGAAGCTGAGAAGCGTCATGCAGACTGGGCTGTAGGTCTGCGTGGGATCTCCCTCTTCAGCCATTTCTCTACCATCGCGCTCACTCTCATTCACATCAAGGTCTCGCTTTTTCTTTTACTGGAAAGAAAGCGTCGTCAATAGTGCTACATTCTTATACATTCTTATCTAGAGCTGTCCTCCATGATCCCACTCCTTCTTCATTAGCTCAAGTCTTCTGTGATGACATTTGTTAATATATAAGATATAAAAATTACCCACTCTGCGATTTCAAGGTGCATAAAATTAGGATTAGATTGGTTTACATGACCTGCTCCACGCTACATTATACATGCAGCATCTTGTAAGATTCAATGCATGTTTTCCACATGGCTTACCTCTGAAACAACTGGGGGGTTTTGAAGATAGGCTATATGCTAAAATGCCTCAGGCTATCTTTACAAGGTTATAGAGCATTAAGAGTTGGAATGCACACCCAGGGAGACAAGGGGGTGAACCTCGTACGCACAAATGCATACGCTCGAACACTAACACCACCACCACACTCTGCACCTCAGCTCTAAGGGTGCTCCCTGGGTAGCGCCTTGGGAGAAGTTGGGGGCAAGGTGCAGTGGGTAGGAAGGGTTAAACGATGGTGTTGTAAAACATTTATCTGCTTCAGATAGACTGTTAGATAGGTTGAACCTCATCCCCTGCCATTACAGAATTACCCTAACTGCTGCCATAGTGTGGCTGAGCATAGACACCGTGCCCAATCCCTCTCCGCCATCCTATTGATTTTCACACCCTGAGACAGCGTGCTCCCAAAGGGCAGTAAATTATAGGGCGTTTTACAGGGAATTACACCTGCACCGGAAACTTTACAGGGACACGGGTGTCACGGCCCACTCTTGCTCTCTCTTCTGAAACTGAACATGGAGAGCTCAGTTCAACCATTTTATTCACACACATTAAAGCGTGCACGCAAACAACTATATTAACGGCGGTTTCCCCAGCACAAAAGGAATGTATACCTACAGCTATGGCATTCAAATTCAAACAGGCATGTAAGAAAAACATTTCTAAGTTTATTTAGAAGGCGTATTACTTTCCCTATATAAACACTATAACTGTAAAATAAGGGATGATGCACACATGATTCCCTGGGTTTCATACAAAGAAATCACAGTTCTAGTCTGCAACTCCTTCAGAAATGTTTTCATTTTAAACATCAGCTAAAATTAAGTTGAGCTCCAATGCAACAAAAAAAAATCTATCATGCATAGGCATGACAGTGCCAGAAAGCAAAAGTAACTGCTTAGGTTCCACATGATTAAATACAAATATTATTCAAACTCTTTAAAAGTACAGTTTTCTTGTATTAGAACATAGGATACAGTAGTTAAACTTCCAGATGTGTTCTGGATCAGATGACGTCGGAGCTGTAGGTGCTACTTTGTAAACGATATGCCTGTTTGTGTTTATGCTTTGTTTATTACGTTTCTGGTGTTCAGCAATGTCAAGATTGACAGGCATGGAATTTTGCCTTGAGGATAAAGGTTATTATAGGTAGGCTTAATACCTGTAACAAATGCTAAAAAATACAAGCAAAAGCTATCTTATAATAAATGTCTGCCACAAGACCGAAACATTAAACTGGATAAAAAACAGACATTAATTTACCACACCAAGCTGTTCATACTTCAAAAAGCACCAAGACCGCTTTCCATCTTCTTGCTCAAAAGACAACTATGCAACAGATAGGCAAGATATAACGCTAAGCGATTACCGCTACAGTGGTGGAATAAGGAATCAAGGAAGGAATTGCAACTAATAAAAGCTCCAAAACTCTGCAACACCTGGATATATATGGTTTCTTTTCATTTCTTCTCCAGCTCCACTTTCTCCTAGTAAAACTAGCTCTCAACAGCAGCACTCACTGACCTCAGGATAGCCCTGCAAACATCAAAGACCCTTTATCTGTTCCAGGTGTGGGCTGACTCATGCTGTGTGTGTGAGAGAGAGAGAAAGTGAGTGAGAGAGAGATGCAGATGTTTATGTACATGAACAGATTCAGAGATCCACAAGAAACTTACAAAACTAAAACAGGAGAGCAATACAAACTCATTTAAGTCCCCAAGCATGTGAAAGCAATAGGATAGCCTTATACACAGGCACTGCTCAGGCCCAGTACTTTGTATCCAGACAATGTGTCTACACACAGCTGAGACAGATTGAAGTTCACACGTAGCATCGGAATGTATCTCAAAGACATTTCGGTTAACCCATGTGATTAGATTTTGCTTCCTGCATGGCTGCGATTTGATTTCATCAGCGACAGACTAGAAAATAATGCCACACAGCTACAAAAGAGGACCGCGGTGTGTGAGCACAGTTTTTAAAACACGGCCAGGGTTATTTAGCATTGGTAAATTATCTGAAGATACATTGTGCAGTTAGTCCTCAATGAGCTGTTACTGCAATACCACCTGGTTCACATAAGACAGACATACATCCACACAAAACATCGCCTGCAAAAGATGACAGATAAATAGATAAATACAAACATGTAGACTGGTACTGAGCAATATGCTGCACAGTAGTGACCTCAGCCCTTGGCTGCTCCCCCTTACTCTGTCTGGTTTCAGGTTAAACTTGACCCCACACACTTGACCTTTGGGGCTTGCATAGTGCTGGTTGAGCTGAGAGAGGCAAGGGCACAGCTGTGAGGGAGGGTCCACGGCAGGACAGACTCCCCTCTGACAAAGGGAGAAATTCAATTGAAGCATATTAGTGTCCAAGTAGTTGAATATCACTCATTCTAGCTAACTGGAAACATCTTTTCTTCAGCGCTCAAGGCAGCTTCCATTAACCTCTAAAACAGTGGGAGGGTCGGGGTTGGGCGGGTCACACAGAAGAGAGCCCAGCTTCAACTTTGCCAGCACTTCCCTGCAGCACTCTATTTTTAACCTGTGATACATATTGCTCTGGTCATTATTTTCAATGTTTCTGTCCTGCACTGTCAAACGCCTTGCAGGTTTGATGTATGAATGGTGGTCCATCACTTACATTGTTCCCCAGGACAACCAATGAGTGTGTGGTTCCCTGCAGTGGGACAGACAAAGACAGATACATGGGCCTGGCTCAGGCCACGGGCACCAAGGGACACTTCTCAGGACAGCTTACAAATAGGACTGAGAGAGAAGGGATGAAGCTGAATAAAAGCTGATACTCCACAGAGCTGTTCAACCCATAACTGTCACCTCTGCAGATTGAACAGCCATCCCAAATGAAGATAAACTATCGATCCACAGAGTAATATCTCGTGTTTGGTAAGTCTACAATGAGAAGAAGAGTTGCCAGAGAAAAAAATTCTCTTGCTATTTGAATATTGATCTCAATAGAAACACACAGACTTTCCAAGAATGAAACAGGAAGGTATTTAGGAGCTGAATCCACCTTCACTCTGTGAGCTCCTTTATAACAAATTAAAAACAAGAGGAAAATCATACTGAAATTGGGTCCCATCTCGCTGCAACCTCCCTCCACCCACACCCCTTTTCCCCCCTGCCATCCCCAATGTCTCTTTTCTGCACAATCAGTGTCAGAAGAAGCAGTGAGGAACGGTTTGTGAGAAACACTTATCTAGCACAGCGGCAGAGCCCTGTTCCTACACCCTTTATCTCACCAGGAGATGGAATTCAATATACAAAAACCCCATCATGCAGCAGCATCACGCCTGTGCTGGGGATAAGGGCAGGGTTGCCAGGTAATTGGTTGGTGGTGGACGAACACAAGGTTTGAGACTACCCGTGGAGGAGTGGAGATTACAGGAAGGGGTGGAGGGACTGGGTAACTGGTAGTCAGTGGGGGGGGGGGTTCTTGACAAGCTTTCTCTACCCCCCCCTTCTCCTTCATCCATCCTGTTCATGTAATCTGCAGCCCCACAAATGTACACATGTGCTTGTTGGCTGGTGTGTGTGTGTTTTTTTGAGCGCTCCAATGAATAACGAAAAAGGTCGAGTCTATTTGTATAGTCCCTATGTCACAACATTACCACAAGCCCCCTACGAATAGAGAAAAAATTGCCTAGGCCTACTTTGTTTCTATTATGCAAGTTTGTATTTAGCATATGTGCGCACATTAATTAAGAAAACCCATCACATCCATGACATTTAAATTAAAATTAAAGCAGATAATGTCAGAAGAACTGAGTATCATCGTGGAGCAAAAATAATTCCTTTCCTTTGAGATAATGTAAAAGGGGATTGGAGGGTGATGATCCTGCACGTGCAGTGAGAGCGGTGAAAGAGAGAAGGCGCACAGGAAATCCACCGGTACACCATTTCCCGTTTTCCAGCGACTCCTCGAGATAGCAGGCACAGTGAAGGGAGAGATAAAGGAACATGTGAGAGAAAGAGAAAGAAAAAGTCATTTCTTTGATTTATTTATGATGGAATGAAGGTATGCTGAACGCATCAGAACATGCAGCAGTGGTCATACTGTCAGGAAAGATGAAGTGTCTTCATAGTCGACTGAGCGAAGAGCAGGGAAACGAAAGAGGGGGAGACAGAAAATTAGAGGGAGAGAGAGAGAGAGAGTGGAGGGTGGCTATACTGCAGAAGGGTGTTAACCATCTCATCTCTACCGCACCACCGCACTCGCCACAAAATGGCTACTTCGCTCCTTCTGACAACCGGCACCGAGTGGAGGGGGAGGGGGGGGGGGGGGGCATCTGAACCACCGCTATCTCATTTCCCACCTCTGTAGCCTATTCTTCAACCTCAACTATTTCTCATATTTATGGACTCGTTTCATGCACCACTCTGCCGAGTGGCTTTTTTACCTACACGGATTTACAAAATTGAATTAATCAATTAAATCCTCATTTCCTTATTTTTTCAAATTAGTGTTTTTATAATTAAAATAACCTACTTTTAACTTTTAGACAAAATAGTGTCCTTGCGGCTGCGGAGAAAAACTTCTGTGTAGATCCCGTGCATAATGCATCAGGAACAATGCAGTTAAGTTCTGTAAACAGATGTAATAGATCCACAACATGTTGGTATGCCGATGAATGTGAGAACTTGCAGAAAGAGCAGCTGAAAAGGGAAGACGGCACCAAAACACCCAAAGAATCGCATGTTTTCACAGCGTGCTTCAGAAGTGAAATCAAAAAATAAGCATGCACACTGGAATAAAAACAGAGCAGCTAGTGAGCAAGCAGATTGCTGCCTAAAACACAGGACATGAGCTCATGACCAGAACAACATCCCCCTCTGCAGGCAAAAAGAACACAATCACTGTCCACAAAAAGAAAATGCTTTATGAACTAAGATGGACCCTTGGAGGCCATTTCCTTTATTACTTTACATCTATTTTGTGTTATTGTGTTCCTATTTGAAGACCACTTCAGAGAGAACACTTTAAAACAAAGAGACGTGTTGCTTCAACAAGCAGAAGAGAGCCCATGATTCATATTGCCAAAGAGTATACGTGTACATCACACGAAGTACATGCATGCAGCGAGCCTCATCCCACAAAGGTTGTGATAAAATGTAGGTTTAATTGAAAATGTTGATGAACACCAAATTGAAAAATAAAATCAACTTGTTTCCTCCGCTCCCTGGTCCAGCCTATCCATTCTGCTCTTATAATTATGTAAACAGAGCCATCTCCAGTGGAAATCACCTTGCCATAAAGACTGAACTGTGTATTCCACCAGCTAAGATTTAGCTGACAGACAGACAACGGTCCAAAACTGAAATTGCTGAAGTTTTTATACTGCTGGAATTGCAGATAGATGTGCATTTACATAAACTAAGCATAAATGTACTGCATGTTCAGGCCTGTTCTGAATCTTCACCTTATAGCTGATAAAAAATTGAATGTCTTCTGTTTCGGTTCAAATAAGTTTGACAAATGCAGAGAGTAAAGCAAGAAAGTTCAAAATGGTGAAAGAATATCAGCAAACACACCACACCAAACCTCACATCATTCAATTTTGAGTTTTTCAGGTTAATATAAGTGACAAGAGAGCCTTTTAGTGACTTTAATCTCTATACAGACACGATTATCAAATGATTCGGTCACAGATTCAGGACCATATATCATCAAAGCACAACTAATTATTATCAAATTATCAGCTGCATATCACTAAATTAAAAAGAAATACTATTACCATTCCCAAAACACATATAGCACCACATTTGCTAAGTAAAAGTCTGTGATAAATATTGAATACTGTAGACACATGACTTTCTTTGTTGTAGCAGCAAAAGCAAACAATGTGCTTCACTTACCCGCACTAACTTAATCTAAAATAATGAATCACATCTTTATTACAGTGTTTAATATTTGTAGCATATGATTTGAAATCACTTTAAAATGTAAGATAACATGCCTGTCAATACCGGTACATTATCATTCTGCTCAGAAAAATTAAATATAAAAAATAAACCTGATTAAAAAATATCCCAGGTGCTTATGTGGTATCGGTTTTTGCTACAATTTATCCAGCGATTGACCTGGCACTTTTTCCTCTGTGTTGTGGACGACTTTACAGCAGAGCCTTTGAATCAACTGATGCTTTAGCACAAGCCCTCAACTCCAAGGTTATTTCTTCAGGATTTCCTTTAAGTTCTTTAAAGAAGAGCTGGCATTTGGAATACATATTATACATAAAAACTTGGTCAAATAAACTAACAAAAGTTAGGAGATCAGTGGCATCAAAGCATTCCTGGGCTGGCTCAAACCACACGATGAGCCTTGTGTCTTTGTGAGCAGACGCTCGTAGATGTTCAGCACATTTTGGAGCCTGGCTTTAGATTTTTTCACAAGATTATCTTTTGGTCTTTGAAGCACAGAACCCACCTGCTTCAACCTAACAGCGCTACCCCTCCGGTTTCCAGGCTGTGGCTCCATTGGTCAACATAAACAGCACCTATAAGCTTTACCCTCGGGGGGGATTCCTGTTTATTACTGACCAAAGTCTGTGAAGAAGCCCTGCAGAGATCTTCAAGAAAGCTCTGGTAAATATGCTCCCTATGAAATATGAATCATTTGGGAGAGTTGCTGGCAATCTGAAATAATTCTGTGAGTACAGACAAGTCAACTTGGATCCCTGATATAGTCTTGTGGATTTTACCTTAAGAGGAATCCAAAGAATCAATGTGACAAGTGACTCTGCTAAAAAACAAATAGCCATATACTTGTAAACTTAGATCAAGATTAAGTGCATTTCTATTAAAAACTGCTTGGAGCACCATAAAAGAATAATCCACAAATATGCCCATGAGCTGCATGTCTTTTGTACGTGTTTGTGTAATCTGATGCTCATCAGACCCAACTTGATCTACATACCATATACAAAAGCTACACAAAAGTCTTCAAAGACATAACTAAATACAACAAATCCCAGCAAGACTATATCAGCATGGTTGAAATGAAGCAAAATGTCAATGGAGCTACCAAATCGCTTTTTATGAAACCAGGAGTTAGCAAGCAGAGGACTGAATGAAAAGGGGTCATCTTGCATGCTACCTTCAAGGTAGAATGAATAATAAATGGGCTAGCAATGGACACAGAGAGGTGTTATCAATATTTTAATACTCGCCCCTCTAATTCGAGACTTACTTTTTCAGACTGCCACCAGTGTCCCAACACATATTCTTAACCTTTACTTGGCAATATGCTGATTGCACACACGCAACCTTGGAGCTGGAAACACTGAACTTTGGGATTAAACCAAATAGAGTTACATTCATGTGACTCATAAGAGGTAACGTAAGGCAATTGAAAAACAAAACATCACTATTATCTGAAATTAATTATAGATTTTTTCAAGTATGTTGTTATAATGGTCATTGTATTTCTCTACAGCTTTTCCTAGAGGTGAAATTTAAATTGCATGAAATAAATGCATTTAAACAATTATACTAAACTTAAGGTTCTCAAACTTTATTTCTTTTAACTTTAGTTCCTATGCAGTCAGCTTCAAACACTGGAGGCAAATGAGATCTATTCCTCTGTCAGGCTTTGTGTGTAAATCCTTTTGTCGTCCCCTCTCTCATAAAGTGTCGCTGTCCTGATTACCCTGCAGTGCGGTAGAGAAGCAAATGGATGAGCGGGAGCGGCGGGAGCGGAGGGAGCAGGGTGAGGTGGGAGGTATGCGAATGAGATGCTCACTGACCCTGCCACCATCACAAAACACCAGTCTGATCTAATAACCTGACTGACTGAACCAGCGGGTGGATTGGTACATATCAGTCTAGTTCTGCCCAGCCGCAGCTCTTGCTTAAGCATCAACCACTCCATGAAAGCCAATCATCAGCCATCCACCACACAACAGTACAAAAACTACTATTGTAGCTTGTAGATGTTGATGTTGATGCCTGAAATAACAGTAAAAGTCATTTCGCTCACAACTTTAGTTCACAACAGTCCTTAAAGGACAAACGCAATCTGTATACAGTTTGCATTTTCCCTCGATTGGTAACTTTTAAATAACTTTCCGATCTTCACTGGATGGCACCACTATGAAGGTTAGGCCAATATTTAAAACAAAAGATTAAATATCACAAAGCTAGCCTTGTCAGCCAGAGACGTATCCTTATACCACCGTCTAAGCCCCTCTGAAGTTAAGTGTTCAGTTTCGATCAGCCAACAACTGGGATGAAGTTAATTTTTTAATCCAAAACACTCTTGGAAAGTTTGATTCCTGCTCACTCCTATCTCTCAAGTGCGCACACCAGGGGTAAGTTACGCATATACTGAGCAAAAGATTGAGATCACCCAAGTCACATAGATTCCTGCACAACAGCCCGCAGACAGGCCTATGCGCTGCTCCTCAGAAATCAGCAAAACGGACAGTAACACCAGGGACTGGCTGCATCTCACGTCTGTTCGCATTAAATGAGAGGCTGACGATGTTAATTAGGCAGAGTGAATTTACATCAACAAATTATGTAAGTAGCTTCAAGAGTAACAAAGCGTGATACCAGTTAAGTCACAGTTTGGCAAGCGCTGCCCTGCCACTTCATGCTGATGTGGCCATGGTCGATCAAGCAGAGAAGCCTCAAATGCCAATTAGACATGAGTGGGTAATTGTGTCGGGGGGTCTGGTGGCACAAGGGAGTTTGTTACAATGTCCTGAGGCACTCTGTGTTTCCATCCTTCCCCGACATAGAAAGTGACACATCTGAGTTCACTGATAGGGAATGTTTTTTTCTCACACACTCACGCACACGCACTAACACACGCAAAAGGAATGACTGCTTGACTGTCAGGAAAAAAGAAGATCATTGAAAGGAGGATTTTAAGCAGCTACACTTTTACAGTTTTTTGGTAGAGTAGTTTAGAAACCAATATATGAAAATGAAGACAGTCTCACTTACAGTGCCATGAAAAAGCATTTGCCCCCTCCCGGATTTCTTAAGTTTTTTCACACTTACGTGTTTCAGATCATCAAACAAGTTTGAATTTTAGTCAAACACAACCTGAGTTGATATAAAATGCTGTTTTTAAATGATGATTTCATTTGTTACAGGAGAAAAGCTTTCGAAACCTAGTTACTGGTTGTGCCACCATTGGCAGAGAGAAATGCAGTCAGTCGTTTGTTTTATTTGGCAATGAGTCTTTCACACTGTGGAGTCATTTTAACCCCTCTGCTTTGCAGAATTGTTTGAATTCAGCAACAGCAGAGGGTTTTTGAGCATGAACAGCCTGCCAATGCATTTCAATCTGATTTAGGTCTTTAAGACTTTGACTATGCCACCATAAAACCTTTTTTTTTTAATTTGAGCCATTCAGAAGTGGACTTGCTTATGTTTCGGACCATTGTCCTGCTGCATAACCCAAATACACTTGAGCTTCAGGGCACAAATTGATGGCTGGACATTTTCCTTCAGGATTTTCTGTTTCCAGCAATTTCAGCCAGTCGTCTAGGTCCTGAAGCAGCTAAGCAGCCCCAGACCACCACACTATCACCACCATGTTTGCTGTGATGTTTTTTATTATGAAATGCTGTTTTAGTTTTATGCAGATGTAACAGGACTCAAACCTTACAAGAATAAACACCTTTTGTCTCATCAAACCACAGAATACTTTTCCTAAAGTCTTTGGGGAACATCAAGCAAGGAAAGCTTCCCTTTCACTTATTAGGAAGTAACTGATGGTTCGACCAGCTTAATGTAAGTGCCGACTGGCAAAAGGCAGTAGAAATGTAATCCTGCTCAAACTATAAAATAATTCTGCAAAATAAAAGAAAGGCAGTAATATATATGCAAATATGTGCATATACCAGCTCACACAGCCAGTGAGGTACGCAATGATGGGAGCATTGACATGTCACAGTTGGTAGCTAGATCCCCAGTTCGGTCTGTCCACATCTCAAAGCGTCCTTGAGCAAGAAATACATTTGTAATTAGTGGAAGAAAACACAGAACAAGTCATTAGTTCTGTTTTCCCACCACTGTGAATTGAGCCTTTATACAGCCACCTCTCAACTCAGCGCTGTTTGATACAGTTTGCACACACTCAGAATATAATAAAGCTCTTAAAAGAGCACATCAAAAATTTAAAAAAAAAATCAGCACTATTTATAACAAGGACAATATTTACGCATTTACTATTACTTCTCATTTGTTCATCATTAATAAAATTGTTTCATAAAACAACATACTGCTGAAAAATGCATATTATCTTTCAAACTGATTATAAACTGCAAGCGTTTTATGCAGTGTGTACTCATTTAGGTAAGATTAAATGTATCTACTCACAAAGAAATGGGTTTTTTTTGTAATATAAATGCTTATCAGGAGGGAAAAAAACTGTTCATAGCTGGGGGTATTATTAAAAGACTGAGTGCATTAAGTGTGCCAGTTACTCATGACTTGTTCTGTTGTGCAAAAAGTAAAAGCCAGTGTCTCTGCTCTACTTTTTGAAGCACTACTGGTTTCCATCAAGCCCTGGCTGTGAAGTCCTCCATCTCTCCCTTTCTCTCTCTCTCTCTCTATGTCTGTCTCTCTCGCCCTCGCAGCAGGACTTGGTAGCCCAGGATGCCCACCCACATCTCCGTTTTCTAGGCTGCTCTTGATTCTAATTGGCTCAGACCAGTCTTATACCTCAGTAATACTCGCATATTAAAACTCATATGGTAACATTCTCTCACCTAATGGCCACACAGTGAGAGGCATTTTCAACCACATTACTTCTTATTGAGTTACGGAGTCCCATCGTTCCAAACACGACAAATTTAATTGATCCAGTCTATAAAAATCTCTGTGCCACTGTGAAGGACCTGTTTCTTAGGTTTATTTATTTATTTATTCGCTCTGTTTCCCCACTTTGGAGAGTGAAGCACTGCATGAGGCACAAGGAAATTAGTTTTATTCCACTCCTTACAAAAAATGAATGGATGTAGAGGAGAAATTCAAAGGTTTCAAAATTAGATCAATGGTCTCAGCAATCAATCAAAGGCAGGGTTCCTCCGGTGTCCGCCTTGGTTGTAAGTTCAAAATGAACCTTTAAAACAGCAGGTACAGAGTCCACTCTTAAGTGAAGCACGCAGGGGGGACCAAAGCTGTGGAAAAAGCTAATAAAAAAAATATAAGCACACAAAAAAGAGAGAAGAAGAAAACAGCCACAGCACAGATTTTATATTTAATTATTCCCCATTTTTGTATTTTCTGACACAATTTTCATATTCAGTAAGATGCTTGTTCCAACTCCAAGTACAGAAGAGGCATTCAACATGTGCCAGCCAGACCAGCTGAAACTGACAGACTGCAGCCATCCGCCAACAATGTTTGAAAGGGAAAATTTACTTTGAAAACTTTTTTATTCCGTGTACATAAAAAGTATGTTTATGCCCTGACATTCACCCGTCATACATATAATGCTGCTACCAACTACTGAAGATACTGAGCTCAGCGTGATACTTAAGTGATTAACCAAAAAATAAATATTATATCCAGTGGAAAAGCTGGGGATTGAATAGAGCTGAACATTAAAACACTGGCCTTAAACTTGCCTGTTGGGGGGGAAAAAAGTGATAATAAGGAGAGAAAAGGTGGACGAATACTGAGGTAATCCTACCAACAGAGTGCTTCCCCCATGAAGGATTTAACTATTCCCAGCAACTAGATAAACCGGATATTATATTGCAGGGCAGACTGTCTCGGTATATGTGCGTATGCAGTTTGCAGTGCAGCGCAGGTAAGATATGCGTATGCTGGAGGAGGCATAACCTCTGAAAATGCCGTGAGGTACGTGGAGAGGTCGGTAACTTGCCAGGAAGGATTTTGCGCTTTACTGTAGTTTAAAAGCAGCTGAACTAGATTTTTGTTCATTAAACCTTGTTTCAGGACACAGGAGTCCTCATTTATTTCCTTTCCTTTGAGGAAAAATCCCTGTAAGTCTCATTTTCCTGATTACAGTTTTAATTAATGATGGTCAGTGTTATGGCTTGTGTTCATATCACCTTTCTCCTCTCAAATGCTGCGTAAAACAGTTCAGATAAAACTCAGGGGCAGAGAAATATTTTCTCTTATAAGCATTTTTACATTATAAATATATAATATGAGTAATACAAGTTGACAACTGCTTATTAAATGCTAAATCAAACTGTGATTGATCATAAAATCTTTCTTTAAGTAAAATCAGGCTTACTGCAGCTGTTAAAAAACAGGTATGGAAGAAGACATATGTTTCTCGTACCAAACATTCTCTTGAGTTCACAAAAAAATGCATCTTGATCATTTCCATTCACTTGCTATTACTATTCATCCTCAGAACATCAAGCTCAGGAAAAAAAGCAGAAATGTGGTGCTTCTAAAGTGGCATCATGCAATTAATTACATATCCATCAGAGTAACCCTGTGGCTGAGTTATCCATCAGACACACTTAATTCTAATAATTTAAGAAAGGAGAAAAATCACAAAAATGCTTTCATTTAGTTCAATTAGCAGAACCTTCTCATCGTGCTTCTCAGGTCTAGGACTCTCTGAGTGCCTGTTCTTTTACCCCATGTCTTAATCTATCTGGTTACTTTCCAAAACATTAGCTATGAGCTTTTAATAAGAAGGAAATTAATCATACCAGCCAATTACTGATCTCATCACGTAAGTTAAAGTGGCTTCAAGTGGAGAATCTAATAGAGAACAAATTTTGGAAAGGAGCTATTGCAAATATATTTCAATGTACACAAGTTTTAAAAAAAAAAATTAAAATAGAGTGAGGTAAAAAAAATCCTTGAAATCAACATTCAAATGCTCCTGCAAGATGAATACTAATGAACTTTAGAAAAGGGACTGCTGGAAGAAATTGGGAATGGGGCAATTAAAGAATGCCTGAAGCAACTTAACAGAGGACAAAGCATCCAGTCTTTCTAATTAAATTCTGTGGCAGACACCTGGCCTTTCACCTCCTCCTCCATTTCCCTGTGCTCCCAAGTGGCAGTCATGAAGAAGGTTGTCTCACAAGCCTCATACTCCTCTTCTTCACTTAGGGTGCAGCCTGTCTTATTTATGGACAAACACTCCCAGCAGATCTAATCAGTGCTGGTGGGCTGTTGTCATGCACTAGATATATCACAGTTACTATTTGCCCCACACCACATGCGCGCACAGAATTATTTCTTTACAGCCTCACTCAAAATTCAGGAATTAGTGAGAATTGAAAGTAGGTTCAGACTTGTTTGGACCTTACTGCCCGAGCCTCGGGGGCTACGGGATTTGGGGTTGGATGCTTGAATCACTGTACATGTAGGTTCATCTAGGTGCCCTATCATCTGAACCGGCGATACACATGACACACTGGCACAAGCCTGCAGAGGGTGGAGACGCCGTTCTTGGCGATTAAAGGGAACACAGAGTACAGGATAAGTGAGGCTTCACAACCTTGCTCCCATAGGGATCTCTTAGAAGTACAAGACAGTGAGGAGGAACAAGTGTCAAAGGGAAGCTCTCTGGTAATGGTACGGAAGTTAATAAAATGAAGGCAGGTAATGGAAATTGGTTTTAAACCACTGGCCACATTCCTCCTGAGATAGAGATGGCTTGGGCTAATGAAGCCTGACAGCCTATTCCACAGCAGTCCCACACTTACAGCACATTCACCTCCAACACTGTCTCCTCCCACCATCAGGACAAACCAAGGTAAAGAGGATAAAGTTACAACTTCACATCGTTTAACTACTGCCTGTTATCTAGTTATTTAACACCCAATCAAACCCTAAAGTGTGCAGTGGCAGCACAGCCCCTCTCACATCAAGTACACTGAAAATTCTCCCCTTCTGCACAAATAACTGAGTCCTGCTCAACCCAAATGGTAGATTTATTAAGCTTTATTGTCATTTTGGTCACTCCAGATCTCAGCAACCCACAATTAACTTTGCAATGGCCACTTGCCACCAGATCTGTAAGGGTGGGTTTTTGTAACTATCACCTGCTTTAACTTCTTTCCTGCAGAGTTGATGCATTACCTCATATAGTGGAGAGAATTTGTGTTTTATCCAGACTTGAAAAAAAACATTTATGAGTTCACTGATTCATATTAAATAATTCTTATTAAAGATGGCATAAAAGTAGAAAATAGTTTTGAAAATCTGCACACAGACTAAAAAAAAGACTTAAAAAAAACAACCATTTTTTTTTTATCTGTTCTAGAAAGTATCCCAAGTTTAGGCATTAAAAAACCCACCAGCAGGAGATTAAACTGATTAAAAACATCATTTGACATATGATTAATGTCATTTTGGTACAAGATTAGAATTTTCACACACTACTCATTAGTGATTAGTTAAGACCTTAGGTGATCTATTTACAATGGAGATAACTATTTTTAGACAATTAACACTTGGAGCTTACCTAATTTTTAAAATGAACCTTCTTAGGGTTAATTGCATCGAGCTGTTGCGTGATAGAATAAGGGCAACCATGTCAAGGAGGAGGAAAAGTCTTGAAGTGCACTGCTTAGCGGGCTGTAAAGAGGAGACAGATTATGGATTGCCCACTGTGTCCTCATAAAAATTTAATGTCAAAATGTTTTCTTCTTCATGTCCAGATTAGGTCCAAGTATGGCATATCTCATATATGCTTTATAGGAAAAATCATAGTGGGTGTCAAAGCCAAAGGCTAGATTACAAAAATGTATTTGTTTTTATTATTTATTTATTTAGTGCTTATAAATTAAAAAGAGAAGCCTATATGAATATAGCGTATGCAAAAAGAGAGGAGGGTCAGATAATGCAGTTAATCAACATATTATGGCAAAAGAGCACTAAAAACTTTGAAAGGCAAGAAGAAAGAGCCCCTCTAACACTCCCCAGAGTCCCTCGTGCAGTAGACTTTCTTTAACTTTTTCCCTTTTTTTGCTGTTTCTTTTTTAAATAAATGTGGAACTAATGTGTTTTTTCCCCTTAAAACATAAGAAACTTGTCTTTCTTTCCAGACACCTAGACCAAAGAGTAATGGGAGAACTGGGTATATGGAGCATGCGCTATGGATTTTAAAATGTTTCCCACAAATCTGACAAACTTTCTCTCCAGTTTTGGTATTGTTTATGTAAGCATATTAAAAGCGCATTTACTGGAAGCACATTTTTAAGCATTATAATTATTCTACTGTCAATAAAACAATGCTACTGAAAATAGCAACAGTAGCTATAAGCACAACATATCATTTAAAACCGTTACAAAATGTTTCAACAGGTCTACACACTGTATCAAAATAATTAAATTGGCATCAATTAAAACATCTTTATGGGTTTTTTTGTAAATTATCATCTAAACAGAGTGACAATGCTTCTGTTTTACATTAAAGGGGGAAAAGGATATTTTGGGGGGCAGTGGGTTGCCATAAGTACAGACAGTTTCTTTCGACGGACGTAATGCATGCTCTTTCATGATTCTCTTGGCGATAACACATAATCTAAGATGCCCTCCACTGATAAAGGTTCTCCTGCACACCCTAGTGGAAACGTAAGGCGAATGTTTGAAGTGAAGACATACACCAGTCCCCTGTTATTCAGAGCATCAAAGACAGAGAGAAATATAATCTAGTCCCAACTCCCCTGAACATTTATAAATAAAATATCAAGTAACTGAGACCCTAAGACAATCCCCATCATGCCAGAGTGGCAGAAGAAACAAGCATGGTTGATCACGAGGAGGGCAGCCAGGGGAGAGTATAAATCCCACCGGTGTTTGATAGTTATATTTAATGAACTGGAAGCATGGGCAGTTTTGCTGGGTCCCTGTGCTCCAGTTTGGCCCACACTCACACAGATCCAACCTTCAGAGAAAGGTGCTCTGTCTAATCTGGCTTCATTTTATGCCTCTTTAACCATGACCAATGTATTTAAATGGCTGTTTCTTTGACAGATGCTCAGTTCAAATTATTCCTAACTGGAAATTTGTAGGAGTGATATTAAATATCCTTCAGGCCAGGGTGCCTAAAGAGAACATAGGAACATCAAAAGGCCAAACACTTCAAAAACTAAAACTAATGATCTTAGCCCACCTCCAGGGAAAAGGAGGGCTTCAACTTTGTCCAACATCCCCTTGGCCACAAAAAAACATCACTCCTTTAAATGGAGATTTGACCATTTGGCCAACCCTACTACCACTGCATTTAAAAGTGATTTAACAGGAAATACATAATGTATATCTTCCTATCACTAAATCCACAGGGGGGTAGATGGGGTGAATATGCCCCTTCTTATCCATCACATCTAGCCACATCTTTAAATAAAATAAAAATCTACAATAGAAGCCTACAAAATGAGACACTTCAGAATTTTCTCCCTTTAGTGTATTGTAGAGCGTGGGACTTTTTGACTGCATCTTCAAAGAAATATTAAAAAACCAGTGGTTGGTCCAAGTCTGGATCAACACGACAGTAAAGTACTCAACACTGAAGTAGCTTCGCCAACACAAGGCCACTGTACAGAGTGGGGGGAAAGGGTATGGCCAGAAAAACAAAGAAATATGGAGAGAAGGAAAACAGCTGCAAACTTTCACGTTAAACCATGATGGGGGCTGACAGCAGTAATTAAGTAATAACAAACTCTCCAAACTGTGACTGTGAGTGGGTTGACTGAACAGGCGCACCTGGTTATGCAGGGCAGAGATATCAGGGTTGAGAGAAGCGACGAGGTGGTTTTTTATGCCTCCGTGCCAGCAACAGCTGTGGCAGGAAGCATTATGTTTTCTGTCCGTTCGTCTGTACGGACATCCGTCTCATTCTTCTGAATGCAACATTTCTTGAATGCCAGGAGGAAATATCTGGGAAAAAAATGGCCCAAGCATTCACCTGGACTTGGAGGAAACAATCATATTTTGATGATCAAGGGCAGAGGTCACTGTGACCTAATAAAACAAATTTTAGGCCAAAAGTCATGAATTCAGATGTTTAGTTACGGCAAAATTTCACTCAAATTCCCAGCAGGAAAAAATTATGAAATGATGGATTTTCATATCAAGGGCAAAGATCAAATTCACATCGTTCTGCAGAGACATTTTTCTGGAGATTATTCAGTGCTGTAACTCATGAACAGAAGGGGGAATTGTGACTATATTTCACATTTGATGGGATACTGAGTTAATGGTGCACATTTTTGGTGCCCACCTATTAAATTCCATTAAACTCTTCACTAGATGTATTATGGGTCTGAACAGACATGAATTAAACTGCAACTTAAGTGTTACGGGCAGTCATTCAAGTTTAACCTAATATCTGTTAACAGAAGCCTTAAAGGGAATATTTTAAATCATTTTTAAATTTTATTTTCCAGTATCATCACTATAATTTAGAACTTCTGAATTTTTAAGGGAAAAGCTTTTCTCTGTTCAGTGAACACCTCATACAAAGCACAAAAAGCAAACTACCAACAATAACAGTACGATGTCAGGGGTTTATTTAGAGATGACAACAATTGCTACTTAAACGCACAGTATGACATTTCTGCCACTAGGGGTCTCTCGTTTAAAAACAAAAACAACATTTTTGAAGTAGCAGGGCATTGTGGGAGTTTTTCTCAATGTATTTAAGTTTCAGTAAAGTTAGACCATGTAATGTTAATTGTTACCTTATCCTTACATGTAGAACATTAGCTGGAAAATTCAATCTTGGGGTTAGCCAAACACTGTTATCTACGGTCAAAACAATAAGGAAACAATCCATTAGTCTGATGACTTAGCCTTGCCAGTTTTTCAGGGATTTTTGTTTCTGTTCGTTCATAAGTTTAAAAAAAAAAAAAACTGTTGTCAGATGGAAGCTGACTGTTATTCTATAGTTATCCTTTTTTCATCTCCGCATGGATTGTTTACCCGAATGCAACCAAATCCTGCTAAGACATGATTGGTCAATAGCACAAAAGTGGCAAAAGTGGGATACAAATAATCTGCCAATAATCATGTCCGTTGCCTACAAAATATGTTTCATGTGAATATTTTAATAGAACTAAAAAACAATTATACTAAAAACAACATTACAATATTTTGAGATTTTTAACATTACAGTTTGCATTGTATTTAAGTTTAAGTTCATTCGGTAGCACTGAGGGTTTTTACCCTCCAATATGAAGTGTTGAGATGAAGTACATTTAATCAGAGACTGTACACAAGGCAAAAATGATCTAACATTCCTTTAGTTGTTATTGGTAATTTCAACATAAAAGTGCTGAGAATTATCCCGTACATCTAAAGAAAGAAAGAAAAACATCCAGTATATATATGAAACTTCTTCTTCCCTCTATCAGTAAGTGGTCTATTCATGTGTGTTTTTCTATCATCAACATATAAAAATACCAGATTCTACTAATACGTAAAGACTTCATTCTTTGAGGCATTCCAAGAAAATTTCATACAGAACAAACAGAAAAACTGAACCATGACTTTAAAGAATAACAGGGCTGTTTTAAAAAAGTGAAATGAAAGAGCACATTATGTTTTCGTTTTTTGGTTGTTGTTTTTTTAAATTAAGCACTTTCTTTTCCAGCGAAAGCCACACTTACTTCCTACATGCAATGGGGCAAACATAAAGGCACACGTTAAACTTAATTTCCTTGAAGCTGTTCCTGCTTGCGTTGCTGTGGAAAGCAAAATCTGCCCATTCCAGCTGAGAATTACTGACTTCTTCATGAGTCAGAACGAATACCTGAACAGATTAGTGCAAATAATTTATGACACGACTATTTTAAACACCAGTGACATGTTTCCACTGCAACAGCCAAACAGCCAAGAAAGCCAGAGTCTGATGCTATTTCCAATAAACACTGTACAGTTTCATTAAAAACAGGTGAAGAAAGAACCACACTCACTCTTGCCAGCCTGTGACCTAATATTTAGTTAAGGGATGCCACACAAAGGCAGACTTAGCACCATGTATTCCACGGTTTGAGTCCCAACCAGTTTATATTTAAAAGCCCTTGAATATAAATATATGACAATATGTTTTATTTTAAGAAAGTTAAGGCTGTAAAGAAAAAATATATACAAAGAATTTTTCAAATTAGTCTTTAAACATCTCCATAGAACACACAATAAAGATCCTCCTTTGTATGTAAGCCACAAATATGCAATATAATGGTTTACACTTAAAAGAATGTGTCTACTTCATTATTTCCCTCGCAGTACCGCCTAACTCAGGACACCAACAAGTATCAAATTCTTTTTTTCAATTATATATAATTCAGCAATCTAAAGTAGCACCAGTTGGTCTTTCTACAGTGAAGCACTGCCCAAAAGAATCAGAGCTCTCTGAGACTTTAAGTCTATAAGAGTTTGGTATTATCCAACCATTAAAGTCAATCAAATCAGACTCCTGACCAATTCTAGGGAATTAAACCTGATATATGTATGACTACTAACAACAGTAGCAGGGTGTATATGTATATATATACATATACATATGCACAAAGTCCGCCTCTCCTAACAGCAATGGACTCAAAAAATGTTAGCTATGGCTGGCTGGATGTAAACCTGTAAGTACTAACACAGAGCAGCTGTCCTCTAGCCCTCAGGAACTCTGAGCTCCACCATCAGAAGAGTAAGCTCACAGTCCTGTTAGCCACATGCCACATGTATTTAATTTTCAACATCTGCTGGCTTCATGCTTCTATGCTTTCCATTCCCAGTGCACATTCTTCACAAATTCAGTAGCTTCCTTCTTCTGCATTTGTAAATGTTGTTGATTGTGGAAACCATCCATGTTTACTTTGAATCCCAGGCCATTTCTGGGCCAGCTCTAATTACTTACAGATGCTGACTTTGCTGCTTCCATGGCTATATTTTTGAAGCACAGGCTTAGTATTTCCATTATAAGGTATAAATGTATAACACACTGCATCTAAAATAAAGTGTTATAAAAACTTTTTGCACAATGCCAGCTCTAGTTTTAGTATTTACATATGAACTTTGAACTTTTTTACAATCATAATTAACGCAGATCTGTTAAAAAATATATTTTTCTACCTCGCCGTAGACTCTTGGATGACCTCTTGCTAAGTCACAAATCAGTATTAATGTCTCAGTGAACTCACACGCTGTTACTTTCAATATGCAGCAGTGCACTAGACATGCTTTCACTGCTTGCCAACATCAACGTTCTCTATAGAAAACACTCCCCTGGAGGCATCATCTGCACAAAAATGTCTGTATTTTACTTTGATTGTCGGGCTCTTGAATAACATGTTTATTTATCCCCCATGCCTCTAATGTCTGACTGCAAAAAGGGAAGAGGGAAGTAAAAAGAGAGAAAGAGAGAGAGAAACTCTTAAGGAACAGTCAGCTGCTCCTTGCCTGAGGACCTTGTCAGCTCTTACCTGCTCTGTTTGGCGGCAGTGTAACAACAAATTTTACACAGTCTGGGACATAAATTGGCATTTTGAACTCTGGTTATTCCTCCGGTATAATCTAATTAAAAGACACTGCCAGTGGGTTAGAAATCAGAGCATTATAAAGTTTGATAGACAGACTGACATAAAAGTGTTTCCAATTTCACAACATACTGCGTACAAGTGTAAAACTTCAAGAGCCTTGGCTGGAAGAGGTTTGGGCTAACTGAATTAGTCCAACTACACGCTCTGTGGTGACTATAAGCACAATATTAGGTGCTGAAATAAGATTTCCCATATTTTCAGCTTTGAAGTCCATCCAAAGATTTTGAGACTGACGTTAGATGTCATGCTTCCAAAGAATGAGTGAACCGGTTGCTCTACGTCCACCAAACCTGTTTTTATTTTCTTTATGGGCATGAAAAAGTATAAGGTTTCCTGGTGACTTGCCAACTTTGACTTGACTGAGTCAAAATTGGGGGCCGACAGAAAACTACTTGAGGACTGTACAACATGACACTTTCATGACGACAAAAAAAAAATAGACAAATGTTTCGGGTTCAGTTTAGAGACGTGCTGATGATCACACATGTGATGATCACGAAGATGTTTTTGTTTGCATCAAAGTAGATGTCTCTGTGTAAGACACCTTTTTTATGTAAACATTTGAACTAAAATCATGCAAATTGTAGGATTTTTCTTGTCAGTCTTTAAATCAGTGTAGAGATGCAAAAACGTGGAAAATAAAGCATATTTTCTATCAGTTCTGAGTTGTTATGTATCAGAATATGACAAAAAAATCATCTAGTACTGACCATGTTCTAAAAAGTGTGAAAAGCAGAGCGTGAAACACCCCATGATACAGAAGCTACCTTTACTACCTTCGTAGTAAAGACGTTGAAGTAAGCGTTTTCTGTATGTCTTTATTAGTCTCTCGTATCAATGTGGAGGAATTCTGGCCCACTCTTCGTTATAACCTTGCTTCAATTCACTGAGGTTTGTGGGCATTCGTTTATGCGCAGCCACGTTTAGGTCCCACAACAGTATTTATAGACTTTGTCTTGGCCATTGCAACACCTTGATTCTTTTCTTTTCAGCCGTTATGTTGTAGATCTGCTGCTGTGCTTGGAAACATTGTCCTCTGGCATGACCCAACCTTTAGCTGTAAGATAGATGGCCTCATATTTGACTCTAGAATACTTTGGTATAGTGACTACATGATGCCCAGGTCACGTGGCTGCAAAACCAGCCCAGATCATCACGCCTCCACCGCTGTGGTTGACAGGTGATATCAGGTGTTTGTGCCAATATGCTGTGTCTGGTTTTTGACAAATATGGAGATGTGCTTTATGGCCCATTTTGTCTTGTCTCTTCAAAGCACGCTGTTCCAAACGCAACTTTTCAAACCTAAGCTGTGCTGCCATGTTCTGTTTGGGTAGAAGAGATTTTCTACTAGAAGCCCTTCCAAACAAGCCCTACTTGATCACAGTTCTTCTAACTGTGCTGTCATGAACTTTAATGTTTCACATTAAATTTAATATTTTAATATTTAATATTTAAGGACTGTGGACTCTTGAGATGTAGCTCTTGGGTTTTATGCAGTTTCTCTAAGCACAGCATGGTCTGACCTTGGGATACATTTGCTGGGACGGTTACTGATGGGAAGACTGGCAGCTGTCTTGAATGTTTTCCACTTGTGAATAATCTTTTTCACTGTAGAATGATGGACTTCAAATTGTTTGGAAATGGACTTATAACTCCCCCATATTGATGACGGCTGCAATACTTGTTTCTCTAAGATCACTGCTGATGTCTTACCCCTAAGAAAACTTCCAAAGCTTCTGTTTTTTTCAGAGGTGTTCACATTTTGTTAATCCAGTGCGCTCTATGAGAATGGTAGTGTGCACACACCCCAATAGAAAAGCCTAGAATAAAAAAAGAACACTTGAAACCATCTGATTGGGATTTTAGGGTTTTTTTTGAGCCGATTAGGAAAGAAGGCCTGGCTACTACTAGAGAGTTCATGGCTAAAGCGTCTTTACTTTAGTTAAAACAAACTTACTTTGTGACAGCGAAAATTCCAGGTTTGGGCTCAGCATACCATGCTACACCTACAGTATTCCTATACCTGTCTAGTCCCACAAGTGATACCCAGTGTTAAGGCTGGAGAAACAAAATCTCAAGCATTACTAAAGCCACCAAACCTACCAACAAAACAGCACATATAATAACTTATATGCGGCTGAAAAACAAGAATTCAAAAGAACAGAAGTAAACTCTACCTTTAGGAATTTTACCAAAAAATAAACCACTTTAAAAGAATATTTAAACAAGAGAGAAAATGTCTTTCTCCCACAAACTCCTCATCAGTTCAATTTCTGCGACTCTGAGACTAAGTAAAAACACAGAACTGTAACTGAGACAATATATTATAGAAATAACCCACAGCACAATGTGGGACCTGTTAAGAGACTATAAATAATCATAAGGCCCTCCAAAATGTCAGCGACAGCTGTGCAAAATGTTAAAGCCAATAGTCAAACAAAGCAAGCAGGCCAAAGACATTTTGTGTAGAGACTAAAACACACAACTTCACAGAGCAGGATATAGTAAATCCTACTTATCAGGAAGCATGAGACAAAAGCTGTCAAACAAAGAGAAAGCGGCTATCTCATATTTTGCAAAAGAAGACAAGTGTGACCCCAGCAATTATCCACACATTAAGAACAAATCAGTTCTTTAATTAGATCCACAAACAGTAACAGATGGACTGTTCATTTTCAATAACAACCTTGCTGATCTGGCCTGTTTTTGTTTTTTTTATCCCCAAACACTATTTTCTTGATCCCGAACCCTTAAGTTCATGGTGTTTAAAGACTAAAATAATCAGTTAACAATGTGTGAGGGGAGGCAGAAAAGAAGATGCAGTAGAAGAGAGTTTAAAGTTGCAGCATATATAAGTTCTTTATGCTGGCTGGGGAGAATTGGAAGAAAAAGAAATCTGCAGTAACCGGATTCTTTAAATTAGTGTTACCAGCTGCAAACAATGCACATCTTTTCTTCACTGACTGGTCTGATCGACACCCACTGGGGCCGTGGGCTTCCTCAAGAGCAGGTTCAATCTTCGAGTATAATTTTCCCATTTAAAAAAAGTGAAAAGAGGAGCATTATGATGTGGAGCAAACAGCTCACATTATGAATTGCTGCCTCAAATTCTAGAAAAGACGGACATAGAGTGACGTCAAAGATTTACTTTGAAACCTACTGCTGTGTTGTTTTTATGGAAAGAGAAGATACCACATTTGTACAAAAGGCCGGAGTGCTAGTTATCAGATAATGGCAGCAAAGTTGATTAGCAAGCCACACTAATAGGCCGAGGCACAGACACATATACCTAGTTATCACTGATAAGTAAAAGACTAAATGGACTAAAAGAAAATACTAGAATTTCACTCACCAACACTGAAAAACAAACTACTTACAAAGGCCGTGCTGCCCAGAAAACTATATTATTTGTCTGGCGGTCCATTAAAAATGCTCCAAAATGCATCAACAGCACAAACACAGTGGAGAGGTCTAGTTCAGTGAGTCCAATTACTTCATGTGAGGCCTAGCAGACACCAAGAAAGTACAGCTACCCGTGTCATACATAAGAGTGGCCACTGCTCTAACTTTACCTGGATGGATAAAAAAAAGAATGACGCCCAGCAGAATTATCATTTAGGAGGAAACTAACCATATAGGGTAAAACTGTTGTGTAGCATGCTATAAACATGCTTTTTAATGCTGTACAGTTGTGCATTTTAACATGGGAGTCTTTGTAGATTAAGTTTACAGAGCCTGCCTCAAGTGGCCACTAAAGGAACTGTAGCTCTGTGTTTCATCGCTGCTGTCCAGTAGATATTACAAGACGATATAATCAATTCTACTTCAATATGATAAAACCCCATTAACATTTTCAATTTGCTCAACAGGAAATAAAACTTTAATGAGGAAGTACATTTAGTAGGTTTGTTGACTACCTCTTCTGCTGACTTTACTTGAATATGTGTCTCATCAACTGTCTCATTAACTCATTTAATACAACTAAAAAACCATATTCTTGGCATTCCTCAAAATATTTATAACTAGATTCCAACATCAAATGTTACTTAACGCTAGTACATTTGATGTCAGCATTCAGGATCCTCACAATGGTACTGTTGTCTCTTTGAAGAAGTGTATTTTTTTAGTAATCCTATTATCAAAATGGAGTAATGATGCCCCACCAAGCTTAGCAAAGAATTTCTCTCTGATACCGAAGTCTGCAGATGAAGATGTACCTGTGCATAGTGACAGACGGTGTTTGTGCCAATCACAAAACATTTTAAACATGAAATATATCACGCTACATGAAGTGTTATGTCATCTTGGAACAAAAAATGGCCATATTTTCTCATATTCATACTTTCTTTTTTTCATTTGTCTTTGTAATTCTTCTGGTTCTCGTGTCATGTCAACTCATTTTCAGGTTATTTTTTTAAGCAGTTAGGGTGACAGCAAGGGTCAGGACTAGGGTGTCATCAGTTAACGCCACATGGTGTGAACTGATCCACAAAAAACACAATTTTACATTGCAAAATTATTCAAGATAATTGGTGTTTTACTCATTTTGTGATACCAAAATGCAGCGTATTTTGACTTCTCTGACCTTTAAGCTGTCAAAGCTCAAACAAAATGCAGTCAAATCCCATTTTCTTTGGCTGAGCAGCAACAATGAGTACCTTTAATTTCTGTGTATACAGCTGGAATATAAGCGCAAGAAAAAATGAATGCAATTGTGTCTCCATTTGCCATCTAGCAATATCTCACAGACATTGCATCCCTTTCGTCTTTTCATAATTTTACATGGTAAATTTCCTGAGACCATAATGAGAACGAACGAAAGAAAAGAGAAGCATGAAATAGCTACCGGGTATTGTCCCCTTCTCATTCTTCTCAGTCTATGATAGCAAAGGGTTTTTATTAACATTATTTAATTATCACACATGATCTTTTTTTTTTAACACTGGTCCATCTCAGCCGGTGTCCTACTCCCACTGTGTGAGTTTGTAATTTAATAAAGCTTCATTTAAAAGAGAAGTTGATTAAAAAATTAAGCTCCAGTGATCACCACAGCCTCAGCCCTCCCTATTTTATGAAAAGATCTGATATTTCATATTAAGAACATGTCGGGCAGAAATTATCACCGCAGGACAAGTTAATGCTTTCCATACAGTCGTATGACAATGACAGGAAACCCCACTACAGAGAATGCCCCACTAAAACGCAGAGAATGACAGGGGCTGAAACAATTTCAATTCTTTTACAGTAGGTCAGACGTTTTTTTTCTCCATATCCCTGCTGCCTGCCTATCATCTAACTGTTAATTTTTTCATCCATAATTCACATTTTCCTGGTTCTTCTGACAGCAGGTGACTGTCAAAACTTGTCTTACATGGCTGTAAAGGAGATTTCTTATACTTCGACCTCTTTCCAGCGAATGATGACACATTAACTGCAATACCGGATTGAGGCAGGAGAAAAATTCCAGCCTTCTGCCCTCTGCTTGGTCTTACTGTAAAAAGAACAAAACAAAAAAAAATACCAAGAGTCTAATTACTAACACTCATACAGACTCTTTGAAATACAAACTCCTTAAGTCATCCCATCTGTGCACCAAAGTGTATATGCACACGAACTCAGTGATATAGAAAATGTGCAAGCTGTCAGTTCCTACTGTAAAAAAAAGAGGGAAAAAGTAATGATAAATGCAATCTCTACACTGCAGCTTAAAGCTAAATACCTTCTCGCTGCTGAAGAAACATAATCCACACAATTAATGCTAGAAAATTATAGCCTGGATCTAGTGGCAGTTTTGAACCATAAGTTATTGATTTGGAAATGAAAACCTGTACTCTTCAAGGTTAAATCCAGTCCACCCTCATTACTGCTCTGTCCTTGAGAGGCCCGCACCAGGGCTGCTGCAAGGAGTAGAGAGGACTGCTTTAATGAAGGTGAATTTAATGGGATTTAATGTAGCTGGGGGCAATGGAGCAGCAGAGATATGGTTTTAACAAAGAGCAAGGGACCAAGGGTACAGCCAAGAGAGCAGCCATTTTCCTTTCTTTTTATTTATTTCACATTTGGCTGAGCAGAGTAAAAGCACACCACATTTTCGTCTGACTCAGCCCCAAGAGTCAGTGGTTACATTTCTGAAGTCAGGACAATACAGGCCTCTAGCTTTCCATTGTAACAATCCCACAGATACTGCACAGAAGATATCACTTTGGAATCAATGGGTAACTATGTTTGTTTTATTTTTGTATGAAGCTTTTCTTTTTAATTATACCTTTAAATATAAAAGGAAAAACAAGTGTTTTTCCCAGAAGGTACGTCAAATGTTGGTTCCTCAGTATTGTTTTCACAATAAAACGCTTGTGGTGGAGTGTTTTATCTTTCAGGAAGAAAAAGAGAAATGCTATTAAACACTGTGTACTGAAGGTAATGTGATTCAAGATAATACGATGATGAAGGCACTATTACACATTCACAATCATCCCTAAAAATCGTTAGGGAGCCCAGCAGGGATAAGAGTAAAATATTTGATCATTCGTACACACACAACTTTTTAACATCTATTCTCTCTCTCTTCCGTCTTACCGAGGTGGATGTTTTGACAGATTAAGCAATGGCATGATAGCATGCCTCTCCAGTTAAGAATTGTGTGTGTGTGTGTGTGTGTGTGTGTGTGTGTGTGTGTGTGTGTGTGTGTGTGTGTGTGCGTGCGTGCGCGCCTTAGGCTCCTTAACACAAAGCTTTAAGAGAAATAACGCTCCTACATTTTTTAATTTATTTTCCTAACGTGATTCTTTTATTAATTGTATAGAGCTCTCACAAATGTTGAATCCCATCTGCCTCGTGCAATTTGGCTCTCAGCGGCGAGGTCACGATCACATGGCTGTGCCTTCAGCTTTTCTGAGCTTGATGTGAACAATGTGCGCTTTCTGCAAATAGCCTTAAATGGGAGGCTTCTACAGTAACACTCCATAAATATGCCAAAAATCTCGAACAGCAAAAAAGGGAAAAAAAAATCACTTTTATACCTGTTTTTAAAATGCTTGCACAGTCATTTCTCCTTTTCTCTCTCCCTTCCCTTACTCTTCCCACTCTGGAAATATGCTGGAGAGCTGACAGGGTGTTAATTCACAAACAGAAAGAAAGGGCAAAAGCAAAGATGTGATTGTAAATGCCAGTGCAACGATATAATTCATGCAGTGTTTGTTGTTATCAGTGACAATTCTTAATAGTCGCATTGGGCATTGGCCAAACTCCTTGCTGATCATTGCTTTCCCTTCCTCTAGACATGCAGTGCATCTGTCCATCCGTCTCTTCTTCCCTAGTCTCTCAAAAAGAACCCAAGCAAAAAAAGGGGGGTTATCTGCTCTGAATAATAGCCATCAGTGCATTTTAAATGCTGAATCACACTGCTGATACACCACTGTAGGAGGCAGGATTAAAAGCTACATTTCTCTAACAGATCAAACACAGAGCACATTTTTACATATATATATAAACCCAAGGCACAAGCGGCACCTAATTAAAGTATGCTTTTCAAAAACACTAACCCATATCCACGTGTGGATATGATATTTGAGCAGAGGGCAGCAGGAAATGAAGAAGAGGGCAGAGGCTATCCAGTCTTGCACTTTTTTTCTGTCCTGAGACATTTCTGCACAATCTGATGAAGACGCTAAGCAAGGGTTGATTGACAGGGGTGCTAACCTTGTATCAGCGGTCACAAACGATGTACAATGCATAAAGACAAGCTAAAGAATACGAAACGTGCAGGGCAAATGTTACAGTGTTTGTGATCCATGTGAAAGTTGCGCACCAACCAGATCGGATAATCAAAGCGCTGCTCACCACACTTTTTTACTGTCCAATCAAAATAACCCTTTATATGCAGTGTCATGTAATTAGGTACATTTAGATTCAACATAATGAGTCTTTTTCCCAGCAGATACTTTGACTCATCACAATAACAAAAACCTGGGTGTTTCTGATAATAATAACAATGACTTTGTTCTGTTGCAGTAAATTGCTTTTTTTTAACATCTATGATTTTTCCACTGTGACATGTCCACAGTAAAGAAATGAAAATGTCTCTGTGGGAAAAAAGAGCCATAGTCACAAAAGAAGATCATGTCATCTTCCATTCTAATGAAGTTAATATAAAATCCTTTGAGGATTTATTGCATAGTGCTTATAATGTGATTGAAAAGGATATGTTTTCAGTGAAATCTCATGGCTTCTTTGAAGACCTCCCCTGCTGACCAACCAAGAAATCTCTTCCAGACATTTCTCTTTCAGAAGATTGTCATCTTTATTTGTAAGTGAAAAGGGAACCTTGTCACTGCCAGTTAAATTTTTTTTGAAATTACTAAAGAGCTATGATAGCTATAAAATGAGCCGCACTGTTCACACATCTGCATTTTCCATCTAATCTTTGATTTGCATTGGTGCTGTCTGTAATCCCTCAACTGTGACTAATGGGAAATATTAAGCACAGGTTTAGGAACAAGTGCTTTTAATTAAAATGCTGGCTCACAGAGGAGCTTGGAAAAAGGGGAGGTTTTTAAACATTTTTCACAGCACTCTTTATGTTTTTATTATTCTTGCAGTTCTCAGACCTTAAAACAAAGAAAGACTATTTTCAGAAAAAATGTCCAAAGTTAAGTAAAGTCAAGTAAATAAATGGCATTTTCTCCACTGACGCTTTAGAAATGGCAAAAACGTAGAGACACTGCTTCAAACTGTTCTTAAACCTGATACACTGAGCACTAACACTTTTTTAAAATTCTGGATTTCCTTTTAACAAAACAAGGAAAGACCTTAAAACAGATGGGTGGCACAGAAAAGCGGCTCTAAAGGAATACACACAAAGACTTGCTTTATTAATTCTGACAAGAAAAGAGGCTCTCCACTTAAGCCATTCTTGAACTTCTGTTAACAGTAGTCTGTTCAACCCACATCTTACGTTACTTAATCAACAGCACTTCAAGACTTTCAAAATCTCAAGGTCATAGTGACATCATGACCTTTCAAGAATATCACATAAGGACGCATTCACTATAACAACACTGATTTAAGAGCTAGCAGACTGAAACACTTGGCTTTGATGTCAAAACTCACTTCACTGCTGCTAGCAGCTCTAAAAATGAAACATAAGCCGGTAATAATCGTGGCATGGTTGTGATTCATGTGCATAAAGTGCTAATTTGATTCTATAACACTCACAAAAAAATTAAAAGGGGTTGAGTTGAAAGCACAAGTTTTAAAAAGCGGTTGAGTGCCATGACTATTCCCCGAGATGGAAATTTTTAAAACACTTTAGGATATATAGTCATCTGACTTCTTGCCAAGGTTAGTTTAAAAGGATAGATACAACTCAGATGTGCGATGTAGCTACATCTGTATTCTTGTTTTACAAGAAGTTATCTGCTGGTGCTTGGGATGTTCTACCGATTATGCTAACTGGTTACTGTCGACTGAACTCGCATCAGAAGCATGAAAAGAACACATAGCTGCTCTCACTCAAGCTGCTGCTGAAGCATCAACATTCCTGCCCTCATCTATGGCTATGAGCTGTGGTTAGTAACTGAAAAAATTTAACTGCAGATACAGCAGAAATGAGCTTCCTCCAAAGGGTGTCTGGACTCTCTCTTACAGACAGGATGAGGAGTTTGGGCTTTTGGGAGGGACTCAAGAGCAGAACTCCACATCAAACTGAACCAGTCGAGGTGGTTTGGGCATCTCAGTAGGATGCCAAATGAATGAGACGTTCCAGACATATTCTACCTGGAAGGGAGCAGGGAGCAGACCCAGGAAAGGCTGGAGATATTATATCCCTCAGTGCCTCACTGGTTAAGCTGGAGGAAGTGGCTGGGGAGAAGGAGGTCTCAGCTTCTTTGTTTAGACGGCTGCCCCACAACCCAGACCCAGACAAGCAGCAGAAAATGGATGGATGGATGGAGAGTTCATGTACTTTAGACAGTGGGGGCATTAAAATAATTTCCAAAAGAATGGCTGCTTAAACAAATATTTAATACTGATGTAATTTATTTACTTGAAAAAGTTGTAAATTGTAAATATTCTTCTGATAAATACAGCAAGAAAGACCCGTCTGAGCAGCTTCAACTGGCTTTCATAAGCCAACAGTAGAGAATAAGTCAAGTCAATTTTATTCATAAAGGTCAGAATCAAAATAGTTTTGAATGGCTTTGAAATCTGTGCACCTGCCAAATTTCCACCTATAACATATTATATGGCCAACTTTGTGGATGCACCACCACCATGTTAATGCACATGGCTTTGGAATGAGACTGTTATTATATCAGTCATTAGTAAGAGTAACATTTGGGTGTTTGTGCACTTCACACACGTGTGTCCCACTCCCACTGGAGAGCTACTGTACTCAGCGAAAATCTTCATGCTGGTATGATCGATACAGAATACAGAGCGGATCAAACGGGTCTGATCCCGTCTTGAGCCTAATCATGGTCCAGAAGGTCTACAAAGGGGGACACAGTGTCAGAATTAGACCAGCATCGGAGGATGGTTGCCTTTTTTTGTCACGTGGTTTGATCATTACATATGGAAGTTGGACGCACTGCTGGAAGGAAGCGAGTCAGTGTGATGTGCTCTGCTACAAATACATGCACTTTGATACATACCAACCACATAAACACTGTTGCACTCCTGTTCATGGCAGAGGTATTCCCTGATGGCGCTGGCCTCTTTCAGCAGGGTAATGGACACTGACACACTGCAAAATAGTTCAGGAATGGATTGAGAAACATGGCAAAGAGTAAAAGTTGTTGACTTAGACTACAAATCCCCCAAATTTCAGTCCAATCAAACATCTATAGGATGTGCAGGAAAAACAAGTCTGATCCATGAAGCCCCACCTCGCTACCTAAAAGGACCTGATAAAGGATCTACTGCTAATGCATTGGTGGCTGATACAACACTTTGTTCGGAGGTCTGGAAGAGTCCCCCTAAACTATGTGGCTAGTAAGCCTACGGGAGCAAAGCTGTTGTGGCAGCAGAAGATGGACCTATACAATATTAGTTTTAATGCTGTGTCTGACTGGTGTATAATGTGTTTTGTGATTTATTTAATTCTTTCTTTCTTTTTTAAGCAGGGGTGGCAGGCTAGTTTTTACCTATCAACAGCTGTAAATCAGTTAATGGTGTTGCACATGGTTACAGTCCTATTTAGTGATTACTGTTTTTTCTATGACACAAATTCACTAAAACAATGAACTTAAGATGTCTCGATATGCAGCTTCATGCTCAAAGTTTCATGAAGCATTCAGCATTACTGCTAGGCCACATATGAAGCAGGACGCAGTGCCTTCATTAATTAATGCCTATGAAGTATGATTACAAAAAATAAATAAATATAATTACTGACCCTTTTTACATATTTTTACTCACAAAATATTATTTACATGGCTAGGTAGTCATCATGTAAATGGTGCCAATTTGCTTTTTCAAAACAAACATGGGATACTGCTGCACTTTATATGTTAGCTTTATTTTCTAACCCTACTTTGAATGCTAGGTGATACTGTAGGGTCAGGGTAAGAGAAAACAATACAGTGTCAGTTATGGAGATAATTTAGACAAACTACCGGAAGTTGGAAGCTAGTTATGTGTAACATTAACAGTTGCAGCCCTGCGACTATCTAGTTATCTTAAGCGCTTTAATCTTGAATTCTAATTATTTTTAACTTAAATACTTCAGTGTTGGCTAAAGTGTACCATTTTTCTGGCTTTTGCAGACATTTAATGGTTAACAATGATTTAGTAGGTCGGTGGTTTTCACACTCCAGTAACGGGCATACTGTCATAGCTGACTTTTAGCATCCTTTTCCCTGACTTAAAGCCCAACTCTTAACATTTCCGTAGTCTCTTTAACAATAGGACAACGTACTTGTCTTTTGAGGACATCGTTCTGGCATCTTAATGACTGAAAACCTTCTCCGTCCACTTTTTTCATTCCTTTCCGAGCAAAAAAACTACAGGCGACAGCCGGAAGTGACGATTCTCCTGAAACAAGACAGTTTAAAATGTAACTTATTCTTTACAAGAAACAAGTACACAAAAAGCAAGTTACTTTTTAGGTTTGTCTTGCACTTGCTGAACCTTTAAAAAAATTCACTTTGAATCATGAGGGCAAAAATGTACAACAAATTATAATTTAACTATAAACAGAAACTTATTAGCCAAATCGCTTCAGCTAACAAGAATATGAACAACTTACCACAGTTTCATGAAACGTTTCATATGCATCTATTGCACTGGACACCACTTTAAGTTTCCATGTCAAACAACGTCTGTGTTTCATAAATAGATGGTTATTTTGGGTAGGTTTTTAACCTTAAAACTAAAAGTTATGTTAAAAATTACTTATTTTTAACTTGTGTTATTCAGTTAGCCATAAGGGTCTCATGGCACAAGCTTTATTCAGAGCCTTTTGCAATTCATTGAAACATCATAACCCCTGACATTGTTACAATAAAAAGTCCAATAAAGCTTTTCCTGTTCCATCAAAGGATCCTGCAGCTGTACGCCTTCTAAAGTTTCACCCTCCTTTTCAGCTAACAACACCCATCCCTCAGGAATACTGTGACAATGGAGCTGCAAAGACAAAGCGCTCGTCACCCATGTAAAGTCTGTATATGTCTGTCTGGAAAAGACATTGAAACAAACAGGTTGAAGGGCCAACCGGAGGCTCTTTCTCTCTCAAAATGCCTCCCAGACCTAGTGGTGTCTCTGACAGGCTCTCTCCTGGTGAGCTAGCCTCCATGATGAATGACCACCTTTCCACTCTTTATCGCCCCACTAAATCATGGGCTTACCATGTTTTTATGACCAATTTTTGCTGCTTTGTTTTACTTTCCTCTAGTTTTGAATGAAACTCCAAAGGCTGAGGGCTTATTATTGAATTGGTATTCATGTGAAGATTTGAGATCTAGCTTTATTAATCAAATTCACTGAGACAAATGTGTCAGACCTTGTTTGGACCCGAGTAATGCTCCACGGAGAGATGCTCTTATCTAAAGAGCATCTATTTGTAGAATATTTTATGTTTTTATTAAAGGTTTCCCTGCGTGGTGTTGTACAGCACTTCTTTATTTTATTTTTGCTGTAATTCTGGAAATGTATAAATTATTGAAATGAATTAGGTTCAAACTTGGAGTTGGTAGTAGCCCAGAGATGAGATGGGCCAGGGTCAGGACAGAGAGCCTGAAAAAAGGCTGGACAACTGAGATTGCTCTGAGTTTATGCCTGTCCAAGTCCTTAAAGGCTTGCTTCTGTCTTTAAATCTGTTTTCTGTTATGAAACCCCAAAACACATTGCAAGCTTTGATATATTTATTTAATTTTGCAAAACATAAAGCTGTATAAAAATCTAATGTTATTTTAGATTGTTGTGTCAATATAATAGAAATAGTAATCCTTAACAAGGTCTTAGCCTTCCTGTATCTACTTCATATTAAAGTTTTATAGTTAGAGCTTTCTGCAAGTTTTCTGCCAGGGTTTTCTGTAGTGTTTATATCAATAAGAGCTGAGACACCATAGAATAAATTTAGGTTGTCTTCTGTAACTGAAGCATCAAAACTGTGGTAATGATTGAAGTGTATAAATCGTCTTTCTTTTCTACTTTGTGTAACTGGTCAAATAGTCTTATATTGTAATCCACCAGCTGATGTTACAGCTGGAATGTTAGTCGTGTGCATGATGACGCTCGTTGGTGTTTAGGATCAAAGAAAGTAAATCTTGAGTAGATGTGCAACAAACATTTTGATCTTGTCCTTTTCCAAGCTTTGGCTCCTGCAAAGCGAAGCTCTGGCCAGATGTAGTGTACTCTGTCTCCCCCTAGTGGGCTTACAAAAACCGTCTTTTCTTCTGAGTGACAAACTTTCCAATCTTAGGGGAATAACATGGCCTACACAGATGGGAGGAAAAAATTTTTAAAAAAATTTAATTTATTAAACATTTAATGACCAAGAGCTGATCAAAAGTATTTTGCACATATTTTGCACATAATTTACACTATCCTGCTTATCAGTGATGGAAAGGGTAGACAATCAATATTCACAACTCATTTTTAACCCTTTTATGTTAGAAACCCACAAGCCATAGAAACCCATTCTGTAGTCCACTTATGGCTTTGGGGGTTTTATGATCAATCAATCACCTAAGCAAAGCTTGAGTGTGTGAGCCACTGCCAGGGGAGGTCTGACCCACGGCCTAGCATGACATTGAAGGAGGGAGTGCTACTCACCCAGGAAATCCCATTACACCAAAGTATGATGGATATCGGTACTGGGGAAGCTCATATGTGGTCTGACATATAATTTGTTATAATTTGTAAAAAATTGTGTGACGATGCTCACCTTTCTCCCTGTCTTTCACATTTTTAGAATTCTGTCCCTTAACACACCCTGACTTGAATACCTGAAGTCTAAAATCACACATCGTGGTATATGTGCTCTCTTTGTATCTCAGATCATACAGAGTTTAGACTGTGAATGACTATCCTAAAGTCTTACACCACAGGTATACTTCCATCCTTTTGAATCTTACAACAAACAGAGCATCTCTGATTCTTAATCCGAGCCATATTTTCAGAAGCAACAAAAAGAACCAAAATCAACATCAGTTTTTTTTCAAACAGGTCAATTATCTTGCTTTTAAAAGTAGCAAGTATACATCAAGCATACATGAAGTATACATCAAGCTACGGTTTGCTTTTTGCGTTTTTTTGTTTTTTTTCCCTGAGCTGTAATGACATTTTCTGAAGCAACAGCAGTGAATGAAGAGACAACCTCGGATTTTGCACTTTTGTACGGATAACCTGAGGATTTCAGCACTGATCAATAAGACCAAATATACAATAGTCTGCTTATGTGAAAAGGTGAACAAAAGAGGGATGTCTGTCTCTATCAAGCAAATAAAATACCTTCTATCAGTAGAAGGGAGACAAAAACAGCGATCCTTCGTAAATAAATGTCACTTGTGCCCCCTGCAATGTGGCACCGTCTTGTATTACTTACCTCAAAAATTAAAACAAAAGGTTAATCAGGCACGGCCCGTACTCTTCTCAACAGTCTCCCATTCTGTTTGTTTATGCTACATCCCTCTTCAGTGGCATATTGATTGTCCAAGCTAAGAGAATACCTTTCCTAAAATCAATGAAAGACATCCCAGCATGTAGTCTTTGGATTTCTTTGTCTTTATTTGATCACATTTATCTTCCTAATAAAGCTAGATAGATAAATAATAAAAAGAAGAAAAAGAGCAAGACATTTATATTTTTAACATCTAACTAACACTGGTCTTATCTATTTGTGCTCATCACAGTGAGCCAAGTTTGTCTCTGAACTTTCCCCTCGATATGCTTTCCAGATGCAGATAAGAAAAAAAGCAAACAGACAACGACCCAATTTCAGTCAATGACAGGTCACTTGAGAGGACCGTCATGGTGCAAGCTTTTCAGCACACCACAAGAATGTTACAAGTGACATTTTAAAGAAGATTAATACCTGTAGAGTGGCTCAAGAGCACAAAAACAAAAGCTTTCAAACAATAGTGAGAACGAAAAGAATTGGACCCACACACGGGAAACTTGTGAGGGATGAGAACTAAGCCGAATGCATGACCTGGAAGTTAAAATTGACACTGCTGGAGCTTTGCATATCTCAGAAACCCTTCACAGAGTCCAGAGACCATGAAGCTTACTGGGACTATCCTTAAACTGGAGTGCACTCATGGCAGCACAGAGACTAAACTGTTAAACAACATGATGCTGGTTCCTCTACGAGCAAATAAAACAGGTATGATGAGCTTTCACCTAAATTGCTCTTGATTACAAGTATAGATCTTCAGAGTGTTGTCCACTGTCACACCAAAAGATACTGAAACTGCATAACTGAAAAAAGAGATCTGCTTTGAAAATGCATCACTTTGGGGATCTAGTTTTTGTTTTTGTTTTTTTATTAATTAGTCCAGCTAACCTTATTTTAATACTCAAAATTATGTCCAAGTGTGAAATGCCACAGTTTCACAGGGTCCAAGGTCCAAGTCCATAGTCCATATCAGGCATTGTTGCATAAAAATGTTTATGTATAAGGCATAAATTATCAAAATAGCTGCAGATTACTTTTTCCATAGGTCTACATCAGTTTACATTCTGATCTAATGTCATTCTAATTAGGACTCTGTTGAGCTGAATCAGCCCCTTTCCTTGCCAATTTAAATGAAGAAGCTTCACTACTAGGCTGCTCTTTAAATCCAGATAACTGCGAGGCAAATGTATTCTAATCTCTTAATTCAATCTAGCTGATCTTTGGCCACAGAAAGCATTTCCTTGTTAAATTGAAAATCCCTAGCTGCTTCATCTGCCTAAACTAAGTGTGCAATTTACAGACATTATAGCTGGGGGCATGTAAAATATGTGCATTAGTGCAGGAATATTACACCAAGACGGCATATTTGATGGTCAGTGCTTTTAAAGCGAGACAGTCCTGCAACAATAGGGGTAAGATGCAGTTTAGAGCAACACGGTGGGAGGCTGAGTGCCCAGTGTAAAATTAGCCAGAGGAGAGTAGTGGACTTTGGTTCTTAACTGGCTTCTAAACTGCTTTAATTAAATGGGGAATTACCTTTTACTCATGGGTACAGTGTTCCTTAGGGGTCCATGCCATTTATATACAGCTGATATCATTACCTATAACCCTGCTTTTATTATCCTCACACTGTTCCAGCTATGAAGCAGTGCGAAGATGATTCTGAGGAGTTCAAAAGTGCATAATCAGCACCTTTCTGCAAATTCATCTCTGTGTACAAAGGTATTATTTTCACGGAGGTGAAATATGATTCATTATGTGTTTCTGTTAATGGGTTAGATGGAAGTGTAACATAATTAGAATGCAGAGTACAGTTACAACTTAAATAGATGGTAATCAGAAGCTACAATCCTAAAATGAATCAAGGATGAGCTGATCGGAGTTGGTCAAAATATTCTACGTGACCTCATAAAATACTTTTTGGCAGAATTCAAGACTTGGTTAGCTAATTGTGACAAAAAATATCACATACATGTCTAATATAAAAAGATAATGAAATGGTGATATTTGTAACATAAGATGATAGCCAGAAACACACAACCACACTAATGCTTGTTTTCCAGACTGCTTCTTGTTTATTACACACTTACTCACCTTACACCAGCCAGTTGGATGGTGACTGTTTTATCACATGTAGCCTGCCCTCAGTCACAATTTGAGTTAAAACGCAAATGGAAACAGAAGCTCAGAGACAGGAAAAGCCTCTCCAACTTATAACACTGCTTCTCAAAAAATGCCTTAAAGGTACATTCTGCAATCCTGACTCTTGCACAATTTATATCCAAGAGGTCAAAGGTAAGGTCTGGACAGACATGGAGGTGAAATGCAACATAACAGTGTGGTAGACACAAGGTGGTTTTCAGTGTAGTTTTCATTCTAATGTAATGGGGGGAAGAAAGGTCAAGGCAAAATTGTGTTTTCTTTCTTTCCAAGTAAAACATCTCTATCGGTAACTCACTTGATCAGTGTTTAGTTTAGGTAACATCATTTTTTGAATGTAGCTTTCATTCACAGATTTACATGCAACAATAATGTAATGCAGTAATAAGTGGTTTAACATGCTTTAAGCTGGAACATTTAGATTCAGGTGAAAACATTTTAGTTGTAACCCACCACTGAAAACAAGATCATAACAGATCCTCTGTATCACATCACAAGTTTGTTCCTATCAAAGTGGAGGTTCTTTGGAGTATGGCCATCTTTCTGTTTGTGTTGTTTAGAAGCAGCTCAGAGATATTTACTTATTCGTTTGTGACCAGCTAAAAAGGTTCATAGAGAATCCCACTTTCTTACAGTGGACGGCTATTCAAACCTTTCCTCGCAGGCATATTATCTGAAAATATTCTGCTGTCCCATAGGTTCAGTAGTGTCAGCATCCTCCTCATCCCTGTCAGGGGCCGATGGCGCGAAGACTCAATGCTTCATATGTGCAGACAGAGCCACAGGTAAACATTACGGTGCACCCAGTTGCGATGGCTGCAAGGGCTTCTTCAGGAGGAGCATTCGCAACAACCACACTTACAGCTGTAGGTGAGTACTATCATAGGGCCAGCTGATTGCTGTACAAAGCATAACAATTTTTCTATACCTAAAAAAAATCACCAAAATATTAAAATTAAGTCTTTGGTTTAATGGTTTAACATACTTTGAGCTATAGCATTTATATTCAGAAAGTACATAACTAGCAAATTCAAAAAAAATGAATAATGGAGCCTTACTTGACCTCTGCTGCTCACTTTAAAGCTGCAGATTAACCATTCAGTGCAACATTAGCGGCGTAAATTCTCTGAAACAGTTCAAGACTGAACTGTTTGTGCTTGAGATGAAGCTCTTATACATTACGACGCATTCGTTTCAGGTTCGACAGGCAATGCATTGTGGACAAAGACAAAAGGAACCAGTGCCGCTACTGCAGACTACGAAAGTGTTTCAAGGCCGGAATGCGAAAGGAAGGTTAGAGTTAAGATTTTCTTTTTTGTGTAATACAACTTTCTTTTAGTCTTTAATTTGAAAAAAAGAAATGCACTTAGCTATAACAACCTACATAAAAGGTTCAGCTATACCGTATTGAGAATATTCAGGACCTCACATTTTGCTCTGTATTTTTACATTTAAACCTGTCTACTTCAATGAAAAATAAAACAATCAATATCACTTCATCAAAAAAAGCGGAAAAAAAAAACTTTCTTGAGAAACAGTGAACGTGTCAGTGTCAATTTCCAGGTGTGTTTACGTGGACTGTGTCTATCGTTGGCTTTATCTTTTATCGACTCCTACTGAGAAGCAAGGAGAAAGCGATGCAATCAAAGGGGCCTCGTTTCACATGAATAATTAACACAGCTGAGCATGGCCAAATATTTGCTCTCCATTTTTCTGGACAGCAGTTGCTCACAACCCTTTGAAGTCACGGCCAGCGGTGTGCTTTTAAACGTGTATTTCATTAATTTGCCTGATTTGCATAACATGTTCTAATAACGCTTTCAAGTACAGCTGTTGTGGGAACGGATAAGTAAAATATTGAACAAGTCTCCAGTATCGTGTTATTTTGTACTTGACCTCCGAGTAAGCCGTGTAACTGTTTACTCCAAAACTAAACTTAATTTATGTTCCACAGAAGGCTCATTTGTGACATTGTCATGCAGCACCATGTCAGTGAAGTACAGAGGGACCCTGCTGGTGCTGCTGCTGCTCCTTTTCCTCCTTTAGTTTGATTAATGTGCTCCAGATTGGTTGCCGAGAGGACACCTCTGATGACTGATTACTCTGACACTTGGTTGTGTTGTCTGACTTTGTAGAGCCATTTTAGAATTAGTCTGAGGCCATCCAGATTGCCGTGTTTCTAATGACACTTGCGGATGGGTCAACAACATGTGATGACATCTTCCCTTCAAAATATAATCTTAATCAGCGAGCGCCCAAGCCTCCACATCAACTGTTACTGTCAGTAGCAAATGTAAGAAGCTGTCAAAAACAAAATGTCACATTAAAGCACATCAAACCGAAGAAAGTCTACACGGCTGGATTAAAATATTAACGTCACCAGGTTTACATTTAGATGTACTACATACTTCTTATTGGTTCCCCACATTTCCTCTTCTGCAACTTTATACTTACCAGTTTAAACCTTGAGTAGGATGTTGCCAGCATTATATGAAACATAATTGTGCACCCATTCATATCACATTTCATCATCCTCTCAGTTATTTCATATTAAAGAATGTAACATTTACTCACTCGATACTCCTTTAAATCCACTTAAATATGCAAACAGAAGGAAACTTAAAGAGGCTCCGGGAGAATTTTATTTTTATCCAATTTGTGCCACATTTCCCGAGTATGCAGCATTTGGCGTGGCTAATATAGCCACAAACAGCAGCTTCAGTGTCACGGGGGATAGAGGGACTCTGTTGAGATGAAGAGTAGGGCATTTCTTTCGGGATGTATTTGCTGAGGAGGTGAGTAAAAAAAAAAAACAGTCAAGTGCAGGACTAATGTGTGGAGATGCCAAGAAGCTTGCCTGATGGTTCTTTCCTCTCTTTAATGTCCAGCTGTTCAGAATGAGAGAGACTGCATCAACAGTCAGAGAGCCAAGGAGCAGACAGTGGGCACTTTGTCCATCAGTGTGCTGCTGCAGGCAGAGACCACTGTTCAGCAGGTAACACGCTACTGGTCTTAGATGTTATGTTCTTTGGCAGAAATTAATCCTTTTTTAATGTGTATACCACTTTTTTTTTTAAAATCATTTTAGAAATGATTTAAATAAAGCTAAGAGATGGAAAATTCTAAGGTTACATGATTTAAATGAATTCATTTTGGTTCGCAGTAAGCCAAAAAGTTAACTGAATTTAACAGAAAAGGAAAATAGTTTTGATCCTTAAGTATTAAAGATTAATCTGAAGTCAAATAAATGCAAGACCGCAAAAAGATGTTAGAGCACACAGCTACTGAACAAAGTGATTCTTCTTAACTGCCCTGCACTTATGAACCGTCTTTTAACCTTACAGCAGTTACAGAAAGCATTTATTTGAAGGACCATTTGGGTGCATCTCATGATTAGAGGGCAGCCACTAACACTTGAGCCACAGGCGGCCCACTCATGTGCATTTGCATGATATTTGAGCCGATGTGCTGTTTTTAAAACAGCAGTTATCTAAATTCATTTTTTAAAGTCTGTTATAATTGTTACACTTTAAATGGAGACTAATATCCAAATTGGATGAAGTGTGCAGAAAAGAGTGTTGTCGATAACACTTCTTATACCTGTAATTTGTTAAGTGCTATGTAGCAAACTGTGTTGACACAATGACTAATATGAAGAAGTAATGTGATGTTACAAAGCATAAGAGTTGGTGTGCTTTAGCATTTGTTATCAGGCAGTCTTCAAGCAAGTTTTAAGTAGCACAATGTCACGTCAGACAGTGTCTCTTAGAGTGATTTCTCTTGTTGTACATGTAAGAAAATAGGACTTGGCATTGTCTGCTTTTACATAGTATAGTAAGAAACTCAGTAGGACACCATGTAAGACTGCAAATGTTTGTTATCAGGGTTTACTGCAGCATAGAGAGATGATTGGTACACTAATTACAGCAATGCAGGAATTTTGAAATGGATTGTTATGTGGTCCAACTGATCCATTATAAAAAAAGTTTGTGGTTTATCTCCTTAACCGCGCACATACACTAAGGTTTACGTCCATGGTACCTGTGTTTACTGTGAATTCAGATTATACTTTGTTTCTTTCAGTTCCCAGCACTTCTCTCTCCTAGGAGCCATGACATCACCACCAAGAAGACAGCAGGTGTGGGAGAGGTGTTCGAGTCCATGAAGCAGCAACTCCTCCTGCTGGTGGAATGGGCTAAACACATCCCAGAGTTTTGTAGCCTTCCAATAGATGACAGGGTACAAAAAGGAATGAACCTTTTATACTAAACAGCTAAGATATATCTGTCCATGCCAAGTTTGACTCTTTGTATTATGTGAAACCCGTGTATGTGTGCTTGCAGGTAACCCTTCTACGAACCCACTCTGCAGAACATCTCATCTTAGGGGCAGCAAGACGCTCACTGCCTTACAATAATGTCATTCTTCTAGGTAGGACAGATGTGTTCTCTGTAGTATTTGTGCATTGTAGCCTGAACTTCACACTTAAACTTCTTGGACATGAATGAATATCTTTTTCTTAATTGACTAGGTAATGACTTTGTGATCCCACCGAGAGGTGCAGAAGTAGAGCTATCCAGAGTGGCATTCAGAATTCAAGAGGAGCTGGTCAAACCTCTCAGAGAGCTGGTCATCACAGACAAAGAGTTTGCTTGCCTCCGGACGATTGTCTTCTTTGCCCCAGGTTAGTTCAGTCAGCATGTGAGAAGGTGAATGAGGTTGATTTCTGTTTGCCCTTTTCTATTGCACTGAAAAAAGGCAGATTTATTTTTTTATGTTCTCTCTTGGTTTATTGTTCTTGCCAATTTCAGCTATAGTTTAGTCTGAGCGGTCTGAGTTCAGTATGTTTCAGAGAGATTTTCTAATATCAGGATGTGGTGGCATTCTTGGCAGTCAGGCAGAGAGGCTGCCTGCTTAACTTCATTCCCCATTTACCTGTTGTGGTAGGGATAGACTGGAGGTCCAAAGAGTCTGAACTGGCAAACATATTCATCTCTGTCCAAGACAGAGATGAATATAATCAGTCAAATATCTAGGTTTGATTTCAATTTTATCCACATATAGTTCGTTCAACCCTTTGCTTATTTTTTCATTTGCACTTGAAACTATTTTTTTAACACTCCCATCACGCCTTTCCCCTAATTATACAAAATGAGCCTTGTATAAGTAATCACACCTGTCAAATAGATAGCGTTCAACTGGAGAAAAAGTTTGTGAATTTGCTATATTTCTGGATAATTATTACCAAAAAACGTCAACAGACTCTCACACAAGTCCAGCTAGCTTCAACTGCTATTGGGTTTCAGCACTTGAACACCATCCTGACGTTTGTTGTCTTTCTGCACCACCTACTGTGCGTGTAGATTCAGTCCACAGATAGATATTTCCTGTAAAATAGTGATTGCATAACTCAGAATTCATTGCTGCGTTAATTAAGGAGAGCTGTGCTGGCCCAGACACTGAAAGGCAGGCCTAATCAACAATGCTTTATAGATGGGATGTTTTTTTTTTCTTGCTTCAAACAGAATATTTCGTATTTAGACTAAAAATTCATATTTTACTTAATCTATCTACAAAACATTGTTCTAACAGGATTCTGGTTTGTCTTCGTGATGATCAGTTGGGCAGTTCTTATTCAGTGCTTTTCATTCAGTGAGGATTGTTGATATTATTTTTATCATTGTCTTATTGTTTCTTTTCTTCTTTTATTTACACTTTCAACTTATGGTTACCCATGCTTAGATTAAATTTGACCAAAGTGCATTTATTTAAGTGGTTCCCTTATACAATATTATATTTACATAAGACTTTCTTACCTTATATAATGCAGACTGTTCGGGACTGAAGAGTCCTCAGGTGGTTCGACATCTCCGTTTCCAGGCCCATCTTCTCTTAGAAGAAGCAACATGTGAGCAGCGAGGAAGGTTTGGGGAACTCCTGCTGATCCTGCCTCCCCTGCAGAGTGTGGCCTGGCAGATGGTTGAGACTCTTCACTTAGCACAGCTGCTTGGCGAGGCCAAAATGGACAGCCTGCTGCAGGAAATGTTGCTAGGGGAGGGAACTGAAACGGGACAAGGAGTCTGTACAGGTACAACAATCTGCTGCTGTGTTTAGTTAAAGGAAATGTACAAGAAGTCTAAAGTGAGCTTCAACTGACATCAAACTTGAAGCTGAGTCATTTCCAATACGCAGCAGTATATATTTATACTAACTTTGCTATTTTGTGTTTTCAGTGTTTATTTTCTGTCACTCTTACTGTGTGCTTCAGTTTGTCCTGTGCCTGCAGGAAATGACCCTACTCAAGACCAGCAGAATGACCTGAATGCTTCACCTGCAACCTTCCCATCTGTGATCTGTCATGCTTCAATGGGTGAGTATTGACTGATCAAACCCTCACTGCTAATTTAACATCTTATTTGAGAAACTTTGATTTTGAAGCTATAGCTTTTTAGTAACGACGTAGCAGATCTTCCTACTTTTAGCGGTTTTACGACATCAGAAAAAGAAGCGTATTTATATCAGCATTTAATGGGTAACACCTGAAGCTGAAACGGAAAATAACTGATATGCACTGAATCCTCGTGTGCCATTAAATTTGTGTATCTCACACAGCTCCTACAAGTGGCTTCCTTGCTGCCCACGTAGACTGGCACTGAGGTGTACAGACATGGAAAATCTGCCAGCGTGCCCACAACATACCGAAGGCACCTGTCCACACCAAGAAACCCCTTGAAAAACAACTTAACCGAGGAAACCGGGAAATGCTACAAGTTCGAACCAGCAAACATACTAATACTCACACTCAGCTGCATACATACATAAGCTACATACATGCAATTATGAATCACTACTGAGAAAATAATGTTATTGTTATCTGAGAAACAACAAAAAATATAAAATTTATATTTTATACAGGAACTCATGAAAAATTGGAATAATGACATTCAACACTTTGTAATGATGAGTGCAAAAGAAAGCTAACACTGCAGTAAGTATGGTTAACTAATTGCTAACAAATTATAGCATAATACGTAGAAAGCTGAAATGCAAAATCCATCATCTGTCAGCAGAGGGCACAAAAAGCCAGTGCTTGAACATATTAGTTGGAGCTGTGGGGCTATTGTTTTATCCCAAATGAAAGCCTTGACTAATGGTGTCAACAATTTGCTGCGGAAATAATTAAAGGAGTGTAATCCCCACTGTCGAATCACTGCAAGGAGAGCAAAAGTAACAGAATATTGCCTAAAGGGGAAAAAATAATATTTTAAATAAAAACAGTTATCACCATCAACCAGATACCTGCTGTACCTGTTCCTGAAAGAATTCACTTAGATGAGCAGTGAAGGTTGTTATTAGAAAGGTTTGATGTGATGAGTGATGAGGGTTCAACAGCACTGAAGCTTAGAGGCTCAGCGGTAAAACTCAGTGGCAAAATTATGGTCTGCAACCTGTTTCTTCCTTCTTGCTACCCTCATTGTTTTGTTACCTTCATCCCCACAAAGAAATCCATCCTCTCCTCTACCATGGAGGCATGGACAGCAATACTCACAGCAGTATGTAGAATCTAAACACTGTATTGACTGTTAGTTCCATTGTCCTGAATATCTACCACATGTGCTTTCCTAAAAACTAAATACTTAGATGTTGTCTTTTAAGACAACATCAGGTCGGTGACATATTAGCCCATTCTTAACTAGTGGAAGAATCATCAGTTTTGGAAGAAGTATATAAAACAATATGTAACTTTAATGTGGTTTGGTGTAATTCGAGAAAAAGAATTGCTTCTTCAGCAAAGACCCTGGAAATTTTCTGGAAGTTTCTATTTCCTTTACAGCGAATGCAGAACAGTGTTTGGCACAGAACCACATGTTTGACGCAGAAGAAAAAGAATAAATACACTAAAAGAACCGTAAATTTACGATTTAAAAAAAAGTCCTTTTTCTAACTTAAATAAATACATTTTCCTGCCTGTTTATTTTAATGGTAGAGCACAGAAAATTAAAGGAAAGTTAAAGAAAGGGTTTTTTTGTGCCAAAATCACGTTCTGTCTAAAGAAAGACCTTTTTTGATGGCTGAATCAATAGATAGTGCAGTTGACTCTTTCTCTATTGCCCTGAAAAAACAACAACAAACAAAATGATTGTCCGGCAACTTTCCTCAAACTTTTCCTGAAGTTAAAAAAAAAAGAATAATTGTAAACAACATGAAGTGATTACAAAATCTGAGGTTTCAAATTTATCTGTGTTGACCTACATTCACCAATCAGCACGTGTGGGAGAATTGAGAAACAGTTTTATCATGTATGGGAGGATTTTTGGAAAAAAGACGAGTGGAAAAATCTCCAAATGGGCATTTTTTCTGAAAAACTTTCTGTGCAACAACACAACTCTTAAGTCAGACTCAGGTACTTTTAATGATATACGGTGCCAGCAGGACTGCTTCACTGAATCTAGTCTAAATATACTTGAGTTTCCCAAACAGACTCTGTCACAGTGTTCATCTTTGAAGGGTTCAGGTTAGGGACTGTAATTACGCAATCATATCTATTTGAACTGACAAATAATTAGAACTGGATTGTTCATTTTTCACATACTCGCCCAGCACTGACTCTCACAGCCAATCAAACAGTTAATTAGGCTTTTAAACGGGAACACAAGATAGCTGCCAAATTGGGGTCCTTGTCATACTCGGGTTTCATTGTCACTGTAAAAAGGTAAGCAGTGACACTGCTGTGATGTCTTTTTACTTCCCAAGGGCCTGCTGTGAGGCAGTCTATTGATCTGTCAAGCTTAGCAGAGAGCGAAGTGATGCTGAAGTGTTAAAAGCTGAATACTTGCTCTCAGTTGTCAGTGTCATCCCTTACATTCACAGTGGAGGGAGTCCAGAGGCAGGGCTTTTTTTTTGTCTCTGCTAAATGTTCTTTTAAAAACAATATTTAACCTCTTTAGTTTCTACATCAAAGATCAGCTGTCTGCTTTTCATGTAGGAGAGTCACAAATTTGTTGGAGCTTCTTGGATTTCTGCTGTACAAATATTGTCCTGTGTTGAATCGCCCTCTTAAAGGGCATAAAGGGCTTAATTATGACACAGTAATATTTGGTTGTGCCAGGAATTCAGAAAAAAGAAGGGAAACGATAATATCATCAAACCAAGACATGTTAGCGATCATACCTTCAGCCATCCAAGTTCTAAAGTTTTTATTGAAACCACACGAATTTCCAAAATTTGATGACCTGTACCATTTGGAACAAAAGAATAGTACACAGAGTTAAGTAAGTTAAAGTAAGTTAAACTCGGATTTGTGAAAAAAATAAAAGAAAGACTGAGAAACTCTTGTGGTAAACCCCACAGTTTAAAGACAAACACATGATTACAGATTGTTAGTATTCTAAAAAAGCTTCAAACTCCACAGATTGATGCTAAATCTCCACCTCATGGTTGACATCCTTCGAGAATAACAGTACTAAAGTAGCATTGATTTTCTGGAGGAACTCTGCATAATGTCCGAGTGGTGGAGTATGTGCAAAAGAAGAAACCATTAAAATTTGATGTGGATACTATGCATCTTTTTAAAAATAAAAATAAAAAACATCTGAAAATACAGCATTCGTTTTATTGAAAGATATACTCATTTCTGTATTACAGGAGTTATATTTTGCTTAGTCAATGACAAGAACAGCTCATGGTGAAAAAAAAAAGCTGCAACTGAAAGGCTTTGTTTTACCCAATCTTGCAAAGTTACTAAATGTTGGTCTACGTAACAGTTTTGGGTTCTATAGCTAAGAGACCAAGAAAACATAAACAAGACGAAACAGAAATAGTGGATCAGCCGCTGTATTACTTAAAACACTAAGTACATACTTATCAATTGCAGGCAGCAACACTTTTTTGATAAAGCTTATAGTTAAGACTAGATCAGTTGACCCTGGACAAACCCTTAATATTGCTGCACTAGTCTCTAAGTGCTGCAAGATTTCATGTAATATACTGTGATGCACTGCGCACTTCTCCTCCACTCACCTCCTTTCACTCCCTACATGTTTACATAGCTCTGCAGAATGTTGACTGTCTGTGCTCTTTCTTTCCTCATGTCTTTCTTCTTTTCTCTTTCCCCCTCACCCCTCAGCTGGTCATGGCAGATGATTGCCTTGCCCTGATCCAGGTCCTACTGGAGTGTTTCCTTCTGTTATAAGGGAGTTTTTCCTTCCCACCGTAGTAAAGTGGTTGCTCATAGAGGATAATTTAATTGTTGGGATTTTCTCCCAAACACTGTAAAGTACGTCCATTACACTAAGGTGACTGTTGGTTTGATCTGTTGACCAGTGAGTTTCAGACCTGTTGCCGCTTATACCCTGAAGATCACTTGTGTGATTTTCCATTTAGCTCCCATACTCTCCATCTTACTAACTTCAAACAACTAAAAAAAAAAATCACCTTAACTTAAATAAAACCTACACTATCGTTGCCTTACATTTCGATTTCTGTCTTGTACTGAAGTGTGCCTTTGCCACTATTTCTAGTCATTTGCCATTATTATATACTACCATTATGGATAACAGATAGTCCTCTTTGCTACCAATAGTATTGCTTTTGCATCACAGGTGGGAGAATTTCTACGTATACATCCAAAAATAAACACGTCTGTTTCCCATTAAGGCAAAGCTGCATGTGTCTTTCTATCCAGACCAGTGGGTCCACCGCCCAGATGTTTTTTCTGCCCCCCTCAGGTAGGATGAACAGACAGCAGACTTCTTTGTATTATGTGTTTGAAGCTGTTCAACCTAAATATAGCTGTACAGACAGCTGCTCTTGCTTTAATTTCAATCAGGGATCCTGAAGGAACAGGTAGAACTGAATGTTCACTTATGGGATAAATTATTCTGTTGTTCAAAAAAAAAAAAAAAAAACCCAACCAAACAAAAAAAACCAAAAAAAAATTTTGTTTTTAATACTCTCACAAAGTTATATAACTGTACTCTACTGCCCAGTAAACTTTAGATTATTTAACTAACGGAGACAGACAAAACTTGCAGTGTCACCATAAATCCAGAGTTTAACAGTGTGCCAGTCTTTGATCAGTTGTTTAAGTACAACTATAAATAGAATGGATTCTTCCTAATGCTGCACAAGGTCTCTGTTTAGTGTATTTTGGAAAAGAAAAATGTCCTCAAATCCACCTTATCTATATCATTTTGAGTCACGGCTCTGTGTTGAATGTATAATTTTCACAAGGTTCTTAAAAATGACGAAGAAGGCTTACTGGTCCAAAATTCACAATAATAGAAAGGAAGGAAACATGACTGCTGACACCACAGTACAATGGATTTAAAGATTGCCCAAAAAACGTGTTTGTTCTGTAGAAGTTATGGAACACAGGACACGGCATGCTTTCTCTGAAACATTGATGATTTATGTAGTTTTGATAACCCGAGAAAAGGTCACTTTAAATAACCACTCACAGCAAAGGCCCAGATCCACAGTCTTCTAGATTTCCCCTCCAGGCTAAAAACTTGAAAACAGCCACACAGATGGAAGTCTCATAGTCCTGAGCAACTGAGAAAATCATTCATCTACACAAAGGCGTTATACAAAAAGTGTGTCTGCTGTTTATTAGACAATATAGATCATCAGAGGCCAATGGACAAAAAGACAAACCAATAAAATTGGCCTTTCCCACTTACATATAAGAATTTCAAGATTGTTATAGCACTTTTATCTAGTTTTCTCATGTGAAACAGTGCGTGTAAAACACTCTTTTTCTCTTTTATACCGACTGTAAAATACTTGCTTTGAAATAGGTGCTATAAACATACTCAGTCTGTCTAATGACCTAACCATACCTAAATAAAATGTGAACATACTACATACCTAAAATGTAGAACAACAACTACAGAACTCATAAATAGCCATGTGTAAACCCTTACAGGGAATTATTAATTCTATCATGAATACACGACAAACTGCATAAACAAAAGGTGAACTCTGTTGTGTTTATACCCAGTTAATTACAACATATTACACTGATATTCCTGTTAAAACTTATGAGGCACAGTACTTGCAGAAGGCAGCACTTACTTGTGTTGCCTTTGAGCCCTGAATGAATGCTTGTTTAGCACATTTTCAGTATAAACTGGCTGCTACTTCTGTGTTGACCTGCTTGGTTTGTTTGGCCAAGGGAATTCTGGGCAAACGAGATCAGACGGCGAGGGGTGACGTGGGGACGCACTAACAGCTGTGTTTGCTAGGACAAGGCAGAGACATGTGTTTGGTTTCTCCTCTGTGTACCTCCCAAGAGCTCCACAATGCTGAAGTTTGGCCACTTGAATAAAATGCACATCCAAATTAGGGTAATCCACATAGTACACACAAAAATACAAAGAGAAAGACTTGCGATTGAGTAAAAAAAAATTAAAAGTTGAAAGCTGAGTGAGAAACAACACGACTGGCTGTTGGCCACTGTGATGCAGGCAATCCTTGAAATCCCCTGCTTACACAGTAAGAACCAAAACTGCCACATAGGCTCATAATTTGGGGTTTTCCACTGTGAAGGACACAGAAGCACAGGTCTGATCGTCCACGTGTTCTTTGTTGAGTAATGTCTTCCATGGTGTGCATTAGTTTCCAGTAATCAGTGTATCATGTACACGTACTTATATCTTGGTTTAAGAATCTGGTCAGTGACAGGTGACGTCTTGAAAGTCAGATGTGAGACATCGAGAATTACAATTTTTATGGTTATGTACCGACTCAAGAACAGCTGTGTTCTCGGGAAGAAAGCACAGCCATGTTTTGGTTTTCTTGTCTTCATACCTTCCGAGAGCACTACAGCGAGAGAGAGAGAGAGAGACGGTGGGAGAGCACTAAAGTTGTGCAACAGACTTGCGCATTTGTGATGCATTTAGTAACCCCTCAGGCTGGGTTTTTCAAGTGCAAAGAAGCAAGTGCAACATGTGCAAAAAATGAATAAAACCATTGCAAAGTGTGTGTGTGTGTGTGTGTGTGTGTGTGTGTGTGTGTGTGTCTTCAATTATAACTTACTACTGGGTCATTGTGTCTCAGATAAATCAAACCTAACTGGCTTTTGCAATTTAATGTTTTTTTTATTACTGTGTGCTCAAATACGGGACTTTGCAGGAGTGCTGGACTTTTATGCTTCTGTCCCAAAACTACAGATCCTGATTAATTTTGATGGTAAGAACAACCGGTGAAAATTTCAAACATTGCTGCAAAAAGTGACCATTTTTCAAAAAAAAAAAAAAAAAATCTTGAAAAGTAGTTGATATATGAAGCTAAAATTTCACAGCACATATTATATATGTTCAAACACTGTGCTGTAAACATTGTAACAAAACTGGAGATAGCTGAGCAGGAAGTGTTCTGAAAATTGGCTGATTTGAGATGGAATTACCCTGTTAGGATCTATTAGTGAGCCATTCATGGGTTATTTATGCGTCTAGACTTTATGATGCTTTATGTGATGCAATTCACATACAGGATCCAGCAACTTCACTGCTTGTTTGCCTGCATGATGTCTGTTCTCCATCTGTATGCCTGATGACTTTAATCCTCTTTCTGTCATAACTGACTTTCAGACACCACTGCCAGTGACCAGATTGGAAGCCTTCTTAATCCAAGACATAAATTTACATGATACACTCATTTGTTGGAGCTAATGCACATTCTGAAAGACATTACAATAAGTACTAAAAGACAGATCTTCAGAAATGAGTTCGTTTATACAGTTAAAATGTTGGGTAGTAATAAATTAAGGCAAACGATTAAAGTTTCTGTGAAAGTTTCTTTGCCTTCCTGTAGCAAATATCCTGTAATAACCTTTAAATCTAGTTCACCTCTGATACCGCTTTCCCTAAACAAATATGCACAGTGTCAAACTTGATTCCACGACCTGCCTCCTTTCAGCCTGAAGCCAGCCTGAGATTTACCAATGATTTTTGGACACATAACAAGGAAAATAGCAGAAAAGCAAGACTTTATAAACTGCAGCTCACTTTGTCTCAGTCCTCTGTCACTTTTTCTGAACTCAGAGCAACATCTGGCTCAAACCTGGAACCACGTCTCTGACCTTTTAAAAGACAGCAGGTTTTCTAGCGATATAAATAATACAAAATGAGGTCAACTCAAGATTTATCTGTTTGCACTACTTTTGTGAAAGTGTTAATATTGTAAGATTCAGTCACCTGGTAAATATTAACATCACAAATGAAAGTGCACTTTTTGGTACATAATGTACCACATAAGGAAGAAAAGGACATTTTGTCTTGTGTGGAATTTCCACAAAACCAAGTGTTTTGTAAGATGTATGTTTCCATGTGGCTCTCAAGCTGGGGACCATCCAACAGCTTAAGCTGTCAGAAGAGTCATCATCCGTGTCTTCTGTTCGAACACATTTTATTGTCGTGCGGTGAAATCATATTTGTTTAACGACTGCTCTGCTTAGATTGGGCGTATATTATTATTGCGTTTTCATTTTGTTTTGAATTCAGGCCAGTGTTTCGACTGACTTTCTGAACAATTTGTTTTTATATTTTTTTGAAAGGGCAGTAGCGCCCGTGCTACAAAAGAGACTTCAAAATAAAACAGCAGCAGCATTGGTAGTCTTTTACAATTCAAATTAAGTCATCTAAAAGCATACAGCGTAAAATTATTATAGTATTTTAAGCAGAAATTCATAATTAAGCACTGAGGAGGCAAAAAAGCAACCTGTTATGAAACCGTTTTTATTGTCTACTTTACATAATACACTTAGGAGAAAGGGTGGGTGGGGGTTGGACTGCGATACAACACATCTACAACTGCACAAGAGTTGCTAGCTGTAAATAAAAGCTATGTGCGTTTTCCTGGAATTAAGTACAGCTGTGCGGCAATGGAAAGGAAAATGCACGAAGACGATGAGAAACACTGAATAACACAGACAAAGTGGGACAGAAAAATGTGTTTGTCATCTGTGTCTCAAATTAGCATGTGTGTGGCTAAAATGCTTGTTTTGGGGGTGTTTTTTATTAGTTTTCCACAGTTTTAACTATTTATCTCTGGTACATTTAGTGCCAAGGGTTGATATGAATAACAAGACAAAGCTAAAAACCTGTTTGCAGACAGACTAGTTAGTAAAAGTGTGCAGAAAATTAAGCACACATGTTACTCAGAAACAGAGGTGTGCTATAAATTAGAAGTACCCAAAAGGTTTGTTTCCTTTTTCAAACTAACATCCAGCGTAATGGTTACCTAAGAGGATTTGAGATTAAACAAGTTGAAAAAGAAAACTTTTTGAGCTCCCAGATGACATGACTCATTTCTACCTTTATATTTGTCCAAGGCCATTTTGGACAATAATTTAAATCTGGAGAAATCCTTTGGAATTCGGAGCAAAATATAGTGCAAAACTACGAACATGAACATTTTTGACCAGTATGCTCCAGCAGGAAACAGCATCCTAGAGTGACATCCTAGATAAAAGTATTTGTTTCAATTCAATTCAGTATTACTTATATAACGCCAAATCACAACAGTCCCCTTAAGGCGCTTTAAAAGGTACAGTGAGGTCCAAAATTTATTGAACAAATAAATGTTTGTAGTTTTGCTTCTATACACCAACACAGTGGATATTTTTATTTTATAGATTTTCACAGCTGTTTTAAATATGAAGCCCACAGAGGTGTCAGTACGAGTGAGGGAGGCCATCATTAGTCTAAATAAATGAATCAATAAATCGACCCGAAAGACAGCGAAAACTTTGGAAGTGTCCAAAAATCTGATAATGTACATTCCTAAAAACATAAATGCAGCAGCCAGCCCAGCAACACCAGAAGGTCTGAAAGACCACAGAAGACTGAGCTGAAGAGCACGATGAGAGCATTTTTTTTTTTTTTTTTTTTTTTTTTGCATGGTTAAGAAAAACAGGTCTGCATAACAAAGTCTACAATCACAGGAAGCTTTCATTACTGTGAATACAGAAGGTTTACATGAAGGTGCAAAACACTTGAAAACAAGGCCAAATTAGACTTTGCCAGAAAACATCTAAGAGCCTGCACGGTTCTTTGGACAGATGGAACCAATATTAACTTGTACCAGAATGATGGGAGGAGAAAAGTATGGAGAAGTACAGAACGAGCTCACGATCTGAAGCATGCCTCATGTCAAACATGCGCATGTTTGGTTGGCAGTGGAACATCATAACTAGTCTTTATGGAAGCAGCAGGATGAACTGGGAAGTGTACAGGGCTGTGCCTCTGAAAATAGGAGACTGTGTATAAAAATGTCTGTAATTTCTAAACAGTTCATGCAGAATTTTTATAAAATCATTTGAATTAAAGCTGAAAGTCTTTAATTCAAGTGATTCAAAGTACAGAGGGAAAATTAGAAAACATTCTATGTTGTCCAGTAAATTATAGTAGTAAATTGCAAGAGGCAGAGACTGGACTTCCTCCAGAGTCGGGGCATTGATGGTGGTAGAACAAAAATGAGGAGATGGCTTATAGAAGCTTTGAAAACATGTAACTTAAAGAGGAGAGGCTCAAAGAATTTTCATCAACAGATTTTTCTCCTTTTAATGCTTTTCACTCACTCCAAACAGCACTGTTCCACTTTGACCAACAGTCCCAAAATACAACTCCTGGCTTTGGAATTTTTTAGTAAGTTCATTCCCAAAACCCCACTATCTCCCTACGTATGGTTGTCTCAACACCCATACATAGTTCACTTGCAAACAGAGCAATGAACCTACTATAATAATTTGTGACCATAAAATACAGAACGGAAAAAAGAAACATTTCTGCTTTGTGTTTTATACCACGATAACATAATGGAGGACTCACGTGCATGTTAAGTAAAGTCCAGATACAACTAGAGAAAACATTCCTATAGAGTGAAAACTGTTCAAACAAAATCGTGCATAATTACACAAAGCAAAGCAAATCCAACATACATTAATCAAGCTGTCTGAAGCTAATGTGTAATACTAAAGTATAAGCTAAAAATAGAAAACATACAAAAAACATTTCCCGGTGACTCCCAAACTAGAACAGGAGAATTTTACAGTCTATAACAAAATGAGATAACTCTTAAATACACTACCAACAAAAAAATAAGAATTTCTTGGCAGCACCCTACAATCATGGAAAAAGCCACCAATGAGCAACACGGCCTTTTCTGTCTGGGAACCCAACCTTTCCCAGAGCCCCATACAGTTCCACTGGGCACGAGGCAGCTTAGAAGGGATTTTCAGAGTCTAATATAATAAACTCACTACCACAAGCTGGGACCTGGACAGTGAGGCCTCAGCTGACATTTGTCTTGGCATGAATAGACACTGCCAACTTTAGCGCAAACTGCCTGCTGACATCAGTTACATGGGAAACGTGGCCTCAGGGCTTTCTCTGAGATTCTGTTGATTCCGCTCTGTCCAAACCACTATTAATGAAGCAGGACTGGCATTAGAGTTATTTACAATGTTGCAGCACTGGAGGATTTACATGCATCATAAGTGACTGACTCTCGTAGTGTTAGGCCTAGTTAGAGGTAAAACTCGTGCTGTATATAGCATAGAAAACAAAGGATAGTGTAGTGTTTTGCACATTAGCCTGATTAAACAAAAGATCCAGGGTTTGAGGCCAGGATAAGATACAAATCCTTAAAAATAAATAAATAACTGCCAAATCAAATATGTGTGTAAATAGTGTCTCTGTATGTTGCTATTAACTTGTGTGGTGGAGGTCTGAGCAGTTTGTTCTCAATGTGCCATATCTGGAGTGGAAACTTGATCTGATTTTATCAAGTACATAAAGAACAAGGGTATCCATGTGCCAACACCAAGAATGTATATTAATGCAATGCACAGCACATCTGTTATTTAATCTGCTTGGAGTCCTGCTGTCAAGTGTGATGGCTCCATTACATCTGCATTGTGTACTTTACTGAGCGCCCTATAAGTATGGCCTCTGCACTAGGCTGAGGTTAGTTAGAGGTAGAAGATTCATTTTTCTCTGAATCGTAAAAGGTCAGATGATTGTGGGGATACTTTTCCTTTTCCGGTGGAGTAAGAGCTACTCTAGCTCATCAAAGTCCTTTTGTCTTCCACTCGTAAAAAGAGCCTGACAAATGCAAGAGGTGCTAGAGTGGAGATTTATCACCACCTGTACGTTCCTTCACATAGCTGGGCAGCAGTGGAGTTGCATAAAATAAAATAATATTAAACTGAAAGTAACCCTAAGATCACATATTCAGCTTAAGGTAATGATATTTAAGCGTGCACTGCTCCCAATATGTTGCAATTACAATTTTGTGACTTAAATTCATTTGGCAGTGGAAGTTTTTCTCATACTTGCTGCACTGCAGGAAGCTCATTAGATCCCTTAACAGTGATGTGCAACTGCAGTTGTGTAAATAACATATCCAGGGTATTTAGAATTTGGTTTCCATTTAATTTTCACAAAATAAATAATTGCTTTCAGCTCACCCTACACCCAGTTTCGCTTCTGTATTTACAGCGGGGGAAGTGTTTATGTGTTCTTTTATCATTGCTGCCAATGACTGGACAGACTAGGAGAACACAGAAGGCGAAGGTCAGTTTCATCCAAACTCTCGGACCCTCTCAAAGAACACTTGAGCAAACCAGAGGTTGACCGAAGCATCGTATTCCTTCCTGCTCTTCTGTGAAACACTGGTTGTGTTCTTATGCACACTTACTGAGGATAGAGCTGTTTAAACAGATAAAAACACTGGCCTCAAGTCTTGTTTACTTCTGAGTAACTTTCCACTTGTCTCGCTGCTCCTCTCAGAACAAAGTGCCAACGCACTCATTGAATTCATATGTTCACCAAACTGGCTGGTAACAGCAAGTGGAAGAGTTACAAAAGGAGCAGGGGTCCATTAGTAGCATGTGATTATGTGTCTACAGTGTGATGCTGGTAAACAAAACCTGACTCTGAGGCTTAAAGATCCTTTTGTGATGAAATCTATAAAACACTGTCTTTACACTGAGACAGTGTTTTATAGATTGTGTAATCTGTAACAGCAGGATTGTGTAATACTTTCACAGCATTTTATTGGACCAATATTGGAATAACGGGAATTGTTTTGAGTGGTGATGTGCAAAGAAGGTCTTTTATTAAACTTCAACATTTAGAACTCCTTGGGTCCTTGTTTTCAGTATTATGTTTATGAATTTTATGATGTAAAGGATGATTTTGGGCCAAATTCTCAGTTTCCACAAGGCTAGAATGTATTATTGCCTTTATCTTTAAGTTTTGTTATCCATCCATCCATCCATCTTCATCCACTTTATCCGAAGCCGGGTCGCGGGGGCAGCAGCCTAAGCAGAGAGGCCCAGACCTCCGTCTCCCCGGCCACCTCCTCCAGCTTATCCGGGGGAACACCAAGGCGTTCCCAGGCCAGCCAAGAGATATAATCTCTCCAGCATGTCCTGGGTCTGCCCCGGGGCCTCCTCCCGGTGGGACATGCCCGGAACACCTCACCCAGGAGGCGCCCAGGAGGCATCCTTGTCAGATGCCCGAACCACCTCAGCTGGCTCCTTTCGATGTGGAGCAGCAGCGGCTCTACTCTGAGCCCCTCCCGGATGGCCGAACTTCTCACCCTATCTCTAAGGGAGAGGCCAGCCTTCAGAGGAAGCTCATTTCTGCCGCTTGCATCCGCGATCTTGTTCTTTCAGTCACTACCCACAGCTCGACAAGACAACTTCAAGATCATCTTTTTCTTAGTCATCGCACATTTGCATATATCAATACTTTGAGATGGACTAAAGTGTTCCTTCAAAACAGCACTGATTATGGTCTATACCACAAAACCCATACTGCTGAATGAGGCATAAGCATGTGCGCACAACATTGTTTGATCAGTGGGCTCTAAATCTTCGGCGCACTCTTCCAAGAGTAAAAGTGCGTCACGAGCGAGAAAGAAAAACTGTCTATGTGTCTGTCAACACAGACATCACTGAGGTCCTGTCATTTCAGCCCAATACATGGGGCTTATAGAGCTACCCATGCCGTGAAGCTTTAACTGTTCCAGTCCACATTGGTTGACTACACACCATCACCACAGACTTATCATCATCTCGCTGACAAACAGCCTTTGTTCTCGTGCCTGGGTTTGCCTCCTACTGGGCTAGAATTCAAACTGGTTCCCTGGGGAACCCAGCCAGGGATTCACTACGCTGGCTCTCATGTCGAGAAAAAACAAAGAGAGCCCAACCAAAAAAAACAGCAAGGGGGATACATTACCTAGCAGCGCGTCATCACATGAATTTCCGTGTGTGGTTTGGCTGCGTCTGTGCTGGATGTCACTTAAACATCAGACTATTCGTCCTATCTGACAGAGTAAATGGAGCAACGCCTTCAGACTGCTTCAGACAGACAACTCGATCCGCATGCATCATGCCCATATATCACACATCGCTCATCTCACGTAATACCAAACACTCCCTTTTTTTCAGCCATCAGTTTCAGCTCCAAACTTCTCATGACTCCATCAGATATGTCAGTGTTGCTTCAACACCTCCATAACCACAGGTTAATGAGGAACTGTTTACTTATCACTCTGCAGTTTTTGTATCTATGTCTGCAGAGAGCAATAAGCTCAAAGCCCAAGCACCAAGCTTTAACTTTATTCTTCAGCTGTAGTGAATCCCTGCTTGTCTAACTGAAATGGTTTTCTTACCATAACCAAAACAGAGAGTCCATGTCTGAGCAGATTCTCCGCTATCACTTTGTGCGTGCCTAATATTTTGTTAAATGTAATTCCAATGGACTACAATTATGATGTTTTCCTTTATGGTATTAGAATGCTAACACATATTAGCTAAAGCTGATGTCAAATTGAAAAGGATTTGCTCAAAAACCAAACCTAACCAAAATTCAAGCTGTGGCTTTTGAGATTGGTACCGAGTGAGTTTCCAGAGGAATTTCAGTTCATCATGTGAAGAAGATTAATGTCTGCATAAATATCTCAGCAATCCAAGCAGAAATTGTCAAGATAATTAACTGACGACCGCAACTGTCCACCTGTTTTTAGAGGAAAGGACAGATGATAGCTAAAATTATTACTATTCATCATCTGGTAACCGTGACTGTTACCAGATGAGGAATATTAATGAATGAATAGGCTTTATGAAAATTTGGACCAATCATTGATGAGGTAAAAGGATGAAAGTCTCTCCAACATGAAAAAAAAACAACACTTGGTGTCAAACTGGTGGAGCAGCTAGTGTTGCCATTCATCAGGATCTCCAGACAGCCAGAACAAAGTGGACCTTTATGGATCTTTATGGATGTCTTTTGTTTTTGGCTGTGGGAGGCGCAGGTGCCGGTGTGAGGCTGGATGCAGAGGATAGCTGCTGTAGCACAGTGTGTATGGATGATGCTTACAAATTATTACGAAAGGGAAGTAAGACAGCAGGTACGATGGTTGGTAGACAGCAAAATGAGTTGGAGGCCGCCAAATAAACGACACAAAAAGGGGAAAAATTATGTATCTGCTATTGCAGAATAGTGATAATCAGTAGTTAGGAATCTAACCCTTTGTTGTACTGGAACCTTAAAATGTAGATAAGTAATAAATTAATCATGTAGGCAAACATTTGATTCTGCCGGGGCCAAAACAAAGTCCACATACTCCCTTTAAATAGATTTGGTAAAGCCCTCTTCCTCCATTTGTTTCTACAAATCTCAGAGCAATCTTGTGATTAATAAGCATAAACTCAGCTTTGTCTCTTTTGGCACTTGTTTTGACCAGAAACCTAACATCACAATCACATAATTTGAGTTGTACAACAAATTGTTCTCCAACGATCAAAATACTGCTGGGAGGTCCTTTGCGGTATATACAGACTATGCTTGGAATAAGCTCTCGTCCTTCCTTCCAAAACCCCAATAATAAAATTGTCAATATTCGGTTAGCATGGCCACACACAAAGTTGTTACACTGTAATCATCTAAAATTGCAAATGAAAGCACAAAGCAGTTCTCTCTGTGTTTCAGACTTCAGCAGCACCTAGTGTATGAGTGCTACACGTCTGACAGCATTTCATGCAAAGCTGAGTCAAAGCTTTGTCAAAAACACAAAGTCAGTTTACTGTATGATGAAAAATCATCAGAATTAATAAACAATCATGAATGTCTGTCGTTGTGACAGCGCATCCGTGACATTTAAACAGTAACAATCCCAAAAGCACAAATGCTGCTGCTTCAGAAAAAGGGAAAAGAGATTATCTGTGTCAGCAGAATTCATTTTATAGGCATCGATAAACGTAGCAGTCTCAATCAAAAATGTTTACACTTTCAGTAAATTGATAAATCAGTGTAAAGTTCTGCATAGGTTACATGTCTCTAATGTAAAACTTGAAACACTGTTTTACACGAGTGAGGCAGATGCTCACTGTCGCCGGCTATTTTGGCCCTCTTTTTTCAAAACACTCTTAAAAGCTTTTTAAAAACTCTTGGATTTATAGTCCTTGACCTCTTTTTTTAAGTGTCTGAAGAATTTAGATGTTTCACCAGTTGGGAAAATAACATTATTGCTGCTGTGTCACATGTAGCCCAAAGACGTAGCATACTTCTAAGGAGATAGTCGAAACTCTGTTTTTTTTTTTTGTTTGTTTTCTTTCTTTCACTGGTCCACTCTATTTACTCTCTACACTTTCTGTGTAGAGTTTGCATGTTCTCCCCATGTCTGCGTGACTTCTCTCTGGGAACTCTGGCTTCCTTCCACAGTCCAAAGACATGCAGTTAGTGGGTTAGGTTAACTGGTGACTTTAAATTGCCCCTAGCTGTGAAAGGTGGTCTGTCTCTTTGTCTTGACCCTGAACCTATTCAGGGTGTACCCCACTTCTTGTCTTATGGAAGACTCAAGTTTTAAACTGGAGCTTAAAATGATGATACTGATACTGATAAAGTTTATTAGAGTCGGTTAGTTACAAAGTCGCAACACAAGAGAAGATGCCAGTAGAGGCAGAAAGTAATGTGCACTGTTTGTACATCTGTACGAGGAAAATAGAGTGTATTTGTGAGTTTTAACCCTTCAGGGGTCTTAATGTCTGCAGCAACAAACAAATGAGATTCTTCTGCTTTTACCCTAGGAGTCCTTTGTGATGCAACAAAACAGCCTGTTTGCAAAGCACTTCTTGAGCACAAGAGAACATAAAGTTGGCCTGAAACCAGGAATCTTTTTCCCTTAGCAGACAGGGGATTTACTGGGTGAGTACAAATCTTTATCTCCATTGACAATGGGAGTAAAACAGTCATCACACAAGCCAGTTGCAGCTGTTTATCAGTAGGATAGTCAGGGTCCTGTCCAACGAGGGCTTAACTGAAACTGAACATCTGCCTCTCATATAACCCCTGGGGTTATGAGGAGTTATTATTGCTTACAAGATTGTTTTTTCCCTCTTTCTCCATTCAGCCACCTTTACCCCAATCATAAATAACACATGACCTTTGGCCTTGATTTTTAAATTGGAATTACAGGATGATGATATTATAGTCATGCAGACAGACTTCTTTATTTCTTTCTTTCTTCTTTCCTGTATTATTAAGACCCTATTGGCAGATTATGTGTAAGTCCGTGAGAAGTGATCCCTATTTGTGTTGCTCTGCTCCGCCCATTATGCTTGTGCCCACAAGAAGCAGAGCCAGGTTGTGAACAGGGTCAGTTATATTCTTCCAAAGATAATGGACAAATCCTGGGTGGCCTGGATCTAAATTTCATTCATAATTCATGTCACACAGATTTTAGTCCGACATTGAGGCCAAAGTACATTTAATACAGTTACAAGATCTTATTAAAATACTTTTTTTTGCAATCTGCACGGGCATTGGTTTCAACCACGTTACTGTGGACACCAGTTAAAGCCAGACTTGCAACATTTCATGGTCATGAAGTCAGGACCTTATGTAGCTAAGAGTAAGCTAAGGGTTGCTTCACTTTTCTGGATATGGATATTATCCTTTACTTAGGAAAGCGGCTCATTCTTCAAATATTATTGCTCACAAACACACAAAAAAATCACAAAATAACACCCATGATGCGTAATGATTTCTAAAATATCATGTTTGACTTTTTAATTTAAAAGAAAAAAAGAATTGTGTACATTGGGATTTGTAAGACACTCGATTTTCAAACTGTGCAAAAAGTATAGAAGGCACCCTAAACCTGTATAAACGCAATACATCCAAGACAATTGAAACAAATTCACACAATTACTTAATTTTAATCTTACTGTATTAAAGATGATTCAAAAAACAAAAATCTTAGTATTTACAGATCCCACAACTTTACAAAACCTTTAGCGTTTTCCACAAAATTCCCACATAGAAAAGATCTAAATACTAAGCACAGCGATAGGACTGAGGTAGGATAAAGAGACAGGAAGTTGGAAAAGAAGAAAACCAGCAGGTAGGTTAAATGGGCTAAATGGGACTATGATGTTGGGTGTGTTTTGCAGGAGGGCAGCGCTTCTACACAAAATGGACTTTACATTTATTTCATTAGTTTCTACTGAGTATCATTCCCTCATGTCTGTGCATGTAAAATTATATCACAGAGCTAAATGAGGAGCAAAAATATTAATCAGACCTGACCAAACGCAACCGTGCTTTAATCCACTATGGTGAGAGATATTACACTTGTCTCCTGTGTGTTCTGCACAGTGTTAGTGTCAAACCTTCACAACGTGGTCCAGTCTCTAAACAAAAAGCACTCTTTGTACCTGAAACACGCAACACATTCAACGGTCTCACGTGGGAAGGGGGGGGAGCATTTTGCATTTTCATGAAATATATTTATTAGAAACAAAGAAAAGAAGAAAGCACTGAGCAGTTAATAAATAAAAATTGGGATGTTACTACTTATTATTATAAGTGCACAAACTGTCTCACCTACACCAGCTCTTCATTAACCGAACACCTCCACATGGCAGGCACTGAAGCAACACTAGTCTTCTTAAGGAAAATATTACTTCTCTCCAGCAGTGCCTGCTGCCTTTATACACATTCAATTCGCAGAATATTTGTATCTGCTTCAAAATTTCTGGTCAAAAAAAACCCAGCAAATCATCTTTGCTCACACTAAACTTGGACTTCGCTGCTAAGAATTAGAAAAGCAATGATGAAGAAGAGGGGTATATTTTTTTTAAATGGCTAGAACTTAAACATGTTATTATTTCTTTAAAAAAAACCCAAAATATAATATATTCTGTACACAATGATTAAATACAGTGTGATCTGGATACATTCCTGTGTATGAAAAACAAATGACACTTGTAATAAGAACACCAATGTAAACATATTGCTTTTTGTAAAACAAGTCTAACTCAAAACTTCCAGCACCAGCTGTTCAATGCATTTTATATAATATATTTATAAAAAAAAAAAATTCTGTATTCACAGATTATGTAAGTCTAAGAAAAGATGAAGAAACATGAAGGACTATCAATGTGTTGGATGAGTGGATGAATTTTACTGTATGACTACTGTTTGTAACTGAGTGGGGAAAGTTTCCGTCAGTCAGATGGGACAGACAAACAGCCATGGCATCAAAGCTATGGGCACTTTCTTCTCTTCGAGAGCAGCTGAGGTGACTCTGTTGGTCTTCAGATTACTGAACTTAAGTCTCACTGCCTCACAGCAAAGACTCGGAAGGATCCTCCCTCCATGTTGCTTCTGCTGCAAATGGACATGACAAAAAAGTGTTCATTTTATCACTACACCATGAAAAAGTATGTTCTTTCAAAATTCTGAGAAGCAGATTTCAGAAGCCTGATCAAAGGTGAAGGAGCAAATGTGGAATAATCTTGCTTTCTTGTGAGTTTGTGTGCTCCTTTAAGTCAAATGAGACCCCTCCAGTTCCTCAACCAATCAGAGCCATCAAAAGCACACATTCATGGTGCACATGATACATTTAGGGGGGAAAAGGACACATTTGCAGAATCACTCATTGTATTTATATTTCTGTGACGGAATCTTCCAATTACCTCATGTGTTAAACTGGACGGCTGTAATTTGTTCATTAGCGTAAATATCTCAAAGTCTTGCCATGCTAGATAATCATGATAGGCCAGCACAACTGGTATCTAATCACAGATAATTGTCCATATAGGAAAGCACTCTAAGTGGCTGACAGCATTTCCAACCTCGAGTAATTGGATAGGATGTGATTACTTCCCCAGCAATCCAAGCTGCCCACCCTGCCATGATGTTGGCACATGGCACAGACTCTCTCTCAGCCATCTACTGACCTCCTATCCGAATGCCCCGAGTGAAACCTTCACAGCTCTGCATTAGATTTCAGAGAATAAGACTTGGCATGCTTTTGACCATTCAGCACTTTGCACACTCAATTGAAATGCCTGAGTAAAGTAAGCAAAGGTCCCATGTGTGGGCCGTCCACACACCAAACCACACCATTACTCTTACAACCCCATATGCCACTAGAACTGGCCACAAGGGCTTCTTTGCCCGAGCTTAGTCCACTGGAGCCGGCCACAGATGTGAGACTGATTTGAGAAGCATGGTGTGCATGAAGGGAACCCACTACTTGCAGTATTACAGTGCACATAAATCAAGATAGGGCATAGTGAATAAAAGCACCTTTTTCTGGCATATTTTATAGTCTCTTTTACAGCTCCAAGGTGTAATGGTTAACACATTCACCTTAAACACGACAGATCCCCAGTTTGAGACTGGGAGGAGACACAAACCCAGTCTCAAGGGGTCACGAGCTAATGTAATCTCAGGTCTGGTCCTAAACCTGGATAAATGGAAGAGTTGTATCAGGAAAAGCATCCGGTGTAAAATTTGGGGCCAAAACAAACATGTGGACAAATGCAATGTGGTGCCCCCATTCGAAATAAGGGCGCAGCTAAAAGTGCCTTGTTCTATTTCAGACTCTCTTGGACAGTTTACTTGTCTAAATTTCAGCAAGCTTCTGGTTTTTATTTCAGTTGCATTTGACTTTTTGGTGACTACACTTTATACAAAATTTGATATAAAACTCCACCTTCGATTAACTTTCATTTGATTTTTATTAAATTAACTCCTCCTAAAAGAGACACTAAGAAACTCATCTCTGTGCAGCTTACAGTTTAGGGAATTCTCATAAGGGACATTTCTCCAGACATTAGAAGATGATCTTTTGCTCTTTGGCTGCTGTTTTCCCTTGTCAAGGTAACAAGACTACCTTTCAGGACTGAAAGTCAGGATATTATCTACCTGCATAGCCAGTAGTTCCCAGTTGGGGAAAAGTTTAGGCTTAAAATGTCCCTTTTTGATTAAGCATATAATCTGAGATGGAACAGGTGTCTCTGAACCCTCCCTTGAGTTACTGATGCTGCTCGGGGCTTCCCTTGATCCACTGCCCTTTTCTTCTTTACTCGTGTGTTTTCCCTCTCTATGTGTTTATACACCATTACTATATTTCGTTTAATAACTAAACTCTGCCTCTCTCTCCCACAGTGTGCCTTTTTGCTATCCTAACTTCCCCCCTGACCTCCAACTAGTGGTGGCAGATGGCTGCCCCTAACAGAGCCTGGATCTGCCGAAGCGTTCTCCCTGTTAAAAGGAGTTTTTACTCCTCACTGTTGGCACTTGCTTGTTTAAAGGGCTACATTTTAAACATAGTTGTCTGGAATAGTAGGAATCTCTAAAATCCCTGTGGAGCAGTACCTTTCAGATTGGATGCCATTTTTCAGAATTCCTGTGTAGCTCTTTCTCTTGTCCAGAGGCAAAACATCAACAAAACCGCCATTGGGTTTGATTACGCCTGCATGGATGGCTGCTTTGCAAATGCTGGAGTTCTGTGAAGAGAAGATATGGTGAACCTGAGAGAGGATTTAAAAAGATGGAAAACCACTTTTTCACTGTGCAAACATTACTTCAGTCTAATAATTGTTTAATACAGCATAAAATATATTTTACAGAAAGACGTCAGCAACCACACTTACACACACACACACACGCGCACACACACACACACACACACAGACTCAAGGAGTAGAGTCTGAGCCAGAAGTACGGCTCCAGCAAAACAGACCATGAGCTCTTATCAACAGTTTGGAGTACAATCAATCATTTCTACTCCAAACATAGATCAGACTGTCCATACACCCAACCAGAGATTGTAACCAGACAGTTTATGCCTCATGTTTAACCAACATTCAGCTTATACACCACTGTAGAAACAGATGTGGGTGCCTCAGATTGCAAAGCATTCCTGGGTGCTGGGCATTTGTTATGAGTCAGTGTGCTTGTTTCAGGATCTCAGAGGACCTGTGATCTGGTTAAGAGTCAGTTTCATCAGTGGTTAAGCTCTTTAAACCCAGCATTGACCTCATGTGAATTCACAGATTAGCAGCTCTAAAATAAACTTTGAAAGTAACATAAAAGCTTTTACATTTTACATCTGATATGTTTAGTCTGAAGGGCACTTTACAGTGTCCTCTCCACTGTAAACATCTTTTTAAGTCACTTCAGAGGGATATTCTAAACCAGTCTTCCTAAGAGTATTTCTTTCTGTGTCTTCTTCAGTGAAAAAGAGGCACTTACTTTGAGATAATGCTTGAGTGGTAAAGCCCTATAAAGTCGAACACATTCCACAAAGTCTGCGGTTTGCCTTATCATTACTCCAATTCTCCATGATCCTATGATTCAGCTGTTGTTCATGGCCATGCAACATAATCACGCAGACATAATCATTCAGACATCTCCCCGTTTTTGCTGAGGAGGCCAACAAGTTATAATAAACAATCAGCTAATTATGATTTTTTTTTTTATTCCTACCATCCTCGCATTACTGGAATAAAACATACACTTTAAAAGCACATAAAAGTACACACCAGCAGGTAGGTCGTGTATTAGTTGCACAAACTGAAACACATACATTACTTGATTGTGGTTTATTACCCCTTATTTCAGAAGATACAGATTGGAAGCTAGTGTTACTTACATCTGTGTAAATCTTGTGTCCAATAACAGGCGACCAGTATGAGGGCTGAGCCTTGCAGTTCTCTGGACAGAAGACTCTGAGAAACAAATTGCACTTGAGTATAAATCTGACAGACAAGAGTCGTAGAAAGATGTTTTGCTATGGGGGGGTTTCTTCAATAAGTGGTAATATTTTAGCACTTTCATTTAGCATTCCTATATTCTCAGTTAACAGATGTAGTTGGCAAAAAGACAAACATTTACATTTTATTCTCAACTGCATTATATTAAATTCAAAATTTTATTTGCTATGCATACAGTGCTGTGCAAAAGTCTTGGGCCACCCCTCATTTCTTCATATTTCACTTCCAAGGAGCCAGACTTGTTTGTTCTTGTTCTTGATTTTCTTTGGGCTGTTTTATCATATTTTCAGTCATGTCCTTTTACCTAACTATCATCATGGGGATATATTTATTATTTGTTAAACTATTAATGTATGCTGAAGAATAAAGGTGCTCGTACCAAATTTTGATTTTGCAGCTCATCAGAATTGTACAAACTCTATTTTAGTCTTTTACACTATGTTTCTATGTATGTTTGCACAAGTTTCAAGAAACTATTTCCCATTTTCCTAGCAAAATATAAGGAAATGTGGGGTGTCTCAGAACCTTTGTACAGTAATGTAAATAACTAATACAAACACCAAGTGTCCATTTACTTTAATTTACTTTTTATCTGAGAGGACAAACATTAAATATGTCATCTACTGTTGTAGTGAAAAGCAGTTTTTGAGTAATCAAATGTTGGATGTGTGGTGACACCTTGGACAGTGTGAGTTTGGTTCTTTGTAAGGGCAGATTTCAGCCACTGTGGTGTAACAATCAGCTGTCATTTCTGTCACAGAGAGAGAGAAAAGAAAATCACTTAAAACTCTAATATATATCTGAAAATAGTGCAAATCAGCACAAAATCGTGACTCAAAGCTCCTCCGAACAAAAGCAGTGCTCCACTTACCTTTCACTCTAGCCACTGTGAAGGCATTTCCAGCTTTATATTTACTGTAAAACACATCAAATTTAGAAACCTGTAAAGTCTTCTGAAACCAAATTATTTCATTGTGTTAATCACAGAAGCAGGCACATTTGTTTCCTATATGTTCCCTTCAGAGTACATATATCTACCTGAGAGACTCAATGCCATTCTTTGTAGATCTGACAAAGAATGGTAACTTATCCATTCTGGAGATATCGATTAGTCCTCCGTTGTTGTCAATCACACCATGATGGATAGCAGCTCGGCAAATACTTGATTGCTGAAACAATGAAAAACAAACGCTGGGTGAAAAGCCTGCAAAAATAGCAAAGCAAAGCTCTTAATTACAAATCAAATACCAAATCAAAACAGCTCCATAATGCGAGAAAAGAATTTAAAAAAATGTGAAAACAACACTCATTAAATTAGGATAAATGATAAAACAGGAATTTTAGGAAAAACCTAATACATACAGGATACATATGAGATATTATTTAGTGCCTTATATATTGTTGTCCAGTGTGAAACCAGACTAAACCACGTTTACAGTCCCATTATAAACTGCTGCATGATGCAGTAAGTTTGCTTCATACAGGACAGACTCACCACATCATAAGTGACAGTTCCCCAAACTTTTCCTTTCTTTTGCACACAGTTAGCAGGACAGTTGTATCTGCAGAGTCAGAAAACAAGTTGGCCACCACAGTGAGTGGATACTGCAAAGTGTGTTATCTTATTAAACTAATTTTACACTAAAACATACTGAAATAACCTCACCTGCTGCAGGTTGAGCCACGGCACTTATCTCGCAGTCTTGTCTCACACTTAATATTGTGAGCTGCAAGGGAAAAAAACATATTAAAAAGTGTAAAATATTAAAATTCATGATGATTTTGATAGGTATACAGTTGCTATAGCTACCAAGAAAAGTGCTGCTGGGAGTTTTTGAAGGCGTTGTCCTGGGATTAGTGTTCTTGGGACTGGAGGGTCTGAACACAGGTTTCTTTGGAGCAATAGTTTTAGGTCTGGCAGTGGTACGAGGTGGCAGTGGGACCTGAGGCTTCTCCACCTCATTCATGTCTTCAATCTCTGGCTGCTGAGAGTCTGTAAAAGGACAGATAGGGTTCAGCTTGGTAACCAGTTTAATGTTAAAATGACTGAGTGAAAATCGGGTGGGTTCGCTCACCTTTGTAGCAAAGGTTATTTCTGCATCCTCCTCCATAGCTTGGAGGGCACTGGGAGCAAGGTTGGCCATGCTGGTATGGGGCCTCTCCAATCCAGTTGCCCCTGCAGAAATTTTGAACAATGGGCGTCTTGAGTAAGGTGGAAATTAACCATGAGTCAACGTCACTGGGTTCGTGACCTTGTAGCAAAAACACTCCTCTTTGTCTCTAAGGCAATTACATCTTATAGGCTGTCTGGAAAACAAACTCCTACTCTGCTCTTATTTTCTTTCCCCGTACTTCATAATTACTATTTTTACTCTGACTTCTGGAGGAATTTTAATGGCAACAATATGTCATATGAATGTTTTGGACAGCTAGTGTTTCTTATCTACAGTACAACTATATTAACAACTCAAAATGCAGCTTTTGTGAGCCCTGTAAGGAGAAGGTGTGTAAACAAGAGCCTGGAGACCAGAGGTGTTAACGATCAGTACAGCATGGAGTAATACTGATCTTACTTTGGGGAATAGTTGCACACAAGGTAAACAGAATTCTCCCATATTTCTCCCCACACGTTCATCCTTGGGCACACGTGCACAGCGCAGCCCACTTGGTTAGTAGTTGCCCACACCAGCTGTAAAAGGGGAGGAGAAAGTAAATGGCAAACATTAGCACGTACAATTTCTGAAAGGACACACAGAAAAGTAAACAGTTGATCTTGTAACCTAGATTTGTTGCCTCTCTTTCCTCACAACCGATAGGTCCACCATCATTCCAGAGGAAGCACCTATTTAGGCAGTTATAACTAATGAGGCCTTTGGGATTTCCAAGACTGCCTGTTCTGTTATTCTTCCCCAGTCACGTGGTCATCACGTGAACCCAGTTTGCCCTCTGTGACACAACCAGGAGTATTTTCATTATCCAGTTAGAAGGAGGAAATGTCAGCTTTTAATATCTTAACTTGGAAAGAAATTCTCCAAGCCCCAGAACTGTCCACAGTAAAATAACGCAGCTCACGAAACGGAAAGCTCCTGCAGTGGTGTTGCAGATGAATGATGTGCCATTTGACAGGGAATACAAGACATCATATTCGAAAGCATCTCCAAGCTTTCCTCCCAAACGTGCACTCTCCCCCTTCAGGAATGTTCAGTGGAAGCAGTGAGTCAGCTGGTGAGTGCTGGTAATCCAGGACAGTGCGATTAAAATGTGGTTTGACTGCCTGGACTGCACGTGTATCAGCACTTACAGAGAAAAGGTGGTGATGCTCAGACTTGGCATTGCCCACTCTGCAGCATCTTCAAAAGAATCCAGGTCAAACGGTGTGGCATGTCTGGTGGGATGAAAATGACTACCAGATGGCAGCGATCAGGTTTCAGGGAGGAGTCTAAATGTTTCTGTAAACTCATCCCAACATCCACAAAGTAATGTCTGTGGGGAAGGATGAGGCAGGCTCATTCATTCCTGTTTCTTTTGAGCGTCTTTCTTTCTTTTCTTTTTTTAAAAAAAAAAACTTTTTTCTGTCCCTTCTCTTGAATTATTTGCATCAAGTTATCAAACTTTGCAGGTTCTTGTAGTAATTGATCAAGTTAAGAGCAGGTTTATAAGTTACTGCTCAGGGATTTCTTAAAAGAGCAGTCCACCAGCTTAAATTTAAACTGTCAGACTGCCAATGCAGCAGATGGTGCAGTGGAAATTTCATGTATTCTTTTTACTTGTCCAAATATGGTGCCTACATTACCCACATTCTGACTTGACCACCAACACTTAAGTCAGAGATTCAGTTGTGTTATGCTATGCAGAGTTAATTGTGGGCTTCAAACAAAGATGACAAACCTTTTTCTTGTATTTGTCTCACCTGGGTGTAATGAGTGCACATTGGCCCAGAGCAACGTTCTGGACACCAGGGATTGCACTCGTAAGGGTAGGGGTAGGTGTAGTCCTTCACTTCATCGTACCAGGACTGGACGTGGGAGGAAGGTGAACGGTATCTGTAGGATACACACACACACACACACACACACACACACACACACACACACACACACACATACACAAACAGACAGTAGGCTCAGTCACAGGGTACCAGGGGCAAAAGGGAAACATCTGGGGTATCTGCCAGGTGCTTTGGCTAGACTTGAGAAACTACATGAACCTGCATTGCTCTACCCACCGCCCTCCCTTTTGTCCTCAAATGATGAGTCTGAATATAACCTGGCACACGGAACAGCAGTCTGTTCCCTCCATAACAGAGGGAATCAAATCAAGCTAAAAGACAACAACAAAAAGAATTAGAGCAAAGCTAAACACAGCTTCCCAGTTTAACAAATCAATTCTAGCTCCTATTATAAACATCTCTTTTTACGGTGTTGAAACGTGCAGAGCTTATAAATGGAGAGCAGAGGGGGAGTGAAAAAAATGACTCTGCATCAGGGTTTTTTGGCACAGGAAGAAAAGAAGGGAGTAGGAAGGGGGAATGGGTTTGTGAGAATGAGGGCAGATTCCTGGAAGGGCACCTGCTGCGATAGCCATACACTATTAAACACAGAGGCTTACTGTCTGATGTCCACTTGGACACACACACACAACCTCATTCATATCAGACTCCATATGAACAAGGACTAGCAATACCTATGGTTCATGCACTGACACTTTTGTTATAGCTTAAGTAGCTCAAGTACAACACTCATCACTTTTGCTTAGAGTTGATGATAATCTCTTATAAGGAAGTTTAGGAGTCACTTGGTACAAAAAAGCTACAAGAAAACTGCCACTCAGTTAAAGTTCAGATTTGTAGCCTTCAGAAAAATGATTGCAAATCTGCTTAAAGGAGCATTGCAAATAAAGTTGCTCTTGATCCATATAGTAGCTGCTAAGAGTTTTTATTCTGGGCTAAAAATGGTGGACTGACTGACTAACAATTCCACCGTGCTAGTCCTGGAGCATGTTTAAAACTCCTGTTGATCAAGCAGCCACCTTAAAGGGCTGAGACCCAACTTTAGCTATGAAATTTGAATTCTTACAAACTCATACAAACCCTTTTTGGTTTAACTTAAAACGAAAACTGCACAGTTGAGAGGAGGAGTGGGATTATAACTCACTTGTTTGGATTTTGCCAAGACTTAATATTAGGGTGCATGGCCATGTTGATTAACAGCCTTACCTCCACTGATTAAAGTCTTTTATCTGTATTTTGCTTAATACAAATTACCCAGCAAACATGACTGAAAACCGGGTGTTATCCCCTTCATCAAAACTGGTCGCAATAAGGTGAATGAACCCATGTAGAACACAAGCCTCCTCACGCTCTTACAAAGTGAGAAATAAAGTTTTGACTATTGCAAAGAAGGAATTCATTGCTTTGTTTTGTTTTTTGAACAGCAAGGTAATGTGGTCAGTACATGGTTGTCAACAGATGGCTAGCATCACTAAAAAAAATCTTTTTTAGCCATTTACAGTTTTTTACATCTAAATTCCAGTTTATTTGTTGTGTAGTGAACTTACCTTATTTTGTTTAATATATACATTATATACACATTTAGATGAACTTTCTCTTGCCAGAAATTCTAACAAGGACGTCCACACATCTCAAATGGACATAAAAAAAACGTCCATGACATCAGTTAGATGGTTATTCAACATCAAAGGTGGTCGCATTCCTACAAATGTTTAACAAATAATCTACAAAGTACAGAAGAGGATAAGGTCCAATGATTTTTTTTTCTCAGATTTTGAAAAAAAGACATTATCCAAAATAAAGCAATAATATTAAATAAGAATGTGTCTCACCTGCCCCAGTGAACTGCCAGGTTTTGTCCAATAGACATGAGCAGGTCCTGAGGTCCATGGTCCCACTGACACTCCTCTGCCCACTGAGTGGCAGATCGCTCCAACTCATCATCCCAAATCTGCATGCATATAAGAAAACAATCATTCATCACCTGCTGTATCAAGTGCAATCCACACTATGCTTTCCTTCCCTCAACCTGCTCTTCTGCTCTTGCACTTCCTTCTCTCCCATTAAGCTGAAACTAAGCCGCACACAAGTACAACATTATCCTTAGATGGTGACATTTGAGCGGAGCTCCTAGCGCCTGGCCTTGGTCCACTACAAATCTCCAGCAATCACAGCTGAATTATCCAAATTTCCTCAGTGGGATTTATTATAGCAGTGGACAAGAGGGTGGAAAACAGAGAAGATACCTGACTCCCTCTTTGGAGGCGGCACTGTGAAGTGACTGAACACTCCATACACCATGGCCCCTCAAAGTACATCCCTTCAGTAAATTTCCAGCCTTTTGGTGGTCGCTAACACATGCACACACAGACAGCACTGTAACTCCAAACACCCTTACACTAACACAAACACATCCACTGCCTGTTCACTGGAATTTGAGAGAGCAAAGACAGTCTGCAGACATTTTCCTCCACTGTGTAACCACACTCCAGAGACGCACAGGCCACCACTGCTTCTCTCAATTTTATGAAGCACGTGGTTTTCAATAAGCTTATGTGTGTCTCCACAATAATCCTTCTCCTACTTTATGTATTAATGTGCCATGCGGTCCCTTAATTTTCGCTTTTCCAGCCTTATTCTCCTTCCTCTTTTAACCAAGCCGCATGTGCTGAGCTGTTTGCAGGTAGGACAGAGTCAGCATTATTATCCTCCCCATAAAAGCGTGGCACAGAAGGCTGGCAGTAGTTCAACATCTTGACTACATGTTTCCAGCAGAGAGAAAAGATTGTTTTTATTACGGCAACACCACTTTTTGTACGTCAACTAAAACTCTGATTACCAACCTCATTGGTGCTGCTGACAGATGAAAATTACCTGAGAACCTGCTATGTTTATATATCATTATATATATATATTATATATAATCCTGTGTTCATATCATTTGAGTATATATATATCATATATATGATGATACATGGTAAAAGATCTGCTTCTCTTACTTATGGCTCTTTGTGATGTCACTTAGAGGAGATATTCCTTATATCGTGATCTCAGGCACAACCTGACTGTGAGCACAGAAGCCCCGCCCACCTACTGTTCAAATCTTGTGTTTGCAAGGTAAAGCCAAACACATGAAGGTTGGCATAAAGAGAAGCTTGTTTCACACAGTGATTAAACTGATGAGCTGAAGAAGGTTCAATATAAGGTAAATAAATGTAAGACTGAACTGTGAATTCTGCAAAACCACTCAAGTAAAGCAAATAAAAAAATCAAGTGCAAGAAATAAGTATAACAGTTTTTTTCCAGGGTAAAGTAAAATGTTAGCTTTATCTGCATGATAATACTGAAATAGGTCAATAATCTCACCATGTATTCCATGTTTGAAGCGGTGGGGTAAACCCCACCCCTCAGCTTGTTGTGCAGCTGCAGGATCTCCTCACGGTCTGACCAGAGGATGGCTCGGCGGGTCCTGTTACCAGCTGTGTTGCTGGTGCCTTTCTGCTCTGCTTCCTCCTCATAGCGGCTCAGTAGCTTCCTGAGCTCGCTGGAGTCTGGCAGGAAGAGGGAAGCCGAGTCTCTGATGCACAACAGCACGAGGACGAGGACAAGGGGCCAGGTCACTGTAGCGCAGGTCATCCTGACACTTGAGCTGCGTAGTTTATACTTTATGACTAGACAGCAGCTTGTGGATATAGAGAGGCTCCTTTCACAGTTCCAGATGAAATCTGCAGGGTGGAAATGACGATTCAATGATGGTTTCCTTCCTCTGTGATTCAAGAAAATGACCAGATTACAAAATATGGGCACACACACTTCCCACACTTAACTAATGTAGGAGGTACTTCTTCTAATAAAGTTGAAAAATAAATGCACACACCTAGAAACGACTGCACAGCAAGACTCTTCTTTAATATCTGTCTCTCTTTCAGGTTGTTTTTAGTTGATAACTCTTCAATATTCCCTTTGTATTGCTATGTGTTATAACTCCTACTGATGAAGAGTGTTTGGTGACGGGGAGGAGCAGTAAAATAAAATTTCCTAACTCAAAGGTGGACTTTTTTTTCTCTGCAGTTCTGCTTTGTGTAAGTTCGGCTTTTGGCCATCTTATGACTGTTTTACTATTTGGGCCAATAGACTCTGATGCAATCCAAAATAACTGCCCTGCAATAACAACATTTCTTTGAGAAGCTTCTGAATGCTTGGTTTTATTTAGGCCAAAGTATAAAAATAATTCAATGTTCATTTTTGAGGCTATGAAGGTGTTTTTGTTTATTTGCAGTGCCATAAAATATACTGAAAGGTGTCTGAAACAGATATTGGCCACAGAGTTCAATCAACCACTCTCATATAGCATGAACAAAATTATAATCATAAACTTCCATTAGATTTATCTGATAAATTGCTGATTCTTTGAGGCATTTTGTTTCCCTTTCAGACACTGTGATGTGTACATGATCAGCTTGTAACATATCGTGACATTAAATGCTTAAATGATCATTTTTAGTGGCCTCAGTCTTAATGTACAAGAATCTGTCTTATTCATAACAACCTCAATTATTTGACCATAAACATTGATATGACATAAAGTGTCCCTAATAAATTAGTTTTATATTCATGACTAAAAGTGTATGACAAAGTCTGTGTACATAACCCACCTGGACCTAGTGCACCTTAATTATATACAACATCCATCCTGTATCACTCCAGTTATTTTAGCCAAGCCAAGCAGCACAGTGAGATCTGCTGAGGGGGACCTGAGTTCAAGCTGACAACTTCTCACTCAGCTCTCATTAGGCAAAACACTGCATTCCTCACACATATTAGGAAGGTTCATAATATTGTGTAACTGACTCTTTACCTGACCTCGCTCTGAAAGGCAACAAGGTGGAGGCAAGACGTCCAAAACTAAAGCTAAACCAAATATCCCTAAGTCATAAACTTCTAGAAAGAGAGAAGAGCAGTCAGTCAGGGTGATCAGAGAAGAAAGGAAAAATAAACCAGCTTGCACTGGTTGCTCTTATCCTTGAATCCCTTCACCTCTTTCCCTTTGGCTGGAGATGCAGCCTGAGGTCTGGCATCGGCTCTGTGTCAACATGCTGTGCCAGCTCAGGGAACTGTGAGCCAACAGGCAGCCCAGCCGCCACACCCTTCTTCTTTCCCTGTGCCCCGTCTTCACACTGAACCTCTACCAGCTTCTCTGTCTGGGCCCTTCTCAAGGCTCTCATGAATTCGATACCAGAGTGACAGACAGAGGAGAAAACCTGAACACACGTACGTATCGACATCTCGTCTATGTAAACTTGACTCCTTTTTCAACTTCTGGAGCTCCTATCTGATCCAAAGATGGACTGACCTCATCTCCAGCTCACCACGAGGCTGAATGTAAACAAAAACACATGCCATAATGTAGATTCTATCATTTATATAACTTTTTGCAGTTACTTGAAATTTTTGTAATTTGCAATTACTTTTTTAAATTTCATTTTATTGTTTTGGGGGTTTGGGCTTTTTTTTCTTCTTCTTCTTCAGAAACCTTAAAGGTCATCATTAAGTAAGTTATTTCTTCTGTTATATTCTGGTCCCAGAATTCTAAAATATAGGCTTCCATAAATGAAATATAATCTTTTGATCACATCGATAACCTCCAAATACACTTAAAATGCTTTGCTCATAAGGTTACTTCCTGCACATAGGGTTTCCATCATGCTACGGCTGCAGACACTGAAGACCGGTGTCTTGCTAACATCAGAGTTACAATGTGTCAGAAGTTTATATCGCGATGTGAGTGCATGAATAAATCTGCAGCAAATCTCACCAGGTGGGCAGTTCTGCCTTTCCTGCTGTTGCAGAGAATGTGCATTATAAAATACGGGTTGTTTCGGAGAAAGAAAGAAAGAAAGAAAGAAAGAAAGAAAGAAAGAAAGAAAGCGTGCTCACCTCTCTGTTTCTTTGTTAGTATCCAGTAGATTGAGTATTTTCGATGCAGCTTCCTCTGAGCCCCAGAAAGCTGTTAATTCTCTTATGAGAGGAGCAGGCTGCTGCTATTGGTGGTGTTCCCGAGGAACATAGAGACTGTGTAACTCCTGAGCAACTCTGAGAGCCTTATATAGAGAAGGAGACCCCTTAGGACCAGAGGAAAAAATTAGTGTCTCTCCCCACTCGCCAGCTTCCCTTAAGCAGACTATGTTCTTGGCACACAGAGCGCACAGTGCGCAGACTAATGTCAGGAGGACATTTACAAATATTGTAAATCAGCGGTCTGTCAAAACAGCCAGCGGCAGGCGGTGGGATTATAATGAGTTTGGCTTAGATAAGAAAAAACGCTTCAGAAGAAACAAGCGTATAAGTGGACCATCAGCAGTTATAACAAACATGACGAAATTGAAAGGAAAAACTTTTCATGCCTATGCCAATTCCAGGGTCATTATTATAATTATTATAACTTATAAGATTAGACCACACACGAGGATCGATAAGTTGTAATTATTGGATTTGTGATGGTTAATAAATAATTTGCCGATGCTTTCTAGATTAGTTCATCCACCACTGTCCATTGGCTGGAAGTATTTTCTGTTCGGTCGTAATTTGCGAATAAATGCCGGTAATTCACTGTTATTAAAAGACAAAACAAATAGTGCCGCTACCATTTAAAAGAGCCATCAGGTCATTGTGAGGATAATTTATCTCATGACTTACAGCTCTGCGCAAAAGTCTTGAGCCACTCTCGATTTTGTTATATTTTGAAAGGAAAATTGGAAATCGGTGAAGCGATTTGCTGAAAAACGTGTAAACAACCATGGAAATAAAGTATATAAGACGCATGTGCGTTTCGTAAGTGCTTGAATGTCAATCTTTGGTGTGGCCACCTTTCGGCACAGCCTGAACGCTCTCAGGCTAGCTTTCTTGTAATTTCTTTAAGTAGTCTTCAGGAATAGTTCTCCAGGCTTCTTGGAGGACACTCAAAGTTCTTCTTGGATTCTTTTTCTTGGCTGCCTTTTGTTCTTTGTCAAGATGATCCTACACTACTTCAGTAATGCTGAGGTCCGGGCTCTGGGGAGGCCAATCCATGGCTCCTAGTGATCCATGTGTGTTTTTCTATCTATCTATGTTTTTACTGCAGTGGCAGTGTTCTTGGGATCATTGCCATACTGAAAAATTAAACCACTGTCAATCAATACAATCCAGATGGATTTACATGTTGAACAAAATCTTGTTACTTTTCTGTGTTTATAATTACATCAGTTTTGACAAGATCCCGAGCAATATTGGCAAAAACAGAGCACCAAATCATGACAGAGCCAGATAAATCTTTAGACCCGACACTTCTTGTGTCCTCTACTTGACAGTTTCCTCATTTTTTTCATGGCACAGAAAGCCAAGGATATGCCAGATTTTCAGCTAACATGTATCTGGAAATCACCTTGTTGGTGAAAAAACACTATTTTAGGTAAAACTGTTTATAACTAATAATGGCTATCAAGTGCAAGTATGAATGCCATCCTACATCCTGACTTGCAATTACATGTGGGGACTCATAATTTAAAAATAAATTATTTACAACCCATTTAGGATCTGTAATTTCTTGTGATTGTAAAATCTGAATGGCATCGTCTTGGATTGTCAGTTTAACATGAACATGTAAAACCATCTCAGCCAGATCAGATGGAGGCCTGAAGGCCAATTGTAGGAAACATATCAGCTTCATCTGAATTGCAGCCACATCAAAGGGTAGAGCTTTTAAAAAGGTTTTATCTGTAAAAAGCACTTCCTATAATTTGCGTCATTTGGATGAGAATGAAGAGGAAGGAAGGAGGCTTTGTGAGCTTGCATGGGAAAACACGAATCGTCTGCCCTGAAAAGCGGCTTCATGGTATGACGCTGCCATATCGCCTTACTGACCCTGCAGTGTTCTAGCTGTGTTATGACCCAAATAGTTTAGATTTTATTCCATCGTATACTTGATTTTCATTCTGAAATATCCCAGATACGTACAAGAGCGTGGCACTCAGAGGGCATGCCAGCAAACTAAATCCCCAGACAAATTCTCTTCCCACAGGGTCTCTGCCAGCACGGGCTCTGAACTTCTTCTTATTATTGCTTTCTTTTGTTTTCTTAAATACATGTTTAACAGGAAGTCTGGCCATCATACCCTGCAGAGATGCTTTTAGTGATGCTCATGCTTGATGAGCTTCATTACTAATAAAGTATTCTCTGACAAAATGTAAGAGACGTTTCATATTTACACAGGACGTCAGACCAGTTTTCAATGAGGAAAATCTTGTTTCGAGAGATTTGTGATCCAGATTTTGAAAATAAATGCATTTATTAATTTTTTTTAAGGAACTATAAAATAGAATTATATAAATACAAGCTGCATCGAGCAGATAAGGTCAGTAAAATTACACAATAGCTCTGACCTCATTCAGTTCTTGACCTTGCTGACTAATCGTTACAGACTGATTAGTCAAACATAAATCCATCCATGTGCCGGGAATAAGCGTGAATATTCGATCATGTTGCATTAGATTTCATGATGTTATCATCGTTGGTATTCCGGATTTGAATCTTATTCTGGTTTTGATCACAATCGGTGTAAACGTGAGGTAACATTTAATAGTATCCAGATTTCTGATTATCTAAGAACAGGCAAGTGTTTCCCCTTTAATGTGTCACATGTACTTATCTCAGCAGATGAGGATGAGCAGTTTCTGGTTGTGTGATCTCTGATACATTCGAGTGATAACACAGCTGTATGCCCGTGTGATAGGATGAAGGATAATGCCATCTGGCTTTGTAACACTTGTTTTGTGTGCTGTTGCAGAGCAGAGGCATTGAATACATTAATGGCTAAAATATTTATGACAAGAGCTTTGTGGTTTGTATATTTCAGATTGTTTTAAAACTGCTCCCCTTCTTTTGTCTTTATGGTGCCACCGTCACTCTCCTTGAACTCTTTATGCACAGATACTTCAGATAAACCTAATGGCTTAACAGATTTGTACTTTTCTGTTTTATATTTAGTCAGCGGGACTCCTTTGGGATTTATCTCTGTTGTGTGCTGTAGCCACTTGTTGACAGAGTAATGATATAGATAACCCATCCTTGATGACTTGTTACAGATGTTGAGGTACAATAACTTACTTCTCAGAAATGTTATTCATTACACGGGTCCATTAACCTTGATATATATTATTCATTCCGGGCCAAATGGAAACTGGAAACTCTCAACTCTGCATTAGTCTCAGTTGAAGACAACAGAAGGATTGCACAACTCAAACATCCCCTTCTTGTTTACTTGGGTAGTATATAAGCATTAGCAGGTGGAAAACAAGTTTCCTTTTTGTAAAGATCAAGGAGGAACCACCATCCGTGACATACAACTGTGACAGGACAGTTTGTTTGGACAGACATCCTTGAAACTCTGGTTGCCATGTTGTTTACCTTCCTGAGAAGGGAACTGAGAGCAAGTGAACCTCTAAACACGAAGCACTAAAAGAGGAGGAAAAACTGGGGGAGAGTGAATGAAGAAACCATATGGTACACGGGGCCGATTATAAAAACTAGCCAGTGGGTGGATTGTAATGGAACAGGAAATGCATAAAATCACAAGTACTGAGGGAAAGATTAGTAAACTGTAAGCACTAACACAGGAATTAGGTGCGGAGAAGCCTTTTTACTGAAGCTTTAGAGGTTTGTAACATCTTTATTGAAGGATGCCATGTACCTCGTTCAAGGTTACTAAATTTCAAATAAACATTAGAGTAAGGGCAGAAGCACAGTGTTGTTTTTACCTGTGTCCCAAATGTGTACTATACACTCACTTGGCAGGTCATTAGTTACACTTTCCGACTACCAGGTTGTAGTCTTTTCTGCCTCCAGAACTGCATTTCTTCTTTGTGGTATAAAATCATATGACATGATGTCAATCTCCCATTCCACCACTTCACAAAGGTGCTCTACTGGACTAAGAGCTGGTAACAGTGGAGGTCATTTGAATAGCATATTCAGGAAGTGTGAGATGCCTATAGCGCTTTGGGGTCCTTAGGGACTAGTAAAGCAATATACAAATACAGGCCATTTACCATTTATCATGATTCAAGCTTTGTTATATGGCACAGTATCCTGCTGGAAGTAGGCATCAAAAGATGGATGCACTAGGGCCAGCATACTCAGATTGGGTATGGTATCAGAAGGATGCTTAGTTGATACTGAAGGAGCCAAACTGTGCCACGCTATGACACCACCACAACTAGCCTGAAATGTTAACACAAGACAGGAAACCAACCATCAACTGGATGTTGCGACAGAAAGCGAGACTCATCAGAGCAGGTAATGTTTTTCAAATCTTTTATTGTCCCCTTTTGGCGCACCTGTGTGAATTGTAGCCTGTTTCCCATCCTTGGCAGACAGGAGTGGCACCCAGTGTAGTCTTGTGCTGCTGTTGAGATGCTCTTCTGCATATCTTGGTTGTAAAGAGTGGTTACTTAAGTTACTATTGCCTTCTAATCAGTTGGAAGCAGACTGGCAATTCTCCTCTGAACCTCTGACATCAACAAGGCATTTTGACCCAGAGAACTGACCTGATGTTTTCTTTTTGTCTGGCCAATTCCTGTAAACCCTAGAGATGGTTATGTGGGAAAATCCCAATAAATCAGCAGCTTCTGAAACACTCAAGACTAAATATTAGTGTGGAGGCACACATAAGGTTATAGCATAGGTTATAGTACCGGGTTTTAGAAGAGTTTGCAGTTACAATCTATGGCATTGATTTAATGCAGAGACAAATCCACTGAACTTCAGTAGGTCATCTTGACCTTGTCTAGATGTCTAAATGCAGTGAACTGCTGTCATGTTATTGACTGATTCTACACGTGCAGCTAACTAACAAACTGACCTGTGAGAGTCTATCAGGAAATACAAACTGGCCAATTTGAAGCTTTTAAAGAGATTTAATAATATCAGAAAAGCAGATAAGCGACAGTCTGGAGGTATATATTGAGGGGAAAAATTCAGAGTCTCCTTGATAAGCCCAGTGTGACCCTCGGCGGGGCTTTTAATAATGGAGTCACGGAGCATTGTGTTCTTACATTTTGAAGTCATGGATATCCTTAAGTGTACATTCTGAACAGTAAGAAACTAATCTTGCATTGCAAATTGCAGCTTGCACCCAAGGCATTTGAAAAATGGCAGCTGGACCTTAAAATGTATTATTATGATCCTTGTTAACTTTTATATAATACCCAGCCACAGGCCAAGTATACTCTTAGTGCTTCTCCGGGTGAATGGGAAGGGTTGCATCAGGGAGGGCATCTAGCATAAAATCCTTGCCAAATCAAACACGGGAATCATCAAAAATGTGATCGGTCTGGGCCTGGGTTAATAACCCAGTGCTGTTGGCCAACAGGGTGCCACTCAAAACTGTGCTATTGTTTGCCAAAGTCAATAGAAGAGGAGAGGCGGAAGGTGTATTCAGAGGCAGCTAGAAAGAAGGAAAGGCAGGAGTGTGGAGGTGAGAGTGGGGACTTTAAGAGGAACTATGACTGGAAGATAGATATACTGTGTGAGCAGGAGACCAGGTGGAAGGGAAGCAACGCAAGGAGGTTTAGAGGTGGATTTGAATTGTTTTACCACAGTGTATATAGGAATCAAAATAGATTAAAGGCTTTTTTTTAATGTAGTTAAAGATTTATGCTATATGATCAATCCAAAGTGGAAAAAGAGCCATTAAAAAAAAAAAAAAATTAAAAGAACAAAATTACCATGACATTCATGGCCATGATCGCTGTACCTGCAGATTCACAGATGTCCAGGAGAGAAGGCAGAGTACTGTTTTTTACCATAATATTTAATACAATCTTGGAACGTGACCTGACACCCGAGGCAAGACCTTTAGTGGAATCGATTTTCAAGAACAAGAGTGATGTGCAGGGCTTTAGTAACTACAGATGGATAGTGTTTGAGTTAAACATGAAGACAGGAAAGTTGTTGAAGATAGGTTAAGAAGAGGTGACGATCGGCAAGCAGCATTATGGCTTTATGCTGAGAAAGAGCACTACAGATGTAACATTTGCTTTGAGAGCATTATGGTAAATGGTAAACGGTCTGTATTTGTATAGCGCTTTACACTATACACAATCATCCACCCATTCACACACTGGTGATGGCAAGCTACAGTGTGACTGACAGAGGCGAGGCTGCCGGACACTGGCGCACCGGGCCCTCTGACCACCACCAGTAGGCAACGGGTGAAGTGTCTTGCCCAAGGACACAACCACCGAGACTGTCGGAACCGGGGCTCGAACCGGCAATTGATGATTACAAGACGAACGCCCAACTCTTGAGCCATGATCGCCCGCATTAATGCAGAAGCATAGAGGTGGGTCAGGAGTTGCACCATCTCTCTGGATCTAAAGAAAGCATGTGATAAGGTGCCAAGACAGGAACTGTGGTGCTGCATGAGGGAGTCAGGAGTGACAGAGTATGCGATGGTGGTGCACGTACAAGAAACGAACAGTGGTAAGGTGTGCAGTAGCAGTGACAGAAGGGTTCAATGTAGAGGTAGGAACAAAGGACCTGCTATGACATACAGTTCAGAGGGGAAGGTGGCTGAAATGAAGACAGACCAGATTACAAATGAGTACATCAGAGGGACAGCTCAGGATGAGATATTCAGGGACAAAGAAAAGCAAGGTTAAGTTGGTCTGGGTGTGTGCAGAGTGGGGATATATTGAACTAAGGATGTTGAAGATGGAGCTGCCAGGCAGCAGTTAAAGAGGAAGACTTAAGAGAAGGTTCATGGTTGTAGTGCAGGATGGAGGCACATGATCTGCTGTGATAACCCTTAAAAGGGAGGAGCTGAAAGTAGCAGTAGTACCACGTGTCCTGTAGTGTTTGCAGCTTGAAGTGTTTAAATGGCTCTTCTGTCTACCAAAACATGTGCCACGCTGTAGTTAACAGTTTAGTTGTTTGTGTGGTAAAACTCAACTGCTCCACTACATGTGGTTTGACTTTGTTGCCTAAAGAGACTCAGAATAATCACTAATTCCTGTTGCTTCCATCACCTTGGCCCAACAATATTCTCACATTACGGAAAATAACATGTGGTGCTGAACCAGTTCCATGCATTCTTGCACTTAAGACCTGGTAGTGAATGGTGCAATACTTGCTGTTGAAAAATAGGCCCTAGTTTAAAAAAAATAAAAAATAAAACCATAGGTAGGAGCAGGCCACGACATCATTCCTGAAACATGGCTGAGAGAGCCTCTTTGTTAGTAAAGGTGGCCTGTCTGTAGATGTCCCAACGTGACATTTTCTTTTCAGGCTATAATAGGGAAGATCTTAAAGTAGCCTTCTAACATTAACAAGAAAAATACTACACTCCACTGTAAATTTCACAGTAAAGCCACATTGCAGTAGAGGAGTGAGCTATAGTAAGAAAGGAATAAATAGTAAAGAACACTAAAGGGCAGAAAACCCTTACACTGCAAATTTTTCAATGATGGGTCTGCTTCCCATTAAACCAAACGGAGGCGAGAGCAGCCATGGCCTTAAAGAGCACTGAGGCTGCCAGTGAGACCACAGGAGGGGGAGATATAACATACTACAAATACTGCACATAGTACATGTTGACATACAGAAACAAGAGACCAATTAAAGGATGTGTGGTAGACCAAGACTCTGCGGATCATTTTGGGTTTGTTTGTTTTTTCAGTTTATTGTGCACGTTTCTGTAAGCCAGTCCGCGGAGTAGAGGCTGCAAAGGTTTTCAGTGGATAATGAAGCCAGGTAGTCTTTAGACTACACTTGATTAGCAAACTGCTTTTTGCACAATCCTTTATTTGAACAATAAACAAAATAGATGCTGGAGGCTTGAAATTAAAAGACAGTATAGATTTTTTTTTATGTCAATAATATCCCAACAGTTCCCAGCAGACATTAGAGTTAGGAGCACATACTGAAAGAAAGACATCATCGAAGCATTTCACCAGCACATTTCCTGACCAGCCATCTGAGACCGAGATAAAAACTATACAACTGAGAGCATAAGCCATCTGTTCCAAAGTCCCATCATCCAAACATTCTTTAAAAAGGGAAAAGAAAGAATGCAAATCAACAATGTCACAATGTTTGCAGAAATGACTACGAAGCCAGCGGCAAGACTGAACCATGGTGAAAGATTTTGGGATGTACTGACTATCTAAGCAGCATGCCATTCCCTGTGTGTGATGATCAGCGGACTGTGACGACAAATGGCAACGAGACTTTGAATGAAAAATGGTAGGATATAAAGTGAATGGTAGGCTGTAGGGCCTATATATAATGTTGACCTTTGGTTTCACGTGGGGAAGGCTTCTGATTTGGAAACCTACAAGGAACTTTAATCAATATTTTCACCACGTAACGATGCTAAAATACTTTAAATCTAGTGTGTAATTTTGAAAAATGTCACTATGTTACTAAACTTTAATTTAAAGATAGGAACCAACTTTCTCATTGATTCCCGTTTCAAGAGACTTATTAAATTCACACAAAGCTCTTAAAATAAAAGAAAATAAATGTCATTACACTGCAGCTTTTCTTTGATCGGAGGCAGGGAAATGGTTAACCACTATCTCGCCTATGTCCCCAGTTCTTATTGTATAAAATCATGTGAAAATACTTATGCTGCTGTGTTAATACTGAGATACTGACAATGGTGTTTGGAATAAAATGGACCTTGAGCAAAAAACAAAACAAAAAAACCAAAAAGAAAAACAAAAAACACCATGACATAAATTGAAATAAAATTCAAGCAAAGAACTAGTTCAATTTTATTTGTTGTGCTTTAGCCGCTGTAATTTCTTTTCAAACCAACTTAAATGCAAGCATATTGTTCTGAAGGGAGCAAGAGCATTAGGACATCCGATAAATGATCAATGACGAAGAAAAACAGAAAAGAAATAAACCTAACATTTTTTAGTGACATAAACAAAAATCATCACAATAAGTGAAATCATCAAAAGAAAATAAAATCATCTTCAACAAGAGCAAATACTAGCTCCTTTTATGTGCATGCCTGGGGTCTTTATGCAGAGCTTAGCGCAGATGTTGTCCCACTTCCCCGCAACACTCAGTTTTCCTCCCTCCACTGTGAGGAGACACGGAGCCACAAAAGAGTAAATACACAGGTGTCAGGTACATTCCCTTTACTCTTCACTTACATTAGACTTGCAGTCGCTGCCTGATTAGGGTTAGACTCGTACACTGAGTGGAAAAACGTCACACAATGAACCTAAGGCAGCCCCCCTGCTTTCTGCTGAGTTGGGGGTTAAGGAAGATGGTGGGGCTCAAAACTACACTGATAAGCCACCAGTACACAGATGGAACCTTTACACAAGAAAAGACAAACAATTAAAAATCATGATAGGAGAAGAAAATGTACAAGAGTGGGGTTTGCAGTGGGATCTGTCTTAACTGGCTGCCACTTCTCCAGTGTAAGAACTGAGTCTTAAAAGAACAAAACAAAACAAAAAAAACAGGCACATTCCTTCAGAACCCAAACAGGCATTCAGTCAGCTAGACCTTAGACTTCTTTCCTTTACATTTGAATCTAAATATTGGTTAAAATATGCATTTTACTGTCATATTGTAATCAATCAGTTTATATTTTGTGCACAGAAGCTTATTAAGTTCTAAAGCTCATTAATATTTTGTAGATATTTTTTCTTTTACCCCCTAAATCTAAACCCGAATAACATAAGAAGGATCTCAAAAACAACAAAAACGTTCAGTTCCCATTCCCAACTCACTTCCCACCCCCCGATGTTTTTGATGGCTCCAGTAGACTTAAAAAGCATCATAAAAGTGACAAAACGGAGGAGGAGTTGGTGGTGGTTGTGGTGGTGGCAAAGAAGAAACCTGGCCTTGGGAGGAGAGACTTGTGATAATGCTGGTGCTGGGCCTTTTCAATGCACGAGGGCAATTAACAGGCTTTTAAACTGCTGCAAATTCACTAGGCCGACAGTTCCCCCTTAACTAAAAAGGCAAACACTGATAGTCCATTTGCAGCCCGTGGTGGATAGTTTTTCTTGCATGAGCGAGTCCACTGTTTGAGCCGAGCTGTGGGCTCAGTCAGAGGTGAGTCTCAGGTCCTAACCTGCAACCCCAATCTGTCTGCCTATTCAACAGTCCTTCCTTGCTGCTTTAAAAATAAATCAAAAAAAGAGGAACTCAAAACACAGCAGTGGTGCACAGAGAAGAGAGCAGTCACAGGGAAATCTTTGTGAATGCAGCTTGCCTCTCTTCTTCAGAAAAGGAGAAGAAAAAAAGGAGACGAGGAAAAAGGTGTTGGAAAAGCTGGTTCTCAGGAAAGCGGGGACAGGAGGGAAGAAGAGGAAAATCTTGCAAGAGAACAAGTTAGGCAGTGTTCCTGTTCATTAGTTTTGTGTGTCTGTGTCGTGTGTAGATGTACTGTCAACGAGTGCATTGAGGATGCATGTTCTGTGTGTGTTTGTGAATATATTCAGGGTATCTTGCATGTACGTTGGGATGTGCGTGTGTGTCTACAGCAGGTCGACGCGACGGTAGTACAGCAGGTAGGCGGTGCGCTCTGCAGTCTGCTTCACCACCTGGTACTGGTTGATGACCTTCACTGTCTGGTCGTCAATGCGCAGCCAGCCGTTAAGACCGATGTGGAAGACATCCGTGGTGTAATGACCGCCTGTCGCACTGTTTCCATGGTGATACACAACTGGTGAAGTTGGAGAAAAGTGGAAAATTTTATTTAAGGTATTACTCATCCATGACTTCAATGTTGGGCACTGTAGTGCCAGCAATTCTTAAGTAAACGCAAGCCAGTAAAAATCAGGTGATCAGCACATTGGTGTAGCGTAAAGAATACACTATACCTACAGTACATCTGCATACATATATCTAGTAGCGCATATATATCATGTCATGTCATGTTGAAAACAAAGTGTCAGGATGTAATAGAACTCATTTAGCCTGGAACTGCTACGAAAATTAGGAAAGTACAACCTCGGATCATCAAAAAAAAACCAAACATATTACAATGTCTCCTCATATATTTAAGAATAAATAAACCAAAAATGCATAAGCAGCTTTATGTGTCAGCTTCATTCTCTCACATGGTTGGAAATTGTGTTTGCTTTGGTTCATTTAGGTTTGCAGGCATTCATTCATGCACAGCTCTCAAGGTCACATCACACAACATTTCAATGGGGTTCAGGCCTGTTCTTTGACTGGAACACCAAAACAACCCGATTCTCTTATTTTTCAGTCATTATTGTAGATTTGCTGCTGTGGTTGGGAACATTATCCTGCTGCATCGCCTAATCTAGGAGTCCTCTGGTTGTCAGATGGCCTAACATTTGATTCTAGAATACTTTGGAAGGCGCAGGAATCTGTATCAGTTCTTGGTCGACTGACGTGGTGCCGTGCATTGTGGTCAAACATCTCTAATTTGGTCTCATCTGTCCAAAGGACATTGTTCCAGAAGTGTTGTGGTTTGTTCAGATGCAACTTTGCAAACCTAAGCTGTTCTGCCACGCTCTTTATAGAGAGAAGAGGCGTTCTGTTGGCAAACCTTCCAAACCAGTCATACTTGTTCAGTTTTAACATGCTAACTACAAATGATTTAACTCTTGGGTAACCTGCAGTTTCTGAGAATTACACAGCCGGGCCTTGGGGTGAATTCGTTGGAACACCCACTCCCAAGATTGTGGTATTTTACAAACACGCGCCTGAATGCTGCAGACCAGCAAACTGCCAAAATGTCTGCTTTTACTGAGGTGTTGCCAATGATCAGTTGCACCTGGCTGCTATTTACCCTCTTAATTCCTTTGAGAGCAGTAAAGATGTATTTAAGCTTCACTCCTGCATTTTTGGCTTGGCTTTAATTAACTAAAAAAATGACATTGTGTGAAATGATGTTGTTGAGGCTGTATTTACCCAATTTTAAAACCCGCTAAGGAAGATGACTTTGTTCCCTGATATAACCTTTGAATTTTTTTAACATGACTGTATGTTCCTGATATCCTAATCACTAAATCTATTTCTCTGACATATTAGGGATAAAGCAGAACTCAAACCATTCCAAGCTCGAGATTGTTATTGACAGTTGTTTGTGCATTTTTCATATTTTGTATATTGCTCAACACTTGAAAATAAAACAGGATGTTTAATGTGGCTTTTGCTTGAGCTGAGTGATGTTTGTGTTTTTTGCATTACTATCCAAAATAATTTCCTGGTGTGAAATGAAAGAACCAGCTGAGGTTCAACAAGACAGAACAGCAATCTTTTTTCACCCTTGGCAGCATTGTTATTTTGTGGTCAGTGGAATCGCATCACAACGAATTACTAACTCCCAGAGTGACAACAGATTATAAAATAAAGCTTAATTACAACATTATGCAGCAGATATAAAAATAATATGGCCCAAATTAACAAAACACAAACCTGCAAAGAGCCTGTAAGTTCTTTGGCCTTTCACAACTTTGCTTCGCACTCCAGAGGACAAAAGATCTGAAAGAAAATCCACTAATTAGACCATGATGTTTTTAATGACTGCTTAAACCAGGACTAAAAAACACAGAACATTCTGCACCATGTTTTACTGTTGCAATGTGAAAATTGACAGCCTTTAATGAAAATCATGCTGATGTTGCTGTAATTAACAAGCAGTGAGGTCTGAAAAGTCACTTGGAAACACATCTGAGTTTGCACAATTTCTGTCAAATCAAGAAGTTGAAATGTCATAATTTGATGGTATAAACTGCAGCTGTAAGCTCAATTTTAGCACATTCACTTGTGGCATATTTGACTACAACACAGTATAAACTCAATTTCACTTTAAAAACCACATTTATTACATTAATTCTAAAAGCTTGAAACAAAAAAAACAAAAACAATATACACTTCTCAACTTTTGGCAGTCTGCTTTGTTATGGTGCACACCAATTATCTGGATCAACTCTTAAAGGCACTGTCTGCTGTTCATGAACCAAGTATAACACTGACACATGTATAGAGTAGATAAATAGAATTAAAGGCCTTGCAATGACACTGACACCTCAGTGGAGTGTTGATCTAGCCATACCTTTGCTGATTTCCAAGTCAACGGGGTAATCAATATTCTTTGTCAGTTTCTGGCAGCCTCCAGACTTTTCAAAAACAAATCTCTTGAGATGGAGCACCAGCACAGGGGGCAGCTCTTCTAGAGTAACCCTTCGGCTTATCTCAATCTGAAAGCAACAGCGAGAACAGTGAGCAGTCGCAGAATTTACCATGCACATCAAATAATACAGTTTCACAGTTACAAAACTAACTGTAGAAATAAAACTTGTCAAAAAAAGTGAACACAAAGCAAGGCTTTAACATTTTGCTGGAAATAAGATCAGCTAAGATGTTCAAAGCAGCACCTCGTGTTTTTATATTCTCTGGCTTTTAGAAGTACCAAAGTAACATTTCAGGACAAAAAGACCAGCGTAAGATAACCCCCCCCCCCCCCCCCCCAAAAAAAAGCTTATTATACAGCTGTGGAGCAGATGTTCCTGCACCAGTTCTTCTAGCCTGATGTTCTAACACAGCACTGTTGCACCGATTCCTGAAGTTTTCCTCTTTCTTTAGTTGTTGTTGGGTCTATATCATGGTTCAAGGCAATGATTACAATATGTGTGATGAAATCAGTGATGTTGTGTTCTACAGTGTGTACCCAACATCACTCTTCATCTAAACATCATTCCAAAAATAAATTACTACACAAAATCACGTTATTTTGTGTGATCTGTTAAAGTCAGAAAAAACATTAAGAAAAAAAGAAAGGAAAAAAAGGAATTCGAGATCACAAAACTGCAACGCAACACCGATCTGAACTGAAACATGTCATCTAAGTTTACTTTTCTAATACCTCTTGCTTGGTTTTAGAAGTGTAGCCCTGGACTGACTCTCGAGCCACCAAGGTTTCGAGAGCCTCCTGGACAGTGCGGATCTTGTCTGACTGGATGTCCAGCTGCAGGGTAAAGAATGGCTGCAGAGTGGCCGACTCTTTAGAGTTTTGCTGATACACCACCGATCTAAGAAAGAAGCAAAACAGCCAGTTGTTAGAACTGTAAACCAATACCAGCAAGATTTTTAATAATATTACCTCTCAGTAGTCAAAACATACAACATAACACAATCAGCTCAAATACATTACGATGCACTTTCTAACCACTTTCTGAAATTCCTGTTAAAACTACTCAGAGGGATTCAGTTTTGCAGTTTACAGCTTTCACTATAATCATGCAAGTCATTTAATTAAACCTTTAAATTCAAGAAAGATGATAATCTACTAATGATTACTGCTGTAATTCCCCAAGTCAAACCAATTTCTCTGAACAGCGGTTTAAAAGAAGTAGATGGGTTATAGCCAAGCTCTGTGGGCATACCCACCACTCTGTAAACACATGCCTATATTCAGTTTCTCTCACAACCATTTCGGAGAAAAAAAAAAAATCCTTAAGGACATTTAAAACACTGTGCAACCAGTGTACACCATCACCGTGCCAGACCAGAACCTCGCAGAACATATTATTTAGTCAGGCAACAGCCGCAGATTCTTAACTTTGCAATTTGTCTGAAAGTTAAGACCTTTGTTTGTGGATGGTTGCCCCACGTCATGCTGTCGAGACTTTTGACCGCACTGACCCACATGGGCTGTCATTCTGAAGTGCTGTGGTGCGTGCTGGAGAAAAGCTGGAAAAAACTGGGGGTGGATGACTAATTTGTGATGTCACCATGAAACGAGGTCAAAATCTTTAACCCAATAACCAGCTGAGGACTCGCAGATGGAGCCGATACAAATTTTTGATTGGTGTATAACAGGAAGCAAGACAATGCAACATTATTAAGTTTAATCAGAACTTCTTCCTATACAGAGGGTTTCACAGCAATCTGGCATGTACCTGATGTGTCCACCAAAGATATCAGTTATGGGTGTGCGGACAAAGTCAGCTTGGCGAGTGATCGAAGTCTTGTTTCGGGGACCCACTTGCTCCCACTCATCCTCACTACCTTCTTCCTCCTTATCAGCACCATCCTCCTCCACACCTGGCTCGGACTCTGGCCCATTAGGTGTGGGAGCTTCTGTTAAAGAAAAACATAAATAAATGTAAACCACTCTGAAGAACAGCTATTTGATCTTTAAAGTGCCTGAAAGCAAAATCTCTTCTAAAACTGAGCCTTCTTAACTGGGATAAGTACAAATATCTTCCATTCTGAACTATAGGGCTGTAGGTTTTGGATTGATTGGCTCTCATTTGAGTAGATTCTCATTTGCTGGACAATTGCCAGTGCTACTTTCAAAATAAAAATAAATAAAAGTGCTATATCAACAGTCATTAAGTCATTCTGTGATGGGAAGAGCTCCACAATACCTGTGAAAAACACCCCCGCATATGGGTGGCTGCGTTTTGTAAAAACGGCCAAAAGGGTTTACTGTACAACTCTGGAACAATTTCCATGTCAAAGCTTAGCTAGCAGTCCTTTGGTCTTTGGTTGTAAAGTTATCAGAATTGTTATAAAGTTTGGTCTAATGATGAAGGCATGAGAATATGTCCACAGCTTCACTCAGGCACTTCAGGCTCTCTCAGTAGCAGCAGCTCTGCCCAGACCAAGCTGGATGCGAAATTTCCCCTCTGAGACATTTTTCCATTTTGGCAAAAGTCAATTAAAATGATTTCAGCTTACAATAAAAAAAATAGAAAAAGGAAAAGAGGGAAATGATTTAATATGCTGCAATACTAGCTTTTTGTTTCTATTTATAATTAATTTAGGCCAACACTAGGGAAGCTACTCTAAAGATAACATACGCAAAAAAGGGCAAAGCATGCTTAGACTTAACCTGGTATATGCTATTCATAGACCAGTTACTTACTCTCTTCCTGAGGCGAGATTAGTTTCTTCAATGCTAGCATCTCCTCATGCAATCCATTGAGCGTGAACCCAAGATACTCCTCTGCGTCCTCTTGTCGACCCTGAGATTAAAGCATAAGGACATCAGCCACATTAACTCTTCAAAGAATGCCTAAAGTCAAATGAAAATCTTGCAGACATTTAAAAAAAAAAAAAGCAAACTCATTCACTGAGGTAAACAGAAAGAAAGCATGCACACAGTAAGAGGCAGGATGAAAGGAAGCCTCATTAAATATCGAAGATAACCATCTCCTTCAGTGCATCAGAGTTCTTTTCTTAATTAAAACCGATTCAGACTTGAATCAGCAGGTTGAATGTTAAATAGCAAACAAGTTATGTCCTGCTGAAATGTTTCTTAAACACAACAAAACCTCCCGTGGGCACTGTCTGTCCCACAAGAAGTACATTTAAATTGTTATTTAAAAAAATTAAAAAACACCCTTACATGCTGATTTGCAGTGTTTATATAAAGCTGACACCGTGGTTTACCTTCTCAGAAAGACTTGATTTGATGAGAGTGAGGAGTTTGTAAATGTAAGTTGGTTCAAAAGGTGCACCAGGTCGGATGTCTTTTGTGACCTTATCTCCAACAGCTGTAAACACAGTTAGGAATCGTAAATCATCAGTGACGCCAACAGGAAATGACGCAAATATCTTTGTGCATGCTGTGGGAATATCTTACCCAGCTGTTTGGCTTTAGATGGCACGGGCATATTGTTGAACTCGTTCACCAGTCTTACACTGAGAGACACAAACAACTGAGATGTCTCTATGGCTGATGCATTTTAATAAAAAGATATAAACTTGTAGAAATGCTACTTACAAGTTGTCTATCATGGGTGTGGAGGTGCATGGTCTCTGCGTTTCATTGTGCAGAGGTATGGACTTCATCAGGTGATACATGGGAGGGCAGGCAATCAGGGCCTGTAGAGTCTGGGTGTTCAGAGTCAAGGTGAAAAATGATGTGTAGGAAAGGTATTATGACAAGCTACTTAAAGATATCTGCATTTGATGCAAATGTGTGATTAAGTTTTAAACTGAGGAAATCCCCGGTGATCTTTAAAAGTCTTAAAATTGAGACATCTTTTGCATTCAATTAGTTCAAATACACGTGGGAAAAGTCTCAAATTTTCCACCAGTTTGAGAGAAAAAAAATCCCAACACTAAACAAAGAAACAGACACCAAAATCACAGCATTGTTGTCAGCAATATCTTATCACATTTACACGCGACTGATGTTAAGATATCAAATGAACCAGATATACCTCAAAATAACTAAGTTGTTAGCAATCTAAATGCCATCAAACGAGCAGGCCCTATAAAAGGTTCTGAAACAACGTTACAACCAATATTTTTACAGTGGCACACGTGCCCTGAGATTTGGGCCATTTGGCTTAATAACAATGTAACATCAAGAAACTAACAACCAAGTAGTTAAAATCAAAGGAACAATAAAATATGAAGCATGAAAAGGATACAGCGTTGATATAGCACCAGTTTCCCTTGTTGATCAGTCCTCTCGGCTGCAAAGACACTGGTTTATGTATCAACTTCACATTCTCAATAAGTTCTGGGGATTCAAAGAAAACACAATATTCTTAAACAGGTAGCTTCGCACAGCTGTGACAATGAAAAAAGTATGTGTCATAGCGATAAATCAAAACAATTGTTTCTTCGTCTATTCCTGCCTCAAATGGCAACAGCATAAGAGACTGAATGAATAAGACCAAGGTCTTGCTGTACCACGCCTAGGAAGGAAGACTGTCATTCAAAAAGACAGCTTCCATGGTAACGTGGGAATAGTTTCATAGTTTCACACAAATAAGAACAAAAAAACATCAATTTGGCTGAGACTAAAGGAACAAAGGCAAATGCACATTTAGACGGAACAAATAAATCATAAGTACAATCATTGTTACTTCTTTACAAATTGGCATTGTCTCCATTTTCATAACAAGTCAAACCACTGAGCTCACTTTTAAGTTACCACAATTAAAACTAAATGTCAGTTAATCGCATCTCATTTATCATGTCAGTCACAGACAGCGACCCTTTAACAGCTTTTTCCTATGGGTATTATATTTTTTCAATATATACATATTTACAGTGTAGAAATGGACACTGTTTCATGTCTGATTATGGTCTACATTTCTGATTTTACCAACCTCTAACTACTTTTGAACAGTGATATGCACACAAGTGTGAAGTATCCAAGAAACTTGCATATAAAGAAAAGGCAGAAAAAAAAGGTAGTTTGCTGCAGTGCTAAAGAATATATATACATTGATAGATTATTTTTTCTTTTTGGTCCATTTCAATCAATCACTTTTATATATATATATACACAAACAGCTAGTCTGTGGCTCCAAACCGGTGTATTTCAAGCTAGGCTGGTTGTTTAAGTTCAAATGTGGCTAGTACAGACTAAACACCATCAAATAAACACATTTAAATTAACATGCTTAGGAACCAACATGCCCGCTACTCAACAGCGAGTATACATTTCCATCTTACAGTAAATGCATTAATAATTATAGCCTACCTTCTTTGCTATGTTGTGCCATACCTGCATTGTGTGTACTTCTGCACACTTCTAGAATAACTACTCCCTAAAAAAATGGCAAAGATTGATCGCTGTCACGCTACGCGAAATGAGAAAGTTTTATCTGAAGGTACGCATAATATCTGAAGGGTACCTTAGAAGAGAGACGGTGTGTTGAATATGTGAACTTTCACAGGATTGTGTTTAAATTCTACCTCAAACCAGTGTCAGAGAGGACAAACTAATTAAGCCTGGTAAGTTCCCGTAACCTTCTGAGACAACAACCACAAAATGTAGTGTAATTAGGTTCTAGGGCTGCCACAAACGATTATTTTGATAGTCGACTAGTCACCGATTATTTTTTCGATTAGTCGACTAATCAGATCATGCATCCATTGGACATACAGCGTACAGCTTATTGCACCAGCAGCATCTGCTCTTATACAACTATCATTAGCTTACAGCTTTAAGTGTTTATGGTATGTGCTAACTAAAAATAAAGACAAGATGATAGTTTATTAAATTTTAATGAAATTTGCAGACTGTTTCGGTGAAGTTTAATAAACTCCTTGCTATCTAAAATATAACGGGACACCGGAGTATATTCTCGAGCATCTCACACTTCTGATAATCAGTTGTCTGCTTGACGTTTATTCAGCTGTGTAAAAACTATAACTTTAATCTCAGCCAAACCGATTTACTCAGGAACAAATAAAATACTAAAAAAAAAGCCAAACGATAACATTTTGAAGTTATCTAAGTGACTTATATATATTTAACCTGAGAAAGACGGCGGTGGGTTTGAAAACTATTTGCCGGGAGTCCGGTGTTCTCACGGGCTCTGGTGAGCCGTGACCCCGGCTAGCTATCGAGCTAGTGGGTAACAGACGTCACCGAAAACGTCGGAGCCCTTTTGAAAATATGTGGTGTCTTGATAAACTGAGCAGATATTTGAGGTTTACACAGCTACATTCTCGCCTAAAAATATGTTAAACGTTTATTTTGTGACCAAGAAAGAATAATAAGAGTAATATTAAAACTAACTAGCTGCCGCCATTGTTGTAAACTGAGCTGGGCTGCGCTATGAATTCTGGGACACAGCTTCTTCTTCTTCGGGTTTTAACGGCAGCTGGCATCCTTGTACATGCAGTGCTGCCATCTTCTGTTTCAGTCCGTTATTACACTCTTAAATCCTACTACTTATTCCTGCATCTTTTGTGATCTTACAAAGCTTCAAACGACGCGTCGACGATTTTGATAGTCGACGTAATCGTGACTAGTCGACTAATCGTGGCAGCCCTATTAGGTTCATCTCCCCAGAAAACAATTAGCACACCACTGTTAAGAGCAAAACACTGAATACGATTTGGGGACAAGAAACAACACAATATTTTTGCATTTTTCATTCTGTCTACCAGCTTGTAAAATCAGACTGTTCTGATCAATAACACATTTCAAGATGCTGTTTCACTGTGTGAAATCTGAGGCTGTGACTCATCTTGAATCATTATCTCATTTCCTTAAGTAAAAAAACAAAGTATTCATGAGGTGTCACATCTCAGCTCCTTGCAGTTGATCATTTATACCCATACTGCAGCTCTGATAGGAATAACTGGAATGATTTAAACAATAAATAAAATCTGATAGCCATCCTGCATGTAGCACCACCATCTAGTGGTCATTTCTTGAAAATGAATGCAACAGTCCCTTAACTTCTCTTTAAAACAAGCTGTCAGTGAGAAATCTGTGCATCTCAAACTTACCATACCATCAGTATAATGAGCTGCAAAAATGTATCTCTTTTTTAAAATATACCCTACTCTTTCCAGTGATGCCAATTTTAAAAGCTTATTCTGTTAGATATGCAAGAATGAACAGTACAATCACCTCAACACTGCCACCAAGTGGAATGGATTGAATTTCGCAGAACATACTTTTTGGAAAAAAATAAGTTATAAACTTACACCTAATTAAAAAGTAGTAATGGTGGAATGTTTTTAGAAGGTAAATTATCAGCTTCTTTATAAAATACCTGCAAGTTTAGGGGCCATAGGATCCTCAGATACATGGACAGGGCCTTCTTTTACTTCCCCAACTTTCTCAGGCTGCTCTGGCACAGCGACAGAGGGAGATACTGCTTCCACAACATTCTTTACCTCCACAAATGCCTGAGGGCCACCAGGTAGAGGCTTGGAATTGTGAAAGAGGCTAGCCCAGGATTTCGGAAGATTAGCAGTAGGTGCAGCTGGAGTGGCAGGTGAATGTGCCTGCTCTGTCACTACTGACTGGGCAGCTGACTCTGGGATGACCTGCTGAACCTGGTCCCCACTCTCAATGTCCTCTTTGTGTCCATCTGCACTGACAGGAGTGGTAGACTCTGTTAGCCCATTTGCCACCCCATTGTCTGCCATCTCTCCTCCCTCTAGTTCAGTAGTCGTAATGGAAGTGATGACAGAGATGACAGCAGCTGAAGTAGGAAGAGGTGATTTGGAGAGGGGGCTATGTGGAGTATCTGAAAGTTCAGGGCTCTGTGGAGCCAAATGATCTGGCTGCTGATCTGCAGTCCTTGGTCCCTCTGTCATCCCTCTGCTTTGAGAGGAGGATGAACAGGGGGAAGTTGCATTGTTGCCATCTGATAAAGAGGCAGCTCCACTTGCTAAGTCCAAAGAAGAGTCATCAGGGCTATCACTAGTCCTCTGATTGGCAGTGGATGTGGGGGCACACTTGGCTGCTGCCACAGCAGCTGTTGGTGTTGCTGTGGAGGCGGGTCCCGGGGTGGAAAGTTCAGCCCCTGACAATGCCTTACTGTCCACATCCTCAGTACTGTGGTGTGGGCCACTGAGTGCATGTCCGTTCACCAGTGCTGTCACAGGTGTCCCATCCGCTGTACTGGTGCTGCTGCTGTTGCTGCCAGTTGACGGTTCCAGGTAATTGTAGTACCCAGGCGGTCGTTTTTTCTTTTTCTTTCGCTCTCTCTGTCCCAGGTTGCCAGGGAGTCCGTCCATGTCCGGGCACGGCTGGTGATTGTCCAGGGCTGAGGCCTCCGAGTCAGGTCCGTCCAGTGAGTTGAAGTGTGCCCCGTCAGGGACATCAGCTGCTGGAGAAGCCGTCTGTTGAGCTTTCTGGGCCGGCTGGCAGCCCAGGATGAACTCAGGAGCCTGTGGGTTTAGGGTACTCGACACCTTGTATAAAGGATCGTTGCCCCCAACAGCCTTGGAATCCATCACCTCGTC